>NC_133534.1:118935377-119240486 GCF_048544455.1 Silene latifolia
TTTTTGGGGACATGGTTTTTAAAAGGCGCCCGGGTGTCCTAAAACGGGACGGGAAAGGGTTTAGGGTTGGATTAGGCGAACCGCTGCCGCGGGTCCGCCTAATCCAACCCTAAACCCTTTCCCTTGCTATTGTCATTCGAACACGAAAACCTAAAGACACCCTAGGAGGGGACGAGTGAACCCTTTTTGGGGACGGGGTTTTAAAAAGGGGCCGGGTGTCCTAAAATGGGACGGGAAAGGGTTTACGGTTGGATTAGGCGGACCGCTACCGGGTTTAGGGTTGGATTAGGCGGACCGCTACCGCGGGTCCGCCTAATCCAACCCTAAACCCTTTCTCTTGCTATTGTCATTCGAACACGAAAACCTAAAGACACCCTAGAAGGGGACGAGTGAACCCTTTTTTGGGGACGGGATTTTAAAAAGGGCCCCGGTGTCCTAAACGGGACGGGAAAGGGTTTAGGGTTGGATTAGGCGGACCGCTACCGCGGGGTGCCTAATCCAACCCTAAACCCTTTCCCTTGCTATTGTCATTCGAACACGAAAAGCTAAAGAGACCCTAGAAGCTGACGAGTGAACCCTTTTTTGGGGACAAGATTTTAAAAAGGGCCCCGGGTTTCCTAAAACGGGACGGGAAAGGGTTTAGGGTTGGATTAGGCGGACCGCTACCGCGGGTCCGCCTAATCCAACCCTAAACCCTTTCCCTTGCTATTGTCATTCGAACACGAACACCTAAAGACACCCTAGGAGGGGACGAGTGAACCCTTTTTTGGGGACGAGATTTTAAAAAGGGGCCCAGGTTTCCTAAAACGGGACGGGAAAGGTTTTAAGGTTGGATTAGGCGGACCGCTACCTAGCGGTCCGCCTAATCCAACCCTAAACCCTTTCCCTTGCTATTGTCATTCGAACACAAAAACCTAAAGACATCCTAGAAGGGGACGAGTGAACCCTTTTTTGGGGACGGTATTTTAAAAAGGGGTCAGGTGTCCTAAAACGGGACGGGAAAGGGTTTAGGGTTGGATTAGGCAGACCACTACCGCGGGTCCGCCTAATCCAACCATAAACCCTTTCCCTTGCTATTGTCATTCGAACACGAAAACCTAAAGACACCCTAGGAGGGGACGAGTGAACCCTTTTTTGGGGATGGGATTTTAAAAAGGGGCCCAGGTGTCCTAAAACAGGACGGAAAAGGGTTTAGGGTTGGATTAGGCGGACCGCTACCGCGGGTCCGCCTAATCCAACCATAAACCCTTTCCCTTGCTATTGTCATCCGAACACGAAAACCTAAAGACACCCTAGGAGGGGACGAGTGAACCCTTTTTTGGGAACGGGGTTTTAAAAAGGGGCCCGGGTGTCCTAAAACGGGACGGGAAAGGGCTTAGGGTTGGATTAGGCAGACCGCTACCGCGGGTCCGCCTAATCCAACCCTAAACCCTTCCTATGCTATTGTCATTCGAACACCAAAAGCTAAAGAGACCCTAGAAGGGGACGAGTGAACCCTTTTTTGGGGACGAGATTTTAAAAAGGGGCCCGGGTGTCCTAAAACGGGACGGGAAAGGGTTTAGGACGTGATTAGGCGGACCCCGTACCGCGGGTCTGCCTAATCCAACCCTAAACCCTTTCCCTTGCTATTGTCATTCGAACACGAAAACCTAAAGACACCCTAGGAGGGGACGAGTGAACCCTTTTTTTGGGAACGGGGTTTTAAAAAGGGGCCCGGGTGTCCTAAAACGGGACGGGAAAGGGCTTAGGGTTGGATTAGGCAGACCGCTACCGCGGGTCCGCCTAATCCAACCCTAAACCCTTCCCTTGCTATTGTCATTCGAACACGAAAAGCTAAAGAGACCCTAGAAGGGGACCAGTGAACCCTTTTTTGGGGACGAGATTTTAAAAAGGCGCCCGGGTGTCCTAAAACGGGACGGGAAAGGGTTTAGGGTTGGATTAGGCGAACCGCTACCGCGGGTCCGCCTAATCCAACCCTAAACCCTTTCCCTTGCTATTGTCATTCGAACACGAAAACCTAAAGAGACCCTAGAATGGGACGAGTGAACCCTTTTTTGGGGACGAGATTTTAAGAAGGGGCCCGGATGTCCTAAAACGGGACGGGAAAGGGTTTAGGGTTGGATTAGGCGGACCGCTACCGCGGGTCCCCCTAATCCAACCCTAAACCCTTTCCCTTGCTATTTTCATTCGAACACGAAAACCTAAAGACACCCTAGGAGGGGACGAGTGAACCCTTTTTTGGGGACGGGATTTTAAAAAGGGGCCCGGGTGTCCTAAAACGGGACGGGAAAGGGTTTAGGGTTGGATTAGGCGGACCGCTACCGCGGGTCCGCCTAATCCAACCCTAATCCCTTTCCCTTGCTATTGTCATTCGAACACGAAAACCTAAAGACACCCTAGGAGGGGACGAGTGAACCCTTTTTTGGCGACATGGTTTTTAAAAGGCGCCCGGGTGTCCTAAAACGGGACGGGAAAGGGTTTAGGGTTGGATTAGGCGAACCGCTATCGCGGGTCGCCTAATCCAACCCTAAACCCTTTCCTTGCTATTGTCATTCGAACACGAAAACCTAAAGACACCCTAGGAGGGGACGAGTGAACCCTTTTTTGGGGACGGGGTTTTAAAAAGGGGCCCGGGTGTCCTAAAATGGGACGGGAAAGGGTTTAGGGTTGGATTAGGCGGACCGCTACCGGGTTTAGGGTTGCATTAGGCGGACCGCTACCGCGGGTCCGCCTAATCCAACCCTAAACCCTTTCTCTTGCTATTGTCATTCGAACACGAAAACCTAAAGACACCCTAGAAGGGGACGAGTGAACCCTTTTTTGGGGACGGGATTTTAAAAAGGGCCCCGGTGTCCTAAACGGGACGGGAAAGGGTTTAGGGTTGGATTAGGCGGACGCGGGTCCGCCTAATCCAACCCTAAACCCTTTCCCATGCTATTGTCATTCGAACACGAAAAGCTAAAGAGACCCTAGAAGGGGACGAGTGAACCCTTTTTTGGGGACAAGATTTTAAAAAGGGCCCCGGGTTTCCTAAAACGGGACGGGAAAGGGTTTAGGGTTGGATTAGGCGGACCGCCACCGCGGGTCCGCCTAATCCAACCCTAAACCCTTTCCTTTGCTATTGTCATTCGAACACGAACACCTAAAGACACCCTAGGAGGGGACGAGTGAACCCTTTTTTGGGGACGAGATTTTAAAAAGGGGCCTGGTGTCCTAAAAGCGGGACGGGGAAAGGGTTTAAGGTTGGATTAGGCGGACCGCCACCTAGCGGTCCGCCTAATCCAACCCTAAACCCTTTCCTTGCTATTGTCATTCGAACACAAAAACCTAAAGACATCCTAGAAGGGGACGAGTGAACCCTTTTTTGGGGACGGTATTTTAAAAAGGGGCCCAGGTGTCCTAAAACGGGACGGGAAAGGGTTTAGGGTTGGATTAGGCAGACCACTACCGCGGGTCCGCCTAATCCAACCATAAACCCTTGCCCTTGCTATTGTCATTCGAACACGAAAACCTAAAGACACCCTAGGAGGGGACGAGTGAACCCTTTTTTGGGGATGGGATTTTAAAAAGGGGCCCAGGTGTCCTAAAACGGGACGGGAAAGGGTTTAGGGTTGGATTAGGCGGACCGCTACCTAGCGGTCCGCCTAATCCAACCATAAACCCTTTCCCTTGCTATTGTCATCCGAACACGAAAACCTAAAGACACCCTAGGAGGGGACGAGTGAACCCTTTTTTGGGAACGGGGTTTTAAAAAGGGGCCCGGGTGTCCTAAAACGGGACGGGAAAGGGCTTAGGGTTGGATTAGGCAGACCGCTACCGCGGGTCCGCCTAATCCAACCCTAAACCCTTCCTATGCTATTGTCATTCGAACACGAAAAGCTAAAGAGACCCTAGAAGGGGACGAGTGAACCCTTTTTGGGGATGAGATTTTAAAAAGGGGCCCGGGTGTCCTAAAACGGGACGGGAAAGGGTTTAGGGTGTGATTAGGCGGACCCGTCCGCGGGTCCGCCTAATCCAACCCTAAACCCTTTCCTGCTATTGTCATTCGAACACGAAAAGCTAAAGAGACCCTAGAAGGGGACGAGTGAACCCTTTTTTGGGGACGAGATTTTAAAAAAGGGTGTCCTAAAACGGGACGGGAAAGGGTTTAGGGTTGGATTTGGCGAACCGCTACCGCGGGTCCGCCTAATCCAACCCTAAACCCTTTCCCTTGCTATTGTCATTCGAACACGAAAAGCTAAAGAGACCCTAGAAGGGGACGAGTGAACCCTTTTTTGGGGACGAGATTTTAAAAAGGGCCCCGGGTGTCCTAAAACGGGACGGGAAAGGGTTTAGGGTTCGATTAGGCGGACCGCTACCGCGGGTCCGCCTAATCCAACCCTAAACCCTTTCCCTTGCGATTGTCATTCGAACACGAACACCTAAAGACACCCTAGGAGGGGACGAGTGAACCCTTTTTTGGGGACGAGATTTTAAAAAGGGGCCCAGGTGTCCTAAAACGGGACGGGAAAGGGTTTAAGGTTGGATTAGGCGGACCGCTACCTAGCGGTCCGCCTAATCCAACCCTAAACCCTTTCCCTTGCTATTGTCATTCGAACACAAAAACCTAAAGACATCCTAGAAGGGGACGAGTGAACCCTTTTTTGGGGACGGGATTTTAAAAAGGGGCCCAGGTGTCCTAAAACGGGACGGGAAAGGGTTTAGGGTTGGATTAGGCAGACCGCTACCGCGGGTCCGCCTAATCCAACCCTAAACCCTTTCCTGTGCTATTGTCATTCGAACAGGAAAACCTAAAGACACCCTAGGAGGGGACGAGTGAACCCTTTTTTGGGGACGGGATTTTAAAAAGGGGCCCAGGTGTCCTAAAACGGGACGGGAAAGGGTTTAGGGTTGGATTAGGCGGACCGCTACCGCTGGTCCGCCTAATCCAACCATAAACCCTTTCCCTTGCTATTGTCATTCGAACACGAAAACCTAAAGACACCCTAGGAGGGGACGAGTAAACCCTTTTTTTGGGAACGGGGTTTTAAAAAGGGGCCCGGGTGTCCTAAAACGGGACGGGAAAGGGCTTAGGGTTGGATTAGGCAGACCGCTACCGCGGGTCCGCCTAATCCAACCCTAAACCCTTCCCTTGCTATTGTCATTCGAACACGAAAAGCTAAAGAGACCCTAGAAGGGGACGAGTGAACCCTTTTTTGGGGACGAGATTTTAAAACGGCGCCCGGGTGTCCTAAAACGGGACGGGAAAGGGTTTAGGGTTGGATTAGGCGACCGCACCGCGGGTCCGCCTAATCCAACCCTAAACCCTTTCCCTTGCTATTGTCATTCGAACACGAAAACCTAAAGAGACCCTAGAATGGGACGAGTGAACCCTTTTTTGGGGACGAGATTTTAAGAAGGGGCCCGGATGTCCTAAAACGGGACGGGAAAGGGTTTAGGGTTGGATTAGGCGGACCGCTACCGCGGGTCCCCCTAATCCAACCCTAAACCCTTTCCCTTGCTATTGTCATTCGAACACGAAAACCTAAAGACACCCTAGGAGGGGACGAGTGAACCCTTTTTTGGGGACGGGATTTTAAAAAGGGGCCCGGGTGTCCTAAAACGGGACGGGAAAGGGTTTGGGGTTGGATTAGGCGGACCGCTACCGCGGGTCCGCCTAATCCAACCCTAAACCCTTTCCCTTGCTATTGTCATTCGAACACGAAAACCTAAAGACACCCTAGGAGGGGACGAGTGAACCCTTTTTTGGGGACATGGCTTTTAAAAGGCGCCCGGGTGTCCTAAAACGGGACGGGAAAGGGTTTAGGGTTGGATTAGGCGAACCGCTACCGCGGGTCCGCCTAATCCAACCCTAAACCCTTTCCCTTGCTATTGTCATTCGAACACGAAAACCTAAAGACACCCTAGGAGGGGACGAGTGAACCCTTTTTTGGGGACGGGGTTTTAAAAAGGGGCCCGGGTGTCCTAAAATGGGACGGGAAAGGGTTTAGGGTTGGATTAGGCGGACCGCTACCGGGTTTAAGGTTGGATTAGGCGGACCGCTACCTAGCGGTCCGCCTAATCCAACCCTAAACCCTTTCCCTTGCTATTGTCATTCGAACACAAAAACCTAAAGACATCCTAGAAGGGGACGAGTGAACCCTTTTTTGGGGACGGGATTTTAAAAAGGGCCCCGGGTGTCCTAAAACGGGACGGGAAAGGGTTTAGGGTTGGATAAGGCGGACCGCTACCGCGGGTCTGCCTAATCCAACCCTAAACCCTTTCCCTTACTATTGTCATTCGAACACGAAAAGCTAAAGAGACCCTAGAAGGGGACGAGTGAACCCTTTTTTGGGGACAAGATTTTAAAAAGGGCCCCGGGTTTCCTAAAGCGGGACGGGGAAAGGGTTTAGGGTTGGATTAGGCGGACGCTACCGCGGGTCCGCCTAATCCAACCCTAAACCCTTTCCCTTGCTATTGTCATTCGAACACGAACACCTAAAGACACCCTAGGAGGGGACGAGTGAACCCTTTTTTGGGGACGAGATTTTAAAAAGGGGCCCAGGTGTCCTAAAACGGGACGGGAAAGGGTTTAAGGTTGGATTAGGCGGACCGCTACCTAGCGGTCCGCCTAATCCAACCCTAAACCCTTTCCCTTGCTATTGTCATTCGAACACAAAAACCTAAAGACATCCTAGAAGGGGACGAGTGAACCCTTTTTTGGGGACGGTATTTTAAAAAGGGGCCCAGGTGTCCTAAAACGGGACGGGAAAGGGTTTAAGGTTGGATTAGGCGGACCGCTACCTAGCGGTCCGCCTAATCCAACCCTAAACCCTTTCCCTTGCTATTGTCATTCGAACAAAAAAACCTAAAGACATCCTAGAAGGGGACGAGTGAACCCTTTTTTGGGGACGAGATTTTAAAAAGGGGCCAGGTGTCCTAAACGGGACGGGAAAGGGTTTAGGGTTGGATTAGGCGGACCGCTACATAGCGGTCCGCCTAATCCAACCCAAAACCCTTTCCCTTGCTATTGTCATTCGAACACGAAAACCTAAAGACACCCTAGAAGGGACGAGTGAACCCTTTTTTGGGGACGGGATTTTAAAAAGGGGCCTGGGTGTCCTAAAACGGGACGGGAAAGGGTTTGGGGTTGGATTAGGCGGACCGCTACCGCGGGTCCGCCAAATCCAACCCTAAACCCTTTCCCTTGCTATTGTCATTCGAACACGAAAACCTAAAGAGACCCTAGAATGGGACGAGTGAACCCTTTTTTGGGGACGAGATTTTAAGAAGGGGCCCGGGTGTCCTAAAACGGGACGAGAAAGGGTTTAGGGTTGGATTAGGCGGACCGCTACCGCGGGTCCACCTAATCCAACCCTAAACCCTTTCCCTTGCTATTGTCATTCGAACACGAAAACCTAAAGACACCCTAGCAGGGGACGAGTGAACCCTTTTTTGAGGACGGGATTTTAAAAAGGGGCCTGGGTGTCCTAAAACGGGACGGAAAAAGGTTTAGGGTTGGATTAGGCGGAACCCTTTCCCTTGCTATTGTCATTCGAACACGAAAACCTAAAGACACCCTAGGAGGGGACGAGTGAACCCTTTTTTGGGGACGGGATTTTAAAAAGGGGCCCAGGTGTCCTAAAACGGGACGGGAAAGGGTTTAGGGTTGGATTAGGCAGACCGCTACCGCGGGTCCGCCTAATCCAACCATAAACCCTTTCCCTTGCTATTGTCATTCGAACAGGAAAACCTAAAGACACCCTAGGAGGGGACGAGTGAACCCTTTTTTGGGGACGGGATTTTAAAAAGGGGCCCAGGTGTCCTAAAACGGGACGGGAAAGGGTTTAGGGTTGGATTAGGCGGACCGCTACCGCTGGTCCGCCTAATCCAACCATAAACCCTTTCCCTTGCTATTGTCATTCGAACACGAAAACCTAAAGACACCCTAGGAGGGGACGAGTGAACCCTTTTTTGGGGACAAGATTTTAAAAAGGGCCCCGGGTTTCCTAAAACGGGACGGGAAAGGGTTTAGGGTTGGATTAGGCGGACCGCTACCGCGGGTCCGCCTAATCCAACCCTAAACCCTTTCCCTTGCTATTGTCATTCGAACACAAACACCTAAAGACACCCTAGGAGGGGACGAGTGAACCCTTTTTTGGGGACGAGATTTTAAAAAGGGGCCCAGGTGTCCTAAAACGGGACGGGAAAGGGTTTAAGGTTGGATTAGGCGGACCGCTACCTAGCGGTCCGCCTAATCCAACCCTAAACCCTTTCCCTTGCTATTGTCATTCGAACACAAAAACCTAAAGACATCCTAGAAGGGGACGAGTGAACCCTTTTTTGGGGACGGTATTTTAAAAAGGGGCCCAGGTGTCCTAAAACGGGACGGGAAAGGGTTTAGGGTTGGATTAGGCAGACCACTACCGCGGGTCCGCCTAATCCAACCATAAACCCTTTCCCTTGCTATTGTCATTCGAACACGAAAACCTAAAGACACCCTAGGAGGGGACGAGTGAACCCTTTTTTGGGGATGGGATTTTAAAAAGGGGCCCAGGTGTCCTAAAACGGGACGGGAAAGGGTTTAGGGTTGGATTAGGCGGACCGCTACCGCGGGTCCGCCTAATCCAACCATAAACCCTTTCCCTTGTTATTGTCATCCGAACACGAAAACCTAAAGACACCCTAGGAGGGGACGAGTGAACCCTTTTTTGGGAACGGGGTTTTAAAAAGGGGCCCGGGTGTCCTAAAACGGGACGGGAAAGGGCTTAGGGTTGGATTAGGCGGGGACGCTACCGCGGGTCCGCCTAATCCAACCCTAAACCCTTCCTATGCTATTGTCATTCGAACACGAAAAGCTAAAGAGACCCTAGAAGGGGACGAGTGAACCCTTTTTTGGGGACGAGATTTTAAAAAGGGGCCCGGTGTCCTAAAGCGGGACGGGGGAAAGGGTTTAGGGTGTGATTAGGCGGACCCCACCGCGGGTCCGCCTAATCCAACCCTAAACCCTTTCCCTGGCTATTGTCATTCGAACACGAAAAGCTAAAGAGACCCTAGAAGGGGACGAGTGAACCCTTTTTTGGGGACGAGATTTTAAAAAGGAGCCCGGGTGTCCTAAAACGGGACGGGAAAGGGTTTAGGGTTGGATTAGGCGACCGCCGCTACCGCGGGTCCGCCTAATCCAACCCTAAACCCTTTCCCTTGCTATTGTCATTCGAACACGAAAAGCTAAAGAGACCCTAGAAGGGGACGAGTGAACCCTTTTTTGGGGACGAGATTTTAAAAAGGGCCCCGGGTGTCCTAAAACGGGACGGGAAAGGGTTTAGGGTTCGATTAGGCGGACCGCTACCGCGGGTCCGCCTAATCCAACCCTAAACCCTTTCCCTTGCGATTGTCATTCGAACACGAACACCTAAAGACACCCTAGGAGGGGACGAGTGAACCCTTTTTTGGGGACGAGATTTTAAAAGGGGCCCGGTGTCCTAAAACGGGACGAGAAAGGGTTTAAGGTTGGATTAGGCGGACCGCTACCTAGCGGTCCGCCTAATCCAACCCTAAACCCTTTCCCTTGCTATTGTCATTCGAACACAAAAACCTAAAGACATCCTAGAAGGGGACGAGTGAACCCTTTTTTGGGGACGGGATTTTAAAAAGGGGCCCGGGTGTCCTAAACGGGACGGGGAAAGGGTTTAGGGTTGGATTAGGCGGGACCGCTACCGCGGGTCTGCCTAATCCAACCCTAAACCCTTTCCCTTACTATTGTCATTCGAACACGAAAAGCTAAAGAGACCCTAGAAGGGGACGAGTGAACCCTTTTTTGGGGACAAGATTTTAAAAAGGGCCCCGGGTTTCCTAAAACGGGACGGGAAAGGGTTTAGGGTTGGATTAGGCGGACCGCTACCGCGGGTCCGCCTAATCCAACCCTAAACCCTTTCCTTGCTATTGTCATTCGAACACGAAGACCTAAAGACACCCTAGAAGGGGACGAGTGAACCCTTTTTGATGACGAGATTTTAAAAAGGGGCCCGGTGTCCTAAACGGGACGGGAAAGGGTTTAAGGTTGGATTAGGCGGACCGCGGCGGTCCGCCTAATCCAACCCTAAACCCTTTCCCTTGCTATTGTCATTCGAACACAAAAACCTAAAGACATCCTAGAAGGGGACGAGTGAACCCTTTTTTGGGGACGGTATTTTAAAAAGGGGCCCAGGTGTCCTAAAACGGGACGGGAAAGGGTTTAAGGTTGGATTAGGCGGACCGCTACCTAGCGGTCCGCCTAATCCAACCCTAAACCCTTTCCCTTGCTATTGTCATTCGAACACAAAAACCTAAAGACATCCTAGAAGGGGACGAGTGAACCCTTTTTTGGGGACGAGATTTTAAAAAGGGGCCTGGGTGTCCTAAAACGGGACGGGAAAAGGTTTAGGGTTGGATTAGGCGGACCGCTACATAGCGGTCCGCCTAATCCAACCCAAAACCCTTTCCCTTGCTATTGTCATTCGAACACGAAAACCTAAAGACACCCTAGGAGGGGACGAGTGAACCCTTTTTTGGGGACGGGATTTTAAAAAGGGGCCTGGGTGTCCTAAAACGGGACGGGAAAGGGTTTGGGGTTGGATTAGGCGGACCGCTACCGCGGGTCCGCCAAATCCAACCCTAAACCCTTTCCCTTGCTATTGTCATTCGAACACGAAAACCTAAAGAGACCCTAGAATGGAACGAGTGAACCCTTTTTTGGGGACGAGATTTTAAGAAGGGGCCCGGGTGTCCTAAAACGGGACGAGAAAGGGTTTAGGGTTGGATTAGGTGGACCCGCGGTGGCGGGTCCACCTAATCCAACCCTAAACCCTTTCCCTTGCTATTGTCATTCGAACACGAAAACCTAAAGACACCCTAGCAGGGGACGAGTGAACCCTTTTTTGAGGACGGGATTTTAAAAAGGGGCCTGGGTGTCCTAAAACGGGACGGAAAAGGGTTTAGGGTTGGATTAGGCGGAACCCTTTCCCTTGCTATTGTCATTCGAACACGAAAACCTAAAGACACCCTAGGAGGGGACGAGTGAACCCTTTTTGGGGACGGGGTTTTAAAAAGGCGCCGGGTGTCCTAAAGCGGGACGGGGAAAGGGTTTAGGGTTGGATTAGGCGAACCGCACCGCGGGTCCGCCTAATCCAACCCTAAACCCTTTCCCTTGCTATTGTCATTCGAACACGAAAACCTAAAGACACCCTAAAAGGGGACGAGTGAACCCTTTTTTGGGGACGGGATTTTAAAAAGGGGCCCGGGTGTCCTAAAACGGGACGGGAAAGGGTTTAGGGTTGGATTAGGTGGACCGCTACCGCGGGTCCGCCTAATCCAACCCTAATCCCTTTCCCTTGCTATTGTCATTCGAACACGAAAACCTAAAGACACCCTAGGAGGGGACGAGTGAACCCTTTTTTGGGGACGGGATTTTAAAAAGGGGCCGGGTGTCCTAAAACGGGACGGGAAAGGGTTTAGGGTTGGATTAGGCGGACCGCTACCGGGTTTAGGGTTGGATTAGGCGGACCGCTACCGCGGGTCCGCCTAATCCAACCCTAAACCCTTTCCCTTGCTATTGTCATTCGAACACGAAAACCTAAAGACACCCTAGAAGGGGACGAGTGAACCCTTTTTTGGGGACGGGATTTTAAAAAGGGCCCCGGGTGTCCTAAAACGGGACGGGAAAGGGTTTAGGGTTGGATTAGGCGGACCGCTACCGCGGGTCCGCCTAATCCAACCCTAAACCCTTTCCCTTGCTATTGTCATTCGAACACGAAAAGCTAAAGAGACCCTAGAAGGGGATGAGTGAACCCTTTTTTGGGGACGAGATTTTAAAAAGGGCCCCGGGTGTCCTAAAACGGGACGGGAAAGGGTTTAGGGTTGGATTAGGCGGACCGCTACCGCGGGTCCGCCTAATCCAACCATAAACCCTTTCCCTTGCTATTGTCATTGGAACACGAAAACCTAAAGACACCCTAGGAGGGGACGAGTGAACCCTTTTTTGGGAACGGGGTTTTAAAAAGGGGCCCGGGTGTCCTAAAACGGGACGGGAAAGGGCTTAGGGTTGGATTAGGCAGACCGCTACCGCGGGTCCGCCTAATCCAACCCTAAACCCTTCCTATGCTATTGTCATTCGAACACGAAAAGCTAAAGAGACCCTAGAAGGGGACGAGTGAACCCTTTTTTGGGGACGAGATTTTAAAAAGGGCCCGGGTGTCCTAAAGCGGGACGGGAAAGGGTTTAGGGTTGGATTAGGCGGACCGCCGCGGGTCCGCCTAATCCAACCCTAAACCCTTTCCTTGCTATTGTCATTCGAACACGAAAACCTAAAGACACCCTAGAAGGGGACGAGTGAACCTTTTTTGGGGACGGGATTTTAAAAAGGGGCCTGGGTGTCCTAAAACGGGACGGGAAAGGGTTTAGAGTTGGATTAGGCGGACCGCTACATAGCGGTCCGCCTAATCCAACCCAAAACCCTTTCCCTTGCTATTGTCATTCGAACACGAAAACCTAAAGACACCCTAGGAGGGGACGAGTGAACCCTTTTTTGGGGACGGGATTTTAAAAAGGGGCCTGGGTGTCCTTAAACGGGACGGGAAAGGGTTTGGGGTTGGATTAGGGGGACCGCTACCGCGGGTCCGCTTAATCCAACCCTAAACCCTTTCCCTTGCTATTGTCATTCGAACACGAAAACCTAAAGAGACCCTAGAATGGGACGAGTGAACCCTTTTTTGGGGACGAGATTTTAAGAAGGGGCCTGGGTGTCCTAAAACGGGACGAGAAAGGGTTTAGGGTTGGATTAGGCGGACCGCTACCGCGGGTCCACCTAATCCAACCCTAAACCCTTTCCCCTGCTATTGTCATTCGAACACGAAAACCTAAAGACACCCTAGAAGGGGACGAGTGAACCCTTTTTGGGGACGGGATTTTTAAAAAGGGCACGGGGTGTCCTAAAACGGGACGGAAAAGGGTTTAGGGTTGGATTAGGCGGAACCCTTTCCCTTGCTATTGTCATTCGAACACGAAAACCTAAAGACACCCTAGGAGGGGACGAGTGAACCCTTTTTTGGGGACGGGGTTTTAAAAAGGCGCCCGGGTGTCCTAAAACGGGACGGGAAAGGGTTTAGGGTTGGATTAGGCGAACCGCTACCGCGGGTCCGCCTAATCCAACCCTAAACCCTTTCCCTTGCTATTGTCATTCGAACACGAAAACCTAAAGACACCCTAGAAGGGGACGAGTGAACCCTTTTTTGGGACGAGATTTTAAAAAGGGGCCCGGGTGTCCTAAAACGGGACGGGAAAGGGCTTAGGGTTGGATTAGGCGGGGCCGCACCGCGGGTCCGCCTAATCCAACCCTAAACCCTTCCTATGCTATTGTCATTCGAACACGAAAAGCTAAAGAGACCCTAGAAGGGGACGAGTGAACCCTTTTTGGGGATGAGATTTTAAAAAGGGGCCCGGGTGTCCTAAAACGGGACGGGAAAGGGTTTAGGGTGTGATTAGGCGGACCCCGTACCGCGGGTCCGCCTAATCCAACCCTAAACCCTTTCCCTTGCTATTGTCATTCGAACACGAAAAGCTAAAGAGACCCTAGAAGGGGACGAGTGAACCCTTTTTTGGGGACGAGATTTTAAAAAGGGCCCCGGGTGTCCTAAAACGGGACGGGAAAGGGTTTAGGGTTGGATTAGTCGGACCGCTACCGCGGGTCCGCCTAATCCAACCCTAAACCCTTTCCCTTGCTATTGTCATTCGAACACGAACACCTAAAGACACCCTAGGAGGGGACGAGTGAACCCTTTTTTGGGGACGAGATTTAAAAAAGGGGCCCAGGTGTCCTAAAACGGGACGGGAAAGGGTTTAAGGTTGGATTAGGACCGCTACCTAGCGGTACGCCTAATCCAACCCTAAACCCTTTCCCTTGCTATTGTTATTCGAACACAAAAACCTAAAGACATCCTAGAAGGGGACGAGTGAACCCTTTTTTGGGGACGGGATTTTAAAAAGGGGCCCAGGTGTCCTAAAACGGGACGGGAAAGGGTTTAGGGTTGGATTAGGCAGACCGCTAGCTCGCGGGTCCGCCTAATCCAACCATAAACCCTTTCCTTGCTATTGTCATTCGAACACGAAAACCTAAAGACACCCTAGAAGGGGACGAGTGAACCCTTTTTGGGGACGGGATTTTAAAAAGGGGCCCGGGTGTCCTAAACGGGGGGGAAAGGGTTTAGGGTTGGATTAGGTAGAGCCGCTACCGCGGGTCCGCCTAATCCAACCATAAACCCTTTCCCTTGCTATTGTCATTCGAACACGAAAACCTAAAGACACCCTAGGAGGGGACGAGTGAACCCTTTTTTGGGGATGGGATTTTAAAAAGGGGCCCAGTGTGTCCTAAAGCGGGACGGGAAAGGGTTTAGGGTTGGATTTGGCGGACCGCTACCGCGGGTCCGCCTAATCCAACCATAAACCCTTTCCCTTGCTATTGTCATTCGAACACGAAAACCTAAAGACACCCTAGGAGGGGACGAGTGAACCCTTTTTTGGGAACGGGGTTTTAAAAAGGGGCCCGGGTGTCCTAAAAGCGGGACGGGGAAAGGGCTTAGGGTTGGATTAGGCGGACCGCTACGCGGGTCCGCTAATCCAACCCTAAACCCTTCCTATGCTATTGTCATTCGAACACGAAAAGCTAAAGAGACCCTAGAAGGGGACGAGTGAACCCTTTTTTGGGGACGAGATTTTAAAAAGGGGCCCGGGTGTCCTAAAGCGGGACGGGAAAGGGTTTAGGGTTGGATTAGGCGGACCACCGCGGGTCCGCCTAATCCAACCCTAAACCCTTTCCCTTGCTATTGTCATTCGAACACGAAAACCTAAAGACACCCTAGGAGGGGACGAGTGAACCCTTTTTTGGGGACGAGATTTTAAAAAGGGGCTGGGTGTCCTAAACGGGACGGGAAAGGGTTTAGGGTTGGATTAGGCGGACCGCTACATAGCGGTCCGCCTAATCCAACCCAAAACCCTTTCCCTTGCTATTGTCATTCGAACACGAAAACCTAAAGACACCCTAGGAGGGGACGAGTGAACCCTTTTTTGGGGACGGGATTTTAAAAAGGGGCCTGGGTGTCCTTAAACGGGACGGGAAAGGGTTTGGGGTTGGATTAGGCGGACCGCTACCGCGGGTCCGCTTAATCCAACCCTAAACCCTTTCCCTTGCTATTGTCATTCGAACACGAAAACCTAAAGAGACCCTAGAATGGGACGAGTGAACCCTTTTTTGGGGACGAGATTTTAAGAAGGGGCCCGGGTGTCCTAAAACGGGACGAGAAAGGGTTTAGGGTTGGATTAGGCGGACCGCTACCGCGGGTCCACCTAATCCAACCCTAAACCCTTTCCCTTGCTATTGTCATTCGAACACGAAAACCTAAAGACACCCTAAGAGGGGACGAGTGAACCCTTTTTTGGGGACGGGATTTTAAAAAAGGGCCTGGGTGTCCTAAAACGGGACGGAAAAGGGTTTAGGGTTGGATTAGGCGGAACCCTTTCCCTTGCTATTGTCATTCGAACACGAAAACCTAAAGACACCCTAGGAGGGGACGAGTGAACCCTTTTTTGGGGACGGGGTTTTAAAAAGGCGCCCGGGTGTCCTAAAACGGGACGGGAAAGGGTTTAGGGTTGGATTAGGCGGACCGCTACCGCGGGTCCGCCTAATCCAACCCTAAACCCTTTCCTTGCTATTGTCATTCGAACACGAAAACCTAAAGACACCCTAGAAGGGGACGAGTGAACCTTTTTTGGGGACGGGATTTTAAAAAGGGGCCCGGGTGTCCTAAACCGGGACGGGAAAGGGTTTAGGGTTGGATTAGGCGGGCCGCTACCGCGGGTCCGCCTAATCCAACCCTAAACCCTTCCTATGCTATTGTCATTCGAACACGAAAAGCTAAAGAGACCCTAGAAGGGGACGAGTGAACCCTTTTTGGGGATGAGATTTTAAAAAGGGGCCCGGGTGTCCTAAAACGGGACGGGGAAGGGTTTAGGGTGTGATTAGGCGGACCCGTGCCGCGGGTCCGCCTAATCCAACCCTAAACCCTTTCCCTTGCTATTGTCATTCGAACACGAAAAGCTAAAGAGACCCTAGAAGGGGACGAGTGAACCCTTTTTGGGGACGAGATTTTAAAAAGGGGCCCGGGTGTCCTAAAGCGGGACGGGAAAGGGTTTAGGGTTGGATTAGTCGGACCGCTACCGCGGGTCCGCCTAATCCAACCCTAAACCCTTTCCCTTGCTATTGTCATTCGAACACGAACACCTAAAGACACCCTAGGAGGGGACGAGTGAACCCTTTTTTGGGGACGAGATTTAAAAAAGGGGCCCAGGTGTCCTAAAACGGGACGGGAAAGGGTTTAAGGTTGGATTAGGACCGCTACCTAGCGGTCCGCCTAATCCAACCCTAAACCCTTTCCCTTGCTATTGTCATTCGAACACAAAAACCTAAAGACATCCTAGAAGGGGACGAGTGAACCCTTTTTTGGGGACGGGATTTTAAAAAGGGGCCCAGGTGTCCTAAAACGGGACGGGAAAGGGTTTAGGGTTGGATTAGGCGGACCGCTACCGCGGGTCCGCCTAATCCAACCATAAACCCTTTCCCTTGCTATTGTCATTCGAACACGAAAACCTAAAGACACCCTAGGAGGGGACGAGTGAACCCTTTTTTGGGGACGGGATTTTAAAAAGGGGCCCAGGTGTCCTAAAGCGGGACGGGGAAAGGGTTTAGGGTTGGATTACGAGACCGCTACCGCGGGTCCGCCTAATCCAACCATAAACCCTTTCCCTTGCTATTGTCATTCGAACACGAAAACCTAAAGACACCCTAGGAGGGGACGAGTGAACCCTTTTTTGGGGATGGGATTTTAAAAAGGGGCCCAGGTGTCCTAAAACGGGACGGGAAAGGGTTTAGGGTTGGATTTGGCGGACCGCTACCGCGGGTCCGCCTAATCCAACCATAAACCCTTTCCCTTGCTATTGTCATTCGAACACGAAAACCTAAAGACACCCTAGGAGGGGACGAGTGAACCCTTTTTTGGGAACGGGGTTTTAAAAAGGGGCCCGGGTGTCCTAAAACGGGACGGGAAAGGGCTTAGGGTTGGATTAGGCAGACCGCTACCGCGGGTCCGCCTAATCCAACCCTAAACCCTTCCTATGCTATTGTCATTCGAACACGAAAAGCTAAAGAGACCCTAGAAGGGGACGAGTGACCCTTTTTTGGGGACGAGATTTTAAAAAGGGGCCCGGGTGTCTTAAAACGGGACGGGAAAGGGTTTAGGGTTGGATTAGGCGGACCCCGTACCGCGGGTCCGCCTAATCCAACCCTAAACCCGTTCCCTTGCTATTGTCATTCGAACACGAAAACCTAAAGACACCCTAGGAGGGGACGAGTGAACCCTTTTTTGGGGACGAGATTTTAAAAAGGGGCACGGGTGTCCTAAAACGGGACGGGAAAGGGTTTAGGGTTGGATTAGGCGGACCGCTACCGCGGGTCCGCCTAATCCAACCCTAAACCCTTTCCCTTGCTATTGTCATTCGAACACGAAAACCTAAAGACACCCTAAAAGGGGACGAGTGAACCCTTTTTTGGGGACGGGATTTTAAAAAGGGCCCCGGGTGTCCTAAAACGGGACGGGAAAGGGTTTGGGGTTGGATTAGGCGGACCGCTACCGCGGGTCCGCCAAATCCAACCCTAAACCCTTTCCCTTGCTATTGTCATTCGAACACGAAAACCTAAAGAGACCCTAGAATGGGACGAGTGAACCCTTTTTTGGGGACGAGATTTTAAGAAGGGGCCTGGGTGTCCTAAAACGGGACGAGAAAGGGTTTAGGGTTGGATTAGGCGGACCGCTACCGCGGGTCCACCTAATCCAACCCTAAACCCTTTCCCTTGCTATTGTCATTCGAACACGAAAACCTAAAGACACCCTAGCAGGGGACGAGTGAACCCTTTTTTGAGGACGGGATTTTAAAAAGGGGCCTGGGTGTCCTAAAACGGGACGGAAAAGGGTTTAGGGTTGGATTAGGCGGAACCCTTTCCCTTGCTATTGTCATTCGAACACGAAAACCTAAAGACACCCTAGGAGGGGACGAGTGAACCCTTTTTTGGGGACGGGGTTTTAAAAAGGCGCCCGGGTGTCCTAAAACGGGACGGGAAAGGGTTTAGGGTTGGATTAGGCGAACCGCTACCGCGGGTCCGCCTAATCCAACCCTAAACCCTTTCCTTGCTATTGTCATTCGAACACGAAAACCTAAAGACACCCTAAAAGGGGACGCGTGAACCCTTTTTTGGGGACGAGATTTTAAAAAGGGGCCAGGGTGTCCTAAAACGGGACGGGAAAGGGTTTAGGGTTGGATTAGGTGGACCGCTACCGCGGGTCCGCCTAATCCAACCCTAATCCATTTCCCTTGCTATTGTCATTCGAAAACGAAAACCTAAAGACACCCTAGGAGGGGACGAGTGAACCCTTTTTTGGGGACGGGATTTTAAAAAGGGGCCCGGGTGTCCTAAAATGGGACGGGAAAGGGTTTAGGGTTGGATTAGGCGGACCGCTACCGGGTTTAGGGTTGGATTAGGCGGACCGCTACCGCGGGTCCGCCTAATCCAACCCTAAACCCTTTCCCTTGCTATTGTCATTCGAACACGAAAACCTAAAGACACCCTAAAAGGGGACGAGTGAACCCTTTTTTGGGGACGGGATTTTAAAAAGGGCCCCGGGTGTCCTAAAACGGGACGGGAAAGGGTTTGGGGTTGGATTAGGCGGACCGCTACCGCGGGTCCGACAAATCCAACCCTAAACCCTTTCCCTTGCTATTGTCATTCGAACACGAAAACCTAAAGAGACCCTAGAATGGGACGAGTGAACCCTTTTTTGGGGACGAGATTTTAAGAAGGGGCCCGGGTGTCCTAAAACGGGACGAGAAAGGGTTTAGGGTTGGATTAGGCGGACCGCTACCGCGGGTCCACCTAATCCAACCCTAAACCCTTTCCCTTGCTATTGTCATTCGAACACGAAAACCTAAAGACACCCTAGCAGGGGACGAGTGAACCCTTTTTTGAGGACGGGATTTTAAAAAGGGGCCTGGGTGTCCTAAAACGGGACGGAAAAGGGTTTAGGGTTGGATTAGGCGGAACCCTTTCCCTTGCTATTGTCATTCGAACACGAAAACCTAAAGACACCCTAGGAGGGGACGAGTGAACCCTTTTTTGGGGACGGGGTTTTAAAAAGGCGCCCGGGTGTCCTAAAACGGGACGGAAAAGGGTTTAGGGTTGGATTAGGCGAACCGCTACCGCGGGTCCGCCTAATCCAACCCTAAACCCTTTCCCTTGCTATTGTCATTCGAACACGAAAACCTAAAGACACCCTAAAAGGGGACGCGTGAACCCTTTTTTGGGGACGAGATTTTAAAAAGGGGCCAGGGTGTCCTAAAACGGGACGGGAAAGGGTTTAGGGTTGGATTAGGTGGACCGCTACCGCGGGTCCGCCTAATCCAACCCTAATCCATTTCCCTTGCTATTGTCATTCGAAAACGAAAACCTAAAGACACCCTAGGAGGGGACGAGTGAACCCTTTTTTGGGGACGGGATTTTAAAAAGGGGCCCGGGTGTCCTAAAATGGGACGGGAAAGGGTTTAGGGTTGGATTAGGCGGACCGCTACCGGGTTTAGGGTTGGATTAGGCGGACCGCTACCGCGGGTCCGCCTAATCCAACCCTAAACCCTTTCCCTTGCTATTGTCATTCGAACACGAAAACCTAAAGACACCCTAGAAGGGGACGAGTGAACCCTTTTTGGGGACGGGATTTTAAAAAGGGGCTCGGGTGTCCTAAAACGGGACGGGAAAAGGGTTTAGGGTTGGATTAGGCGGACCGCTACCGCGGGTCCGCCTAATCCAACCCTAAACCCTTTCCCTTGCTATTGTCATTCGAACACGAAAAGCTAAAGAGACCCTAGAAGGGGACGAGTGAACCCTTTTTTGGGGACGAGATTTTAAAAAGGGCCCCGGGTGTCCTAAAACGGGACGGAAAGGGTTTAGGGTTGGATTAGGCGGACCGCTACCGCGGGTCCGCCTAATCCAACCCTAAACCCTTTCCTTGCTATTGTCATTCGAACACGAAAACCTAAAGACACCCTAGAAGGGGACGAGTGAACCCTTTTTGGGGACGGGATTTTAAAAAGGGGCCCAGTGTCCTAAACGGGACGGGAAAGGGTTTAAGGTTGGATAAGGCGGACCGCCACCTAGCGGTCCGCCTAATCCAACCCTAAATCCTTTCCCTTGCTATTGTCATTCGAACACAAAAACCTAAAGACATCCTAGAAGGGGACGAGTGAACCCTTTTTTGGGGACGGGATTTTAAAAAGGGGCCCGGGTGTCCTAAAGCGGGACGGGAAAGGGTTTAGGGTTGGATTAGGCGGACCGCTACCGCGGGTCCGCCTAATCCAACCATAAACCCTTTCCCGTGCTATTGTCATTCGAACACGAAAACCTAAAGACACCCTAGGAGGGGACGAGTGAACCCTTTTTTGGGGACGGGATTTTAAAAAGGGGCCGGTGTGTCCTAAACGGGACGGGAAAGAGTTTAGGGTTGGATTAGGCGGACCGCTACCGCGGGTCCGCCTAATCTAACCATAAACCCTTTCCCTTGCTATTGTCATTCGAACACGAAAACCTAAAGACACCCTAGGAGGGGACGAGTGAACCCTTTTTGGGAACGGGGTTTTAAAAAGGGGCCCGGTGTCCTAAAACGGGACGGAAAGGGCTTAGGGTTGGATTAGGCGGGGCCGCTACCGCGGGTCCGCCTAATCCAACCCTAAACCCTTCTCTTGCTATTGTCATTTGAACACGAAAAGCTAAAGAGACCCTAGAAGAGGACGAGTATACCCTTTTTTGGGGACGAGATTTTAAAAAGGGGCCCGGGTGTCCTAAAACGGGACGGGAAAGTGTCTAGGGTTGGATTAGGCGGACCCCGTACCGCGGGTCCGTCTAATCCAACCCTAAACCCTTTCCCTTGCTATTGTCATTCGAACACGAAAACCTAAAGACACCCTAGGAGGGGACGAGTGAACCCTTTTTTGGGGATGGGATTTTAAAAAGGGGCCCAGGTGTCCTAAAACGGGACGGGAAAGGGTTTAGGGTTGGATTAGGCGGACCGCTACCGCGGGTCCGCCTAATCCAACCATAAACCCTTTCCCTTGCTATTGTCATTCGAACACGAAAACCTAAAGAAACCCTAGGAGGGGACGAGTGAACCCTTTTTTGGGAACAGGGTTTTAAAAAGGGGTCCGGGTATCCTAAAACGGGACGGGAAAGGGCTTAGGGTTGGAATAGGCAAACCGCTACCGCGGGTCCGCCTAATCCAACCCTAAACCCTTCCTATGCTATTGTCATTCGAACACGAAAAGCTAAAGAGACCCTAGAAGGGGACGAGTAAACCCTTTTTTGGGGACGAGATTTTAAAAAGGGGCCCGGGTGTCCTAAAACGGACGGGAAAGGGTTCAGGGTTGGATTAGGCGGACCCCGTACCGCGGGTCCGCCTAATCCAACCCTAAACCCTTTCCCTTGCTATTGTCATTCGAACACGAACACCTAAAGACACCCTAGGAGGGGACGAGTGAACCCTTTTTTGGGGACGAGATTTTAAAAAGGGGCCCAGGTGTCCTAAAACGGGACGGGAAAGGGTTTAAGGTTGGATTAGGCGGACCGCTACTTAGCGGTCCGCCTAATCCAACCCTAAACCCTTTCCCTTGCTATTGTCATTCGAACACAAAAACCTAAAGACATCCTAGAAGGGGACGAGTGAACCCTTTTTTGGGGACGGTATTTTAAAAAGGGGCCCAGGTGTCCTAAAACGGGACGGGAAAGGGTTTAGGGTTGGATTAGGCGAGACCACTACGCGGGTCCGCCTAATCCAACCATAAACCCTTTCCTTGCTATTGTCATTCGAACACGAAAACCTAAAGACACCCTAGGAGGGGACAAGTGAACCCTTTTTTGGGGATGGGATTTTAAAAAGGGGCCCATGTGTCCTAAAACGGGACGGGAAAGGGTTTAGGGTTGGATTAGGCGGACCGCTACCGCGGGTCCGCCTAATCCAACCATAAACCCTTTCCCTTGCTATTGTCATTCGAACACGAAAACCTAAAGACACCCTAGGAGGTGACGAGTGAACCCTTTTTTGGGAACGGGGTTTTAAAAAGGGGCCCGGGTGTCCTAAACGGGACGGGGAAAGGGCTTAGGGTTGGATTAGGCGGGGACCGCTACCGCGGGTCCGCCTAATCCAACCCTAAACCCTTCCTATGCTATTGTCATTCGAACACGAAAAGCTAAAGAGACCCTAGAAGGGGACGAGTGAACCCTTTTTGGGGATGAGATTTTAAAAAGGGGCCCGGGTGTCCTAAAACGGGACGGGAAAGGGTTTAGGGTGTGATTAGGCGGACCCCGTACCGCGGGTCCGCCTAATCCAACCCTAAACCCTTTCCCTTGCTATTGTCATTCGAACACGAAAAGCTAAAGAGACCCTAGAAGGGGACGAGTGAACCCTTTTTTGGGGACGAGATTTTAAAAAGGTCCCGGGTGTCCTAAAACGGGACGGGAAAGGGTTTAGGGTTAGATTAGGCGGACCCGCTACCGCGGGTCCGCCTAATCCAACCCTAAACCCTTTCCCTTGCTATTGTCATTCGAACACGAACACCTAAAGACACCCTAGGAGGGGACGAGTGAACCCTTTTTTGGGGACGAGATTTTAAAAAGGGGCCCAGGTGTCCTAAAACGGGACGGGAAAGGGTTTAAGGTTGGATTAGGACCGCTACCTAGCGGTCCGCCTAATCCAACCCTAAACCCTTTCCCTTGCTATTGTCATTCGAACACAAAAACCTAAAGACATCCTAGAAGGGGACGAGTGAACCCTTTTTTGGGGACGGTATTTTAAAAAGGGGCCCAGGTGTCCTAAAACGGGACGGGAAAGGGTTTAGGGTTGGATTAGGCAGACCACTACCGCGGGTCCGCCTAATCCAACCATAAACCCTTTCCCTTGCTATTGTCATTCGAACACGAAAACCTAAAGACACCCTAGGAGGGGACGAGTGAACCCTTTTTTGGGGATGGGATTTTAAAAAGGGGCCCAGGTGTCCTAAAACGGGACGGGAAAAGGGTTTAGGGTTGGATTAGGCGGACCGCTACCGCGGGTCCGCCTAATCCAACCATAAACCCTTTCCCTTGCTATTGTCATTCGAACACGAAAACCTAAAGACACCCTAGGAGGTGACGAGTGAACCCTTTTTTGGGAACGGGGTTTTAAAAAGGGGCCCGGGTGTCCTAAACGGGGCCGGGAAAGGGCTTAGGGTTGGATTAGGCAGACCGCTACCGCGGGTCCGCCTAATCCAACCCTAAACCCTTCCTATGCTATTGTCATTCGAACACGAAAAGCTAAAGAGACCCTAGAAGGGGACGAGTGAACCCTTTTTTGGGGACGAGATTTTAAAAAGGGGCCCGGGTGTCCTAAAACGGGACGGGAAAGGGTTTAGGGTGTGATTAGGCGGACCCCGTGCGCGGGTCCGCCTAATCCAACCCTAAACCCTTTCCTGCTATTGTCATTCGAACACGAAAAGCTAAAGAGACCCTAGAAGGGGACGAGTGAACCCTTTTTGGGGATGAGATTTTAAAAAGGTCCCGGGTGTCCTAAAGCGGGACGGGAAAGGGTTTAGGGTTAGATTAGGCGGACCCGCTACCGCGGGTCCGCCTAATCCAACCCTAAACCCTTTCCCATGCTATTGTCATTCGAACACGAACACCTAAAGACACCCTAGGAGGGGACGAGTGAACCCTTTTTTGGGACGAGATTTTAAAAAGGGGCCCGGGTGTCCTAAAACGGGACGGGAAAGGGTTTAAGGTTGGATTAGGACCGCTACCTAGCGGTCCGCCTAATCCAACCCTAAACCCTTTCCCTTGCTATTGTCATTCGAACACAAAAACCTAAAGACATCCTAGAAGGGGACGAGTGAACCCTTTTTTGGGGACGGTATTTTAAAAAGGGGCCCAGGTGTCCTAAAACGGGACGGGAAAGGGTTTAGGGTTGGATTAGGCGGGACCACTACGCGGGTCCGCCTAATCCAACCATAAACCCTTTCCTTGCTATTGTCATTCGAACACGAAAACCTAAAGACACCCTAGGAGGGGACGAGTGAACCCTTTTTTGGGGATGGGATTTTAAAAAGGGGCCCAGGTGTCCTAAAACGGGACGGGAAAAGGGTTTAGGGTTGGATTAGGCGGACCGCTACCGCGGGTCCGCCTAATCCAACCATAAACCCTTTCCCTTGCTATTGTCATTCGAACACGAAAACCTAAAGACACCCTAGGAGGTGACGAGTGAACCCTTTTTTGGGAACGGGGTTTTAAAAAGGGGCCCGGGTGTCCTAAAACGGGACGGGAAAGGGCTTAGGGTTGGATTAGGCAGACCGCTACCGCGGGTCCGCCTAATCCAACCCTAAACCCTTCCTATGCTATTGTCATTCGAACACGAAAAGCTAAAGAGACCCTAGAAGGGGACGAGTGAACCCTTTTTTGGGGACGAGATTTTAAAAAGGGGCCCGGGTGTCCTAAACGGGACGGGGAAAGGGTTTAGGGTGTGATTAGGCGGACCCGTCGCGGGTCCGCCTAATCCAACCCTAAACCCTTTCCCTTGCTATTGTCATTCGAACACGAAAAGCTAAAGAGACCCTAGAAGGGGACGAGTGAACCCTTTTTTGGGGACGATATTTTAAAAAGGTCCCGGGTGTCCTAAAACGGGACGGGAAAGGGTTTAGGGTTGGATTAGGCGGACCGCTACCGCGGGTCCGCCTAATCCAACCATAAACCCTTTCCCTTACTATTGTCATTCGAACACGAACACCTAAAGACACCCTAGGAGGGGACGAGTGAACCCTTTTTTGGGGACGAGATTTTAAAAAGGGGCCCAGGTGTCCTAAAACGGGACGGGAAAGGGTTTAAGGTTGGATTAGGACCGCTACCTAGCGGTCCGCCTAATCCAACCCTAAACCCTTTCCCTTGCTATTGTCATTCGAACACAAAAACCTAAAGACATCCTAGAAGGGGACGAGTGAACCCTTTTTTGTGGACGGGATTTTAAAAAGGGGCCCAGGTGTCCTAAAACGGGCCGGGAAAGGGTTTAGGGTTGGATTAGGCAGACCGCTACCGCGGGTCCGCCTAATCCAACCATAAACCCTTTCCCTTGCTATTGTCATTCGAACACGAAAACCTAAAGACACCCTAGGAGGGGACGAGTGAACCCTTTTTTGGGAACGGGGTTTTAAAAAGGGGCCCGGGTGTCCTAAAACGGGACGGGAAAGGGCTTAGGGTTGGATTAGGCAGACCGCTACCGCGGGTCCGCCTAATCCAACCCTAAACCCTTCCTATGCTATTGTCATTCGAACACGAAAAGCTAAAGAGACCCTAGAAGGGGACGAGTGAACCCTTTTTGGGGATGAGATTTTAAAAAGGGGCCCGGGTGTCCTAAAACGGGACGGGAAAGGGTTTAGGGTTGGATTAGGCGGACCCCGCGGGTCCGCCTAATCCAACCCTAAACCCTTTCCCTTGCTATTGTCATTCGAACACGAAAACCTAAAGACACCCTAGGAGGGGACGAGTGAACCCTTTTTTGGGGACGAGATTTTAAAAAGGGGCCTGGGTGTCCTAAATCGGGACGGGAAAGTGTTTAGGGTTGGATTAGGCGGACCGCTACATAGCGGTCCGCCTAATCCAACCCAAAACTCTTTCCCTTGCTATTGTCATTCGAACACGAAAACCTAAAGACACCCTAGGAGGGGACGAGTGAACCCTTTTTTGGGGACGAGATTTTAAGAAGGGGCCCGGGTGTCCTAAAACGGGACGAGAAAGGGTTTAGGGTTGGATTAGGCGGACCGCTACCGCGGGTCCACCTAATCCAACCCTAAACCCTTTCCCTTGCTATTGTCATTCGAACACGAAAACCTAAAGACACCCTAGGAGGGGACGAGTGAACCCTTTTTTGGGGACGGGATTTTAAAAAGGGGCCTGGGTGTCCTAAAACGGGACGGGAAAAGGTTTGGGGTTGGATTAGGCGGACCGCTACCGCGGGTCCGCCTAATCCAACCCTAAACCCTTTCCCTTGCTATTGTCATTCGAACACGAAAACCTAAAGAGACCCTAGAATGGGACGAGTGAACCCTTTTTTGGGGACGAGATTTTAAGAAGGGGCCCGGGTGTCCTAAAACGGGACGAGAAAGGGTTTAGGGTTGGATTAGGCGGACCGCTACCGCGGGTCCACCTAATCCAACCCTAAACCCTTTCCCTTGCTATTGTCATTCGAACACGAAAACCTAAAGACACCCTAAGAGGGGACGAGTGAACCCTTTTTTGGGGACGGGATTTTAAAAAGGGGCCTAGGTGTCCTAAAGCGGGACGGGGAAAGGGTTTAAGGTTGGATTAGGCGGACCGCTACCTAGCGGTCCGCCTAATCCAACCCTAAACCCTTTCCCTTGCTATTGTCATTCGAACACAAAAACCTAAAGACATCCTAGAAGGGGACGAGTGAACCCTTTTTTGGGGACGGTATTTTAAAAAGGGGCCCAGGTGTCCTAAAACGGGACGGGAAAGGGTTTAGGGTTGGATTAGGCAGACCGCTACCGCGGGTCCGCCTAATCCAACCATAAACCCTTTCCCTTGCTATTGTCATTCGAACACGAAAACCTAAAGACACCCTAGGAGGGGACAAGTGAACCCTTTTTTGGGGATGGGATTTTAAAAAGGGGCCCATGTGTCCTAAAATGGGACGGGAAAGGGTTTAGGGTTGGATTAGGCGGACCGCTACCGCGGGTCCGCCTAATCCAACCATAAACCCTTTCCTTGCTGTGTCATTCGAACACGAAAACCTAAAGACACCCTAGGAGGTGACGAGTGAACCCTTTTTTGGGAACGGGGTTTTAAAAAGGGGCCCGGGTGTCCTAAAAACGGGACGGGGAAAGGGCTTAGGGTTGGATTAGGCGGGACCGCTACCGCGGGTCCGCCTAATCCAACCCTAAACCCTTCCTATGCTATTGTCATTCGAACACGAAAAGCTAAAGAGACCCTAGAAGGGGACGAGTGAACCCTTTTTTGGGGACGAGATTTTAAAAAGGGGCCCGGGTGTCCTAAAACGGGACGGGAAAGGGTTTAGGGTGTGATTAGGCGGACCCCGTACCGCGGGTCCGCCTAATCCAACCCTAAACCCTTTCCCTTGCTATTGTCATTCGAACACGAAAAGCTAAAGAGGCCCTAGAAGGGGACGAGTGAACCCTTTTTTGGGGACGAGATTTTAAAAAGGTCCCGGGTGTCCTAAAACGGGACGGGAAAGGGTTTAGGGTTGGATTAGGCGGACCGCTACCGCGGGTCCGCCTAATCCAACCCTAAACCTTTTCCCTTGCTATTGTCATTCGAACACGAACACCTAAAGACACCCTAGGAGGGGACGAGTGAACCCTTTTTTGGGGACGAGATTTTAAAAAGGGGCCCAGGTGTCCTAAAACGGGACGGGAAAGGGTTTAAGGTTGGATTAGGACCGCTACCTAGCGGTCCGCCTAATCCAACCCTAAACCCTTTCCCTTGCTATTGTCATTCGAACACGAAAACCTAAAGACATCCTAGAAGGGGACGAGTGAACCCTTTTTTGGGGACGGTATTTTAAAAAGGGGCCCAGGTGTCCTAAAACGGGACGGGAAAGGGTTTAGGGTTGGATTAGGCAGACCCCTACCGCGGGTCCGCCTAATCCAACCATAAACCCTTTCCCTTGCTATTGTCATTCGAACACGAAAACCTAAAGACACCCTAGGAGGGGACGAGTGAACCCTTTTTTGGGGATGGGATTTTAAAAAGGGGCCCAGGTGTCCTAAAACGGGACGGAAAAAGGGTTTAGGGTTGGATTAGGCGGACCGCTACCGCGGGTCCGCCTAATCCAACCATAAACCCTTTCCCTTGCTATTGTCATTCGAACACGAAAACCTAAAGAGACCCTAGAATGGGACGAGTGAACCCTTTTTTGGGGACGAGATTTTAAGAAGGGGCCCGGGTGTCCTAAAACGGGACGAGAAAGGGTTTAGGGTTGGATTAGGCGGACCGCTACCGCGGGTCCACCTAATCCAACCCTAAACCCTTTCCCTTGCTATTGTCATTCGAACACGAAAACCTAAAGACACCCTAAGAGGGGACGAGTGAACCCTTTTTTGGGGACGGGATTTTAAAAAGGGGCCTAGGTGTCCTAAAACGGGACGGGAAAGGGTTTAAGGTTGGATTAGGCGGACCGCTACCTAGCGGTCCGCCTAATCCAACCCTAAACCCTTTCCCTTGCTATTGTCATTCGAACACAAAAACCTAAAGACATCCTAGAAGGGGACGAGTGAACCCTTTTTTGGGGACGGTATTTTAAAAAGGGGCCCAGGTGTCCTAAAACGGGACGGGAAAGGGTTTAGGGTTGGATTAGGCAGACCACTACCGCGGGTCCGCCTAATCCAACCATAAACCCTTTCCCTTGCTATTGTCATTCGAACACGAAAACCTAAAGACACCCTAGGAGGGGACAAGTGAACCCTTTTTTGGGGATGGGATTTTAAAAAGGGGCCCATGTGTCCTAAAATGGGACGGGAAAGGGTTTAGGGTTGGATTAGGCGGACCGCTACCGCGGGTCCGCCTAATCCAACCATAAACCCTTTCCCTTGCTATTGTCATTCGAACACGAAAACCTAAAGACACCCTAGGAGGTGACGAGTGAACCCTTTTTTGGGAACGGGGTTTTAAAAAGGGGCCCGGGTGTCCTAAAACGGGACGGGAAAGGGCTTAGGGTTGGATTAGGCAGACCGCTACCGCGGGTCCGCCTAATCCAACCCTAAACCCTTCCTATGCTATTGTCATTCGAACACGAAAAGCTAAAGAGACCCTAGAAGGGGACGAGTGAACCCTTTTTTGGGGACGAGATTTTAAAAAGGGGCCCGGGTGTCCTAAAACGGGACGGGAAAGGGTTTAGGGTGTGATTAGGCGGACCCGTCGCGGGTCCGCCTAATCCAACCCTAAACCCTTTCCTGCTATTGTCATTCGAACACGAAAAGCTAAAGAGGCCCTAGAAGGGGACGAGTGAACCCTTTTTTGGGGACGAGATTTTAAAAAGGTCCCGGGTGTCCTAAAGCGGGACGGGGAAAGGGTTTAGGGTTGGATTAGGCGGACCGCTACCGCGGGTCCGCCTAATCCAACCCTAAACCTTTCCCTTGCTATTGTCATTCGAACACGAACACCTAAAGACACCCTAGGAGGGGACGAGTGAACCCTTTTTTGGGGACGAGATTTTAAAAAGGGGCCCGGGTGTCCTAAAACGGGACGGGAAAGGGTTTAAGGTTGGATTAGGACCGCTACCTAGCGGTCCGCCTAATCCAACCCTAAACCCTTTCCCTTGCTATTGTCATTCGAACACGAAAACCTAAAGACATCCTAGAAGGGGACGAGTGAACCCTTTTTTGGGGACGGTATTTTAAAAAGGGGCCCGGTGTCCTAAAAAGCGGGACGGGAAAGGGTTTAGGGTTGGATTAGGCAGACCCCTACCGCGGGTCCGCCTAATCCAACCATAAACCCTTTCCCTTGCTATTGTCATTCGAACACGAAAACCTAAAGACACCCTAGGAGGGGACGAGTGAACCCTTTTTTGGGGATGGGATTTTAAAAAGGGGCCCGGGTGTCCTAAAACGGGACGGGAAAGGGTTTAGGGTTGGATTAGGCGGACCGCTACCGCGGGTCCGCCTAATCCAACCATAAACCCTTTCCCTTGCTATTGTCATTCGAACACGAAAACCTAAAGACACCCTAGGAGGTGACGAGTGAACCCTTTTTTGGGAACGGGTTTTTAAAAAGGGGCCCGGGTGTCCTAAAAGCGGGACGGGGAAAGGGCTTAGGGTTGGATTAGGCAGACCGCTACGCGGGTCCGCCTAATCCAACCCTAAACCCTTCCTATGCTATTGTCATTCGAACACGAAAAGCTAAAGAGACCCTAGAAGGGGACGAGTGAACCCTTTTTTGGGGACGAGATTTTAAAAAGGGGCCGGGTGTCCTAAAGCGGGACGGGAAAGGGTTTAGGGTGTGATTAGGCGGACCCGTGCACCGCGGGTCCGCCTAATCCAACCCTAAACCCTTTCCCTTGCTATTGTCATTCGAACACGAAAAGCTAAAGAGACCCTAGAAGGGGACGAGTGAACCCTTTTTTGGGGACGATATTTTAAAAAGGTCCCGGGTGTCCTAAAACGGGACGGGAAAGGGTTTAGGGTTGGATTAGGCGGACCGCTACCGCGGGTCCGCCTAATCCAACCATAAACCCTTTCTACTACTATTGTCATTCGAACACGAACACCTAAAGACACCCTAGGAGGGGACGAGTGAACCCTTTTTTGGGGACGAGATTTTAAAAAGGGGCCCGGGTGTCCTAAAACGGGACGGGAAAGGGTTTAAGGTTGGATTAGGACCGCTACCTAGCGGTCCGCCTAATCCAACCCTAAACCCTTTCCCTTGCTATTGTCATTCGAACACAAAAACCTAAAGACATCCTAGAAGGGGACGAGTGAACCCTTTTTTGTGGACGGGATTTTAAAAAGGGGCCCAGTTGTCCTAAAACGGGCCGGGAAAGGGTTTAGGGTTGGATTAGGCGGGCCGCTACCGCGGGTCCGCCTAATCCAACCCTAAACCCTTTCCTTGCTATTGTCATTCGAACACGAAAACCTAAAGACACCCTAGAAGGGGACGAGTGAACCCTTTTTGGGGACGGGGTTTTAAAAAGGGGCCCGGGTGTTCTAAAACGGGACGGGAAAGGGCTTAGGGTTGGATTAGGCGGACCGCTACCGCGGGTCCGCCTAATCCAACCCTAAACCCTTCCTATGCTATTGTCATTCGAACACGAAAAGCTAAAGAGACCCTAGAAGGGGACGAGTGAACCCTTTTTGGGGATGAGATTTTAAAAAGGGGCACGGATGTCCTAAAGCGGGACGGGAAAGGGTTTAGGGTTGGATTAGGCGGACCCGTGGGTCCGCCTAATCCAACCCTAAACCCTTTCCTTGCTATTGTCATTCGAACACGAAAACCTAAAGACACCCTAGGAGGGGACGAGTGAACCCTTTTTTGGGGACGAGATTTTAAAAAGGGGCTGGGTGTCCTAAAGCGGGACGGGGGAAAGGGTTTAGGGTTGGATTAGGCGGACCGCTACATAGCGGTCCGCCTAATCCAACCCAAAACCCTTTCCCTTGCTATTGTCATTCGAACACGAAAACCTAAAGACACCCTAGGAGGGGACGAGTGAACCCTTTTTGGGGGACGGGATTTTAAAAAGGGGCCCAGGTGTCCTAAAACGGGACGGGAAAAGGTTTGGGATTGGATTAGGCGGACCGCTACCGCGGGTCCGCCTAATCCAACCCTAAACCCTTTCCTTGCTATTGTCATTCGAACACGAAAACCTAAAGAGACCCTAGAATGGGACGAGTGAACCCTTTTTTGGGGACGAGATTTTAAGAAGGGGCCGGGTGTCCTAAAGCGGGACGAGAAAGGGTTTAGGGTTGGATTAGGCGGACCGCCACCGCGGTTCCACCTAATCCAACCCTAAACCCTTTCCCTTGCTATTGTCATTCGAACACGAAAACCTAAAGACACCCTAGGAGGGGACGAGTGAACCCTTTTTGGGGACGGGATTTTAAAAGGGGCCTGGGGTGTCCTAAAACGGGACGGAAAAGGGTTTAGGGTTGGATTAGGCGGAACCCTTTCCCTTGCTATTGTCATTCGAACACGAAAACCTAAAGACACCCTAGGAGGGGACGAGTGAACCCTTTTTGGGGACATGGTTTTAAAAAGGCGCCGGGTGTCCTAAAGCGGGACGGGAAAGGGTTTAGGGTTGGATTAGGCGGAACGCTACCGCGGGTCCGCCTAATCCAACCCTAAACCCTTTCCCTTGCTATTGTCATTCGAACACGAAAACCTAAAGACACCCTAAAAGGGGACGAGTGAACCCTTTTTTGGGGACGAGATTTTAAAAAGGGGCCCGGGTGTCCTAAAACGGGACGGGAAAGGGCTTAGGGTTGGATTAGGCAGACCGCTACCGCGGGTCCGCCTAATCCAACCCTAAACCCTTCCTATGCTATTGTCATTCGAACACGAAAAGCTAAAGAGACCCTAGAAGGGGACGAGTGAACCCTTTTTTGGGGACGAGATTTTAAAAAGGGGCCCGGGTGTCCTAAAACGGGACGGGAAAGGGTTTAGGGTTGGATTAGGCGGACCCCGTACCGCGGGTCCGCCTAATCCAACCCTAAACCCTTTCCCTTGCTATTGTCATTCGAACACGAAAACCTAAAGACACCCTAGGAGGGGACGAGTGAACCCTTTTTTGGGGACGAGATTTTAAAAAGGGGCCTGGGTGTACTAAAACGGGACGGGAAAGGGTTTAGGGTTGGATTAGGCGGACCGCTACATAGCGGTCCGCCTAATCCAACCCTAAACCCTTTCCCTTGCTATTGTCATTCGAACACGAAAACCTAAAGACACCCTAGGAGGGGACGAGTGAACCCTTTTTTGGGGACGAGATTTTAAAAAGGGGCCTGGGTGTACTAAAACGGGACGGGAAAGGGTTTAGGGTTAGATTAGGCGGACCGCTACATAGCGGTCCGCCTAATCCAACCAAAAACCCTTTCCCTTGCTATTGTCATTCGAACACGAAAACCTAAAGACACCCTAGGAGGGGACGAGTGAACCCTTTTTTGGGGACGAGATTGTAAAAAGGGGCCTGGTGTCCTAAAGCGGGGGGGGGAAAGGGTTTAAGGTTGGATTAGGACCGCTACCTAGCGGTCCGCCTAATCCAACCCTAAACCCTTTCCCTTGCTATTGTCATTCGAACACAAAAACCTAAAGACATCCTAGAAGGGGACGAGTGAACCCTTTTTTGTGGACGGGATTTTAAAAAGGGGCCCAGGTGTCCTAAAGCGGGGTAGGGGAAAGGGTTTAGGGTTGGATTAGGCGGGGCCCTGCTACCGCGGGTCCGCCTAATCCAACCATAAACCCTTTCCCTTGCTATTGTCATTCGAACACGAAAACCTAAAGACACCCTAGGAGGGGACGAGTGAACCCTTTTTTGGGAACGGGGTTTTAAAAAGGGGCCCGGGTATCCTAAAACGGGACGGGAAAGGGCTTAGGGTTGGATTAGGCAGACCGTTACGGCGGGTCCGCCTAATCCAACCCTAAACCCTTCCTATGCTATTGTCATTCGAACACGAAAAGCTAAAGAGACCCTAGAAGGGGACGAGTGAACCCTTTTTTGGGGACGAGATTTTAAAAAGGGGCACGGGTGTCCTAAAACGGGACGGGAAAGGGTTTAGGGTTGGATTAGGCGGACCCCGTACCGCGGGTCCGCCTAATCCAACCCTAAACCCTTTCCCTTGCTATTGTCATTCGAACACGAAAACCTAAAGACACCCTAGGAGGGGACGAGTGAACCCTTTTTTGGGGACGAGATTTTAAAAAGGGGCACAGGTGTCCTAAAAGCGGGACGGGAAAGGGTTTAGGGTTGGATTAGGCGGACCGCTACATAGCGGTCCGCCTAATCCAACCCAAAACCCTTTCCCTTGCTATTGTCATTCGAACACGAAAACCTAAAGACACCCTAGGAGGGGACGAGTGAACCCTTTTTTGGGGACGGGATTTTAAAAAGGGGCCTGGGTGTCCTAAAACGGGACGGGAAAGGGTTTGGGGTTGGATTAGGCGGACCGCTACCGCGGGTCCGCCTAATCCAACCCCAAACCCTTTCCCTTGCTATTGTCATTCGAACACGAAAACCTAAAGAGACCCTAGAATGGGACGAGTGAACCCTTTTTTGGGGACGAGATTTTAAGAAGGGGCCCGGGTGTCCTAAAACGGGACGAGAAAGGGTTTAGGGTTGGATTAGGCGGACCGCTACCGCGGGTCCCCCTAATCCAACCCTAAACCCTTTCCCTTGCTATTGTCATTCGAACACGAAAACCTAAAGACACCCTAGGAGGGGACGAGTGAACCCTTTTTGGGGACGGGATTTTAAAAAGGGGCCTGGGTGTCCTAAAACGGGACGGAAAAGGGTTTAGGGTTGGATTAGGCGGAACCCTTTCCCTTGCTATTGTCATTCGAACACGAAAACCTAAAGACACCCTAGGAGGGGATGAGTGAACCCTTTTTTGGGGACATGGTTTTAAAAAGGCGCCGGGTGTCCTAAACGGGATGGGAAAGGGTTTAGGGTTGGATTAGGCGACCGCTACGCGGGTCCGCCTAATCCAACCCTAAACCCTTTCCTTGCTATTGTCATTCGAACACGAAAACCTAAAGACACCCTAGAAGGGGACGAGTGAACCCTTTTTGGGGACGAGATTTTAAAAAGGGGCCCGGGTGTCCTAAACCGGGACGGGAAAGGGCTTAGGGTTGGATTAGGCGGACCGCTACCGCGGGTCCGCCTAATCCAACCCTAAAACCTTCCTATGCTATTGTCATTCGAACACGAAAAGCTAAAGAGACCCTAGAAGGGGACGAGTGAACCCTTTTTTGGGGACGAGATTTTAAAAAGGGGCCCGGGTGTCCTAAAACGGGACGGGAAAGGGTTTAGGGTTGGATTAGGCGGACCGCCGCGGGTCCGCCTAATCCAACCCTAAACCCTTTCCTTGCTATTGTCATTCGAACACGAAAACCTAAAGACACCCTAGGAGGGGACGAGTGAACCCTTTTTTGGGGACGAGATTTTAAAAAGGGGCCAGGTGTACTAAAGCGGGACGGGAAAGGGTTTAGGGTTGGATTAGGCGGACCGCTACATAGCGGTCCGCCTAATCCAACCCAAAACCCTTTCCCTTGCTATTGTCATTCGAACACGAAAACCTAAAGACACCCTAGGAGGGGACGAGTGAACCCTTTTTTGGGGACGAGATTTTAAAAAGGGGCCCAGGTGTCCTAAAACGGGACGGGAAAGGGTTTAAGGTTGGATTAGGACCGCTACCTAGCGGTCCGCCTAATCCAACCCTAAACCCTTTCCCTTGCTATTGTCATTCGAACACAAAAACCTAAAGACATCCTAGAAGGGGACGAGTGAACCCTTTTTTGTGGATGGGATTTTAAAAAGGGGCCCAGTGTCCTAAAGCGGGTCGGGAAAGGGTTTAGGGTTGGATTAGGCGGGACCGCTACCGCGGGTCCGCCTAATCCAACCATAAACCCTTTCCCTTGCTATTGTCATTCGAACACGAAAACCTAAAGACACCCTAGGAGGGGACGAGTGAACCCTTTTTTGGGAACGGGGTTTTAAAAAGGGGCCCGGGTGTCCTAAAAGCCGGACGGGGAAAGGGCTTAGTTAGGGTTGGATTAGGCGGGGACCGCTACCGCGGGTCCGCCTAATCCAACCCTAAACCCTTCCTATGCTATTGTCATTCGAACACGAAAAGCTAAAGAGACCCTAGAAGGGGACGAGTGAACCCTTTTTTGGGGACGAGATTTTAAAAAGGGGCACGGGTGTCCTAAAACGGGACGGGAAAGGGTTTAGGGTTGGATTAGGCGGACCCGTACCGCGGGTCCGCCTAATCCAACCCTAAACCCTTTCCCTTGCTATTGTCATTCGAACACGAAAACCTAAAGACACCCTAGGAGGGGACGAGTGAACCCTTTTTTGGGGACGAGATTTTAAAAAGGGGCCTGGGTGTCCTAAAACGGGACGGGAAAGGGTTTGGGGTTGGATTAGGCGGACCGCTACCGCGGGTCCGCCTAATCCAACCCCAAACCCTTTCCCTTGCTATTGTCATTCGAACACGAAAACCTAAAGAGACCCTAGAATGGGACGAGTTAACCCTTTTTTGGGGACGAGATTTTAAGAAGGGGCCCGGGTGTCCTAAAACGGGACGAGAAAGGGTTTAGGGTTGGATTAGGCGGACCGCTACCGCGGGTCCCCCTAATCCAACCCTAAACCCTTTCCCTTGCTATTGTCATTCGAACACGAAAACCTAAAGACACCCTAGGAGGGGACGAGTGAACCCTTTTTTGGGGACGGGATTTTAAAAAGGGGCCTGGATGTCCTAAAACGGGACGGAAAAGGGTTTAGGGTTGGATTAGGCGGAACCCTTTCCCTTGCTATTGTCATTCGAACACGAAAACCTAAAGACACCCTAGGAGGGGATGAGTGAACCCTTTTTTGGGGACATGGTTTTAAAAAGGCGCCCGGGTGTCCTAAAACGGGACGGGAAAGGGTTTAGGGTTGGATTAGGCGAACCGCTACCGCGGGTCCGCCTAATCCAACCCTAAACCCTTTCCCTTGCTATTGTCATTCGAACACGAAAACCTAAAGACACCCTAAAAGGGGACGAGTGAACCCTTTTTTGGGGACGAGATTTTAAAAAGGGGCCCGGGTGTCCTAAAACGGGACGGGAAAGGGCTTAGGGTTGGATTAGGCAGACCGCTACCGCGGGTCCGCCTAATCCAACCCTAAAACCTTCCTATGCTATTGTCATTCGAACACGAAAAGCTAAAGAGACCCTAGAAGGGGACGAGTGAACCCTTTTTTGGGGACGAGATTTTAAAAAGGGGCCGGGTGTCCTAAAGCGGGACGGGGAAAGGGTTTAGGGTTGGATTAGGCGGACCCGTGCCGCGGGTCCGCCTAATCCAACCCTAAACCCTTTCCCATGCTATTGTCATTCGAATACGAAAACCTAAAGACACCCTAGGAGGGGACGAGTGAACCCTTTTTTGGGGACGAGATTTTAAAAAGGGGCCAGGTGTACTAAAGCGGGACGGGAAAGGGTTTAGGGTTGGATTAGGCGGACCGCTACATAGCGGTCCGCCTAATCCAACCCAAAACCCTTTCCCTTGCTATTGTCATTCGAACACGAAAACCTAAAGACACCCTAGGAGGGGACGAGTGAACCCTTTTTGGGGGACGAGATTTTAAAAAGGGGCCTGGGTGTCCTAAACGGGACGGGGAAAGGGTTTGGGGTTGGATTAGGCGGACCGCTACCGCGGGTCCGCCTAATCCAACCCTAAACCCTTTCCCTTGCTATTGTCATTCGAACACGAAAACCTAAAGAGACCCTATAATGGGACGAGTGAACCCTTTTTTGGGGACGAGATTTTAAGAAGGGGCCCGGGTGTCCTAAAACGGGACGAGAAAGGGTTTAGGGTTGGATTAGGTGGACCGCTACCGCGGGTCCACCTAATCCAACCCTAAACCCTTTCCCTTGCTATTGTCATTCGAACATGAAAACCTAAAGACACCCTAGAAGGGGACGAGTGAACCCTTTTTTGGGGACGAGATTTTAAAAAGGGGCCCGGGTGTCCTAAAACGGGACGGGGAAGGGTTTAGGGTGTGATTAGGCGGACCCCGTCGCGGGTCCGCCTAATCCAACCCTAAACCCTTTCCTGCTATTGTCATTCGAACACGAAAAGCTAAAGAGACCCTAGAAGGGGACGAGTGAACCCTTTTTTGGGGACGAGATTTTAAAAAGGGCCCCGGGTGTCCTAAAACGGGACGGGAAAGGGTTTAGGGTTGGATTAGGCGGACCGCTACCGCGGGTCCGCCTAATCCAACCCTAAACCCTTTCCCTTGCTATTGTCATTCGAACACGAACACCTAAAGACACCCTAGGAGGGGACGAGTGAACCCTTTTTTGGGGACGAGATTTTAAAAAGGGGCCCGGGTGTCCTAAAACGGGACGGGAAAGGGTTTAAGGTTGGATTAGGACCGCAACCTAGCGGTCCGCCTAATCCAACCCTAAACCCTTTCCCTTGCTATTGTCATTCGAACACAAAAACCTAAAGACATCCTAGAAGGGGACGAGTGAACCCTTTTTTGGGGACGGGATTTTAAAAAGGGGCCCGGGTGTCCTAAAACGGGACGGGAAAGGGTTTAGGGTTGGATTAGGCGAGGCCGCTACCGCGGGTCCGCCTAATCCAACCATAAACCCTTTCCCGTGCTATTGTCATTCGAACACGAAAACCTAAAGACACCCTAGGAGGGGACGAGTGAACCCTTTTTGGGGACGGGATTTTAAAAAGGGGCCCAGGTGTCCTAAAACGGGACGGGAAAGGGTTTAGGGTTGGATTAGGCGGACCGCTACCGCGGGTCCGCCTAATCCAACCATAAACCCTTTCCCTTGCTATTGTCATTCGAAAACGAAAACCTAAAGACACCCTAGGACGGGACGAGTGAACCCTTTTTTGGGAACGGGGTTTTAAAAAGGGGCCCGGGTGTCCTAAAACGGGACGGGAAAGGGCTTAGGGTTGGATAAGGCAGACCGCTACCGCGGGTCCGCCTAATCCAACCCAAAACCCTTCCTATGCTATTGTCATTCGTACACGAAAAGCTAAAGAGACCCTAGAAGGGGACAAGTGAACCTTTTTTTGGGGACGAAATTTTAAAAAGGGGCCCGGGTGTCCTAAAACGGGACGGAAAAGGGTTTAGGGTTGGATTAGGCGGAACCCTTTCCCTTGCTATTGTCATTCGAAAACGAAAACCTAAAGACACCCTAGGACGGGACGAGTGAACCCTTTTTTGGGAACGGGGTTTTAAAAAGGGGCCCGGGTGTCCTAAAACGGGACGGGAAAGGGTTTAGGGTTGGATTAGGCGGACCGCTACATAGCGGTCCGCCTAATCCAACCCAAAACCCTTTCCCTTGCTATTGTCATTCGAACACGAAAACCTAAAGACACCCTAGGAGGGGACGAGTGAACCCTTTTTTGGGGACGAGATTTTAAAAAGGGGCCCAGTGTCCTAAACGGGACGGGGAAAGGGTTTAAGGTTGGATTAGGACCGCTACCTAGCGGTCCGCCTAATCCAACCCTAAACCCTTTCCCTTGCTATTGTCATTCGAACACAAAAACCTAAAGACATCCTAGAAGGGGACGAGTGAACCCTTTTTTGTGGATGGGATTTTAAAAAGGGGCCCAGGTGTCCTAAAGCGGGTAGGGAAAGGGTTTAGGGTTGGATTAGGCGGGGCCGCTACCGCGGGTCCGCCTAATCCAACCATAAACCCTTTCCCTTGCTATTGTCATTCGAACACGAAAACCTAAAGACACCCTAGGAGGGGACGAGTGAACCCTTTTTTGGGAACGGAGTTTTAAAAAGAGGCCCGGGTGTCCTAAAACGGGACGGGAAAGGGCTTAGGGTTGGATTAGGCAGACCGCTACCGCGGGTCCGCCTAATCCAACCCTAAACCCTTCCTATGCTATTGTCATTCAAACACGAAAAGCTAAAGAGACCCTAGAAGGGGACGAGTGAACCCTTTTTTGGGGACGAGATTTTAAAAAGGGGCACGGGTGTCCTAAACGGGACGGGGAAAGGGTTTAGGGTTGGATTAGGCGGACCCCGTGCCGCGGGTCCGCCTAATCCAACCCTAAACTCTTTCCTTGCTATTGTCATTCGAACACGAAAACCTAAAGACACCCTAGGAGGGGACGAGTGAACCCTTTTTGGGGGACGAGATTTTAAAAAGGGGCCTGGGTGTCCTAAAACGGGACGGGAAAGGGTTTGGGGTTGGATTAGGCGGACCGCTACCGCGGGTCCGCCTAATCCAACCCCAAACCCTTTCCCTTGCTATTGTCATTCGAACACGAAAACCTAAAGAGACCCTAGAATGGGACGAGTGAACCCTTTTTTGGGGACGAGATTTTAAGAAGGGGCCTGGGTGTCCTAAAACGGGACGAGAAAGGGTTTAGGGTTGGATTAGGCGGACCGCTACCGCGGGTCCCCCTAATCCAACCCTAAACCCTTTCCCTTGCTATTGTCATTCGAACACGAAAACCTAAAGACACCCTAGGAGGGGACGAGTGAACCCTTTTTTGGGGACGGGATTTTAAAAAGGGGCCTGGATGTCCTAAAACGGGACGGAAAAGGGTTTAGGGTTGGATTAGGCGGAACCCTTTCCCTTGCTATTGTCATTCGAACACGAAAACCTAAAGACACCCTAGGAGGGGATGAGTGAACCCTTTTTTGGGGACATGGTTTTAAAAAGGCGCCCGGGTGTCCTAAAACGGGACGGGAAAGGGTTTAGGGTTGGATTAGGCGAACCGCTACCGCGGGTCCGCCTAATCCAACCCTAAACCCTTTCCCTTGCTATTGTCATTCGAACACGAAAACCTAAAGACACCCTAAAAGGGGACGAGTGAACCCTTTTTTGGGGACGAGATTTTAAAAAGGGGCCTGGGTGTCCTAAAATGGGACGGGAAATGGCTTAGGGTTGGATTAGGCAGACCGCTACCGCGGGTCCGCCTAATCCAACCCTAAAACCTTCCTATGCTATTGTCATTCGAACACGAAAAGCTAAAGAGACCCTAGAAGGGGACGAGTGAACCCTTTTTTGGGGACGAGATTTTAAAAAGGGGCCCGGGTGTCCTAAAACGGGACGGGAAAGGGTTTAGGGTTGGATTAGGCGGACCCCGTACCGCGGGTCCGCCTAATCCAACCCTAAACCCTTTCCCTTGCTATTGTCATTCGAATACGAAAACCTAAAGACACCCTAGGAGGGGACGAGTGAACCCTTTTTTGGGGACGAGATTTTAAAAAGGGGCCAGGTGTACTAAAGCGGGACGGGAAAGGGTTTAGGGTTGGATTAGGCGGACCGCTACATAGCGGTCCGCCTAATCCAACCCAAAACCCTTTCCCTTGCTATTGTCATTCGAACACGAAAACCTAAAGACACCCTAGGAGGGGACGAGTGAACCCTTTTTGGGGGACGAGATTTTAAAAAGGGGCCGGGTGTCCTAAAGCGGGACGGGAAAGGGTTTGGGGTTGGATTAGGCGGACCGCTACCGCGGGTCCGCCTAATCCAACCCTAAACCCTTTCCTTGCTATTGTCATTCGAACACGAAAACCTAAAGAGACCCTATAATGGGACGAGTGAACCCTTTTTTGGGGACGAGATTTTAAGAAGGGGCCCGGTGTCCTAAACGGGACGAGAAAGGGTTTAGGGTTGGATTAGGTGGACCGCTACCGCGGGTCCACCTAATCCAACCCTAAACCCTTTCCCTTGCTATTGTCATTCGAACATGAAAACCTAAAGACACCCTAGAAGGGGACGAGTGAACCCTTTTTTGGGGACGAGATTTTAAAAAGGGGCCCGGGTGTCCTAAAACGGGACGGGAAAGGGTTTAGGGTGTGATTAGGCGGACCCGTGCACCGCGGGTCCGCCTAATCCAACCCTAAACCCTTTCCCTTGCTATTGTCATTCGAACACGAAAAGCTAAAGAGACCCTAGAAGGGGACGAGTGAACCCTTTTTTGGGGACGAGATTTTAAAAAGGGCCCCGGGTGTCCTAAAACGGGACGGGAAAGGGTTTAGGGTTGGATTAGGCGGACCGCTACCGCGGGTCCGCCTAATCCAACCCTAAACCCTTTCCCTTGCTATTGTCATTCGAACACGAACACCTAAAGACACCCTAGGAAGGGACGAGTGAACCCTTTTTTGGGGACGAGATTTTAAAAAGGGGCCCAGGTGTCCTAAAACGGGACGGGAAAAAGTTTAAGGTTGGATTAGGACCGCAACCTAGCGGTCCGCCTAATCCAACCCTAAACCCTTTCCCTTGCTATTGTCATTCGAACACAAAAACCTAAAGACATCCTAGAAGGGGACGAGTGAACCCTTTTTTGGGGACGGGATTTTAAAAAGGGGCCCAGGTGTCCTAAAACGGGACGGGAAAGGGTTTAGGGTTGGATTAGGCAGACCGCTACCGCGGGTCCGCCTAATCCAACCATAAACCCTTTCCCTTGCTATTGTCATTCGAACACGAAAACCTAAAGACACCCTAGGAGGGGACGAGTGAACCCTTTTTTGGGGATGGGATTTTAAAAAGGGGCCCAGGTGTCCTAAAACGGGACGGGAAAGGGTTTAGGGTTGGATTAGGCGGACCGCTACCGCGGGTCCGCCTAATCCAACCATAAACCCTTTCCCTTGCTATTGTCATTCGAAAACGAAAACCTAAAGACACCCTAGGACGGGACGAGTGAACCCTTTTTGGGAACGGGGGTTTTAAAAAGGGGCCGGGTTTCCTAAAAACGGGACGGGAAAGGGCTTAGGGTTGGGTAAGGCAGACCGCTACCGCGGGTCCGCCTAATCCAACCCTAAACCCTTCCTATGCTATTGTCATTCGTACACGAAAAGCTAAAGAGACCCTAGAAGGGGACAAGTGAACCTTTTTTTGGGGACGAGATTTTAAAAAGGGGCCCGGGTGTCCTAAAACGGGACGGAAAAGGGTTTAGGGTTGGATTAGGCGGAACCCTTTCCCTTGCTATTGTCATTCGAACACGAAAACCTAAAGACACCCTAGGAGGGGACGAGTGAACCCTTTTTTGGGGACGGGGTTTTAAAAAGGCGCCGGGTGTCCTAAACGGGACGGGAAAGGGTTTAGGGTTGGATTAGGCGAACCGCTACCGCGGGTCCGCCTAATCCAACCCTAAACCCTTTCCCTTGCTATTGTCATTCGAACACGAAAACCTAAAGACACCCTAGGAGGGGACGAGTGAACCCTTTTTTGGGGACGAGATTTTAAAAAGGGGCCTGGGTGTACTAAAACGGGACGGGAAAGGGTTTAGGGTTGGATTAGGCGGACCGCTACATAGCGGTCCGCCTAATCCAACCCAAAACCCTTTCCCTTGCTATTGTCATTCGAACACGAAAACCTAAAGACACCCTAGGAGGGGACGAGTGAACCCTTTTTTGGGGACGAGATTTTAAAAAGGGGCCTGGGTGTCCTAAAACGGGACGGGAAAGGGTTTGGGGTTGGATTAGGCGGACCGCTACCGCGGGTCCGCCTAATCCAACCCTAAACCCTTTCCCTTGCTATTGTCATTCGAACACGAAAACCTAAAGAGACCCTATAATGGGACGAGTGAACCCTTTTTTGGGGACGAGATTTTAAGAAGGGGCCCGGGTGTCCTAAAACGGGACGAGAAAGGGTTTAGGGTTGGATTAGGTGGACCGCTACCGCGGGTCCACCTAATCCAACCCTAAACCCTTTCCCTTGCTATTGTCATTCGAACATGAAAACCTAAAGACACCCTAGAAGGGGACGAGTGAACCCTTTTTTGGGGACGAGATTTTAAAAAGGGGCCCGGGTGTCCTAAAACGGGACGGGAAAGGGTTTAGGGTGTGATTAGGCGGACCCCGTACCGCGGGTCCGCCTAATCCAACCCTAAACCCTTTCCCTTGCTATTGTCATTCGAACACGAAAATCTAAAGAGACCCTAGAAGGGACGAGTGAACCCTTTTTTGGGGACGAGATTTTAAAAAGGGCCCCGGGTGTCCTAAAACGGGACGGGAAAGGGTTTAGGGTTGGATTAGGCGGACCGCTACCGCGGGTCCGCCTAATCCAACCCTAAACCCTTTCCCTTGCTATTGTCATTCGAACACGAACACCTAAAGACACCCTAGGAGGGGACGAGTGAACCCTTTTTTGGGGACGAGATTTTAAAAAGGGGCCCAGGTGTCCTAAAACGGGACGGGAAAGGGTTTAAGGTTGGATTAGGACCGCAACCTAGCGGTCCGCCTAATCCAACCCTAAACCCTTTCCCTTGCTATTGTCATTCGAACACAAAAACCTAAAGACATCCTAGAAGGGGACGAGTGAACCCTTTTTTGGGGACGGGATTTTAAAAAGGGGCCCAGGTGTCCTAAAACGGGACGGGAAAGGGTTTAGGGTTGGATTAGGCAGACCGCTACCGCGGGTCCGCCTAATCCAACCATAAACCCTTTCGCTTGCTATTGTCATTCGAACACGAAAACCTAAAGACACCCTAGGAGGGGACGAGTGAACCCTTTTTTGGGGATGAGATTTTAAAAAGGGGCCCAGGTGTCCTAAAACGGGACGGGAAAGGGTTTAGGGTTGGATTAGGCGGACCGCTACCGCGGGTCCGCCTAATCCAACCATAAACCCTTTCCCTTGCTATTGTCATTCGAAAACGAAAACCTAAAGACACCCTAGGACGGGACGAGTGAACCCTTTTTTGGGAACGGGGTTTTAAAAAGGGGCCCGGGTTTCCTAAAACGGGACGGGAAAGGGCTTAGGGTTGGGTAAGGCAGACCGCTACCGCGGGTCCGCCTAATCCAACCCTAAACCCTTCCTATGCTATTGTCATTCGTACACGAAAAGCTAAAGAGACCCTAGAAGGGGACAAGTGAACCTTTTTTTGGGGACGAGATTTTAAAAAGGGGCCCGGGTGTCCTAAAACGGGACGGAAAAGGGTTTAGGGTTGGATTAGGCGGAACCCTTTCCCTTGCTATTGTCATTCGAACACGAAAACCTAAAGACACCCTAGGAGGGGACGAGTGAACCCTTTTTTGGGGACAGGGTTTTAAAAAGGCGCCCGGGTGTCCTAAAACGGGACGGGAAAGGGTTTAGGGTTGGATTAGGCGAACCGCTACCGCGGGTCCGCCTAATCCAACCCTAAACCCTTTCCCTTGCTATTGTCATTCGAACACGAAAACCTAAAGACACCCTAAAAGGGGACGAGTGAACCCTTTTTTGGGGACGAGATTTTAAAAAGGGGCCCGGGTGTCCTAAAACGGGACGGGAAAGGGTTTAGGGTTGGATTAGGTGGACCGCTACCGCGGGTCCGCCTAATCCAACCCTAATCCCTTTCCCTTGCTATTGTCATTCGAACACGAAAACCTAAAGACACCCTAGGAGGGGACGAGTGAACCCTTTTTTGGGGACGGGATTTTAAAAAGGGGCCCGGGTGTCCTAAATTGGGACGGGAAAGGGTTTAGGGTTGGATTGGGCGGACCGCTACCGGGTTTAGGGTTGGATTAGGCGGACCGCTACCGCGGGTCCGCCTAATCCAACCCTAAACCCTTTCCCTTGCTATTGTCATTCGAACACGAAAACCTAAAGACACCCTAGAAGGGGACGAGTGAACCCTTTTTTGGGGACGGGATTTTAAAAAGGGCCCCGGGTGTCCTAAAACGGGACGGGAAAGGGTTTAGGGTTGGATTAGGCGGACCGCTACCGCGGGTCCGCCTAATCCAACCCTAAACCCTTTCCCTTGCTATTGTCATTCGAACACGAAAAGCTAAAGAGACCCTAGAAGGGGACGAGTGAACCCTTTTTTGGGGACGAGATTTTAAAAAGGGCCCCGGGTGTCCTAAAACGGGACGGGACAGGGTTTAGGGTTTGATTAGGCGGACCGCTACCGCGGTTCCGCCTAATCCAACCCTAAACCTTTTCCCTTGCTATTGTCATTCGAACACGAACACCTAAAGACACCCTAGGAGGGGACGAGTGAACCCTTTTTTGGGGACGAGATTTTAAAAAGGGGCCCACGTGTCCTAAAACGGGACGGGAAAGGGTTTAAGGTTGGATTAGGACCGCTACCTAGCGGTCCGCCTAATCCAACCCTAAACCCTTTCCCTTGCTATTGTCATTCGAACACAAAAACCTAAAGACATCCTAGAAGGGGACGAGTGAACCCTTTTTTGGGGACGGGATTTTAGAAAGGGGCCCAGGTGTCCTAAAACGGGACGGGAAAGGGTTTAGGGTTGGATTAGGCAGACCGCTACCGCGGGTCCGCCTAATCCAACCATCAACCCTTTCCCTTGCTATTGTCATTCGAACACGAAAACCTAAAGACACCCTAGGAGGGGACGAGTGAACCCTTTTTTGGGGATGGGATTTTAAAAAGGGGCCCAGGTGTCCTAAAACGGGACGGGAAAGGGTTTAGGGTTGGATTAGGCGGACTGCTACCGCGGGTCCGCCTAATCCAACCATAAACCCTTTCCCTTGCTATTGTCATTCGAAAACGAAAACCTAAAGACACCCTAGGACGTGACGAGTGAACCCTTTTTTGGGAACGGGGTTTTAAAAAGGGGCCCGGGTGTCCTAAAACGGGACGGGAAAGGGCTTAGGGTTGGATTAGGCAGACCGCTACCGCGGGTCCGCCTAATCCAACTCTAAACCCTTCCTATGCTATTGTCATTCGAACACGAAAAGCTAAAGAGACCCTAGAAGGGGACAAGTGAACCCTTTTTTGGGGACGAGATTTTAAAAAGGGGCCCGGGTGTCCTAAAACGGGACGGAAAAGGGTTTAGGGTTGGATTAGGCGGAACCCTTTCCCTTGCTATTGTCATTCGAACACGAAAACCTAAAGACACCCTAGGAGGGGACGAGTGAACCCTTTTTTTGGGGACAGGGTTTTAAAAAGGCGCCCGGGTGTCCTAAAACGGGACGGGAAAGGGTTTAGGGTTGGATTAGGCGAACCGCTACCGCGGGTCCGCCTAATCCAACCCTAAACCCTTTCCCTTGCTATTGTCATTCGAACATGAAAACCTAAAGACACCCTAAAAGGGGACGAGTGAACCCTTTTTTGGGGACGAGATTTTAAAAAGAGGCCCGGGTGTCCTAAAACGGGACGGGAAAGGGTTTAGGGTTGGATTAGGTGGACCGCTACCGCGGGTCCGCCTAATCCAACCCTAATCCCTTTCCCTTGCTATTGTCATTCGAACACGAAAACCTAATGACACCCTAGGAGGGGACGAGTGAACCCTTTTTTGGGGACGGGATTTTAAAAAGGGGCCCGGGTGTCCTAAAATGGGACGGGAAAGGGTTTAAGGTTGGATTAGGCGGACCGCTACCGGGTTTAGGGTTGGATTAGGCGGACCGCTACCGCGGGTCCGCCTAATCCAACCCTAAACCCTTTCCCTTGCTATTGTCATTCGAACACGAAAACCTAAAGACACCCTAGAAGGGGACGAGTGAACCCTTTTTTGGGGACGGGATTTTAAAAAGGGCCCCGGGTGTCCTAAAACGGGACGGGAAAGGGTTTAGGGTTGGATTAGGCGGACCGCTACCGCGGGTCCGCCTAATCCAACCCTAAACCCTTTCCCTTGCTATTGTCATTCGAACACGAAAAGCTAAAGAGACCCTAGAAGGGGACGAGTGAACCCTTTTTTGGGGACGAGATTTTAAAAAGGGCCCCGGGTGTCCTAAAACGGGACGGGAAAGGGTTTAGGGTTTGATTAGGCGGACCGCTACCGCGGGTCCGCCTAATCCAACCCTAAACCCTTTCCCTTGCTATTGTCATTCGAACACGAACACCTAAAGACACCCTAGGAGGGGACGAGTGAACCCTTTTTTGGGACGAGATTTTAAAAAGGGGCCCGGGTGTCCTAAAACGGGACGGGAAAGGGTTTATGGTTGGATTAGGCGGACCGCTACCTAGCGGTCCGCCTAATCCAACCCTAAACCCTTTCCCTTGCTATTGTCATTCGAACACAAAAACCTAAAGACATCCTAGAAGGGGACGAGTGAACCCTTTTTTGGGGACGGGATTTTAAAAAGGGGCCCAGGTGTCCTAAACCGGGACGGGAAAGGGTTTAGGGTTTGATTAGGCAGACCGCTACCGCGGGTCCGCCTAATCCAACCATAAACCCTTTCCCTTGCTATTGTCATTCGAACACGAAAACCTAAAGACACCCTAGGAGGGGACGAGTGAACCCTTTTTTGGGGACGGGATTTTAAAAAGGGGCCCAGGTGTCCTAAAACGGGACGGGAAAGCGTTTAGGGTTGGATTAGGCGGACCGCTACCGCGGGTCCGCCTAATCCAACCCTAATCCCTTTCCCTTGCTATTGTCATTCGAACACGAAAACCTAATGACACCCTAGGAGGGGACGAGTGAACCCTTTTTTGGGGACGGGATTTTAAAAAGGGGCCCGGGTGTCCTAAAATGGGACGGGAAAGGGTTTAAGGTTGGATTAGGCGGACCGCTACCGGGTTTAGGGTTGGATTAGGCGGACCGCTACCGCGGGTCCGCCTAATCCAACCCTAAACCCTTTCCCTTGCTATTGTCATTCGAACACGAAAACCTAAAGACACCCTAGAAGGGGACGAGTGAACCCTTTTTTGGGGACGGGATTTTAAAAAGGCGCCCGGGTGTCCTAAAACGGGACGGGAAAGGGTTTAGGGTTGGATTAGGCGGACCGCTACCGCGGGTCCGCCTAATCCAACCCTAAACCCTTTCCCTTGCTATTGTCATTCGAACACGAAAAGCTAAAGAGACCCTAGAAGGGGACGAGTGAACCCTTTTTTGGGGACGAGATTTTAAAAAGGGCCCCGGGTGTCCTAAAACGGGACGGGAAAGGGTTTAGGGTTTGATTAGGCGGACCGCTACCGCGGGTCCGCCTAATCCAACCCTAAACCCTTTCCCTTGCTATTGTCATTCGAACACGAACACCTAAAGACACCCTAGGAGGGGACGAGTGAACCCTTTTTTGGGGACGAGATTTTAAAAAGGGGCCCAGGTGTCCTAAAACGGGACGGGAAAGGGTTTAAGGTTGGATTAGGCGGACCGCTACCTAGCGGTCCGCCTAATCCAACCCTAAACCCTTTCCCTTGCTATTGTCATTCGAACACAAAAACCTAAAGACATCCTAGAAGGGGACGAGTGAACCCTTTTTTGGGGACGGGATTTTAAAAAGGGGCCCAGGTGTCCTAAACCGGGACGGGAAAGGGTTTAGGGTTTGATTAGGCAGACCGCTACCGCGGGTCCGCCTAATCCAACCATAAACCCTTTCCCTTGCTATTGTCATTCGAACACGAAAACCTAAAGACACCCTAGAAGGGGACGAGTGAACCCTTTTTGGGGACGGGATTTTAAAAAGGGGCCCAGGTGTCCTAAAACGGGACGGGAAAGCGTTTAGGGTTGGATTAGGCGGACCGCTACCGCGGGTCCGCCTAATCCAACCATAAACCCTTTCCCTTGCTATTGTCATTCGAACACGAAAACCTAAAGACACCCTAGGAGGGGACGAGTGAACCCTTTTTGGGAACGGGGTTTTAAAAAGGGGCCCGGGTGTCCTAAAGCGGGACGGGGAAAGGGCTTAGGGTTGGATTAGGCAGGCCGCTACCGCGGGTCCGCCTAATCCAACCCTAAACCCTTCCCTTGCTATTGTCATTCGAACACCAAAAGCTAAAGAGACCCTAGAAGGGGACGAGTATACCCTTTTTTGGGGACGAGATTTTAAAAAGGGGCCCGGGTGTCCTAAAACGGGACGGGAAAGTGTTTAGGGTTGGATTAGGCGGACCCGCCGCGGGTCCGCCTAATCCAACCCTAAACCCTTTCCCTTGCTATTGTTATTCGAACACGAAAACCTAAAGACACCCTAGGAGGGGACGAGTGAACCCTTTTTTGGGGATGGGATTTTAAAAAGGGGCCCAGGTGTCCTAAAACGAGACGGGAAAGGGTTTATGGTTAGATTAGGCGGACCGCACCGCGGGTCCGCCTAATCCAACCATAAACCCTTTCCCTTGCTATTGTCATTCGAACACGAAAACCTAAAGAAACCCTAGGAGGGGACGAGTGAACCCTTTTTTGGGAACGGGGTTTTAAAAAGGGGCACGGGTGTCCTAAAACGGGACGGGAAAGGGCTTAGGGTTGGATTAGGCAAACCGCTACCGCGGGTCCGCCTAATCCAACCCTAAACCCTTCCTATGCTATTGTCATTCGAACACGAAAAGCTAAAGAGACCCTTGAAGGGGACGAGTGAACCCTTTTTTGGGGACGAGATTTTAAAAAGGGGCCCGGGTGTCCTAAAACGGGACGGGAAAGGGTTTAGGGTTGGATTAGGCGGACCCGTGCACCGCGGGTCCGCCTAATCCAACCCGAAACCCTTTCCTTGCTATTGTCATTCGAACACGAAAACCTAAAGACACCCTAGAAGGGGACGAGTGAACCCTTTTTGGGGACGGGATTTTAAAAAGGGGCTCGGGTGTCCTAAAACGGGACGGGAAAGGGTTTAGGGTTGGATTAGGCGGACCGCTACATAGCGGTCCGCCTAATCCAACCCAAAACCCTTTCCCTTGCTATTGTCATTCGAACACGAAAACCTAAAGACACCCTAGGAGGGGACGAGTGAACCCTTTTTTGGGGACGGGATTTTAAAAAGGGGCCTGGGTGTCCTAAAACGGGACGGGAAAGGGTTTGGGGTTGGATTAGGCGGACCGCTACCGCGGGTCCGCCTAATCCAACCCTAAACCCTTTCCCTTGCTATTGTCATTCGAACACGAAAACCTAAAGAGACCCTAGAATGGGACGAGTGAACCCTTTTTTGGGGACGAGATTTTAAGAAGGGGCCCGGGTGTCCTAAAACGGGACGGGAAAGGGTTTAGGGTTGGATTAGGCGGACCGCTACCGCGGGTCCGCCTAATCCAACCCTAAACCCTTTCCCTTCCTATTGTCATTCGAACACGAAAACCTAAAGACACCCTAGGAGGGGACGAGTGAACCCTTTTTTGGGGACAGGGTTTTAAAAAGGGGCCCAGGTGTCCTAAAACGGGACGGGAAAGGGCTTAGGGTTGGATTAGGCAGACCGCTACCGCGGGTCCGCCTAATCCAACCCTAAACCCTTCCCTTGCTATTGTCATTCGAACACGAAAAGCTAAAGAGACCCTAGAAGGGGACGAGTATACCCTTTTTTGGGGACGAGATTTTAAAAAGGGGCCCGGGTGTCCTAAAACGGGACGGGAAAGTGTTTAGGGTTGGATTAGGCGGACCCCGTACCGCGGGTCCGCCTAATCCAACCCTAAACCCTTTCCCTTGCTATTGTCATTCGAACACGAAAACCTAAAGACACCCTAGGAGGGGACGAGTGAACCCTTTTTTGGGGATGGGATTTTAAAAAGGGGCCCAGGTGTTCTAAAACGAGACGGGAAAGGGTTTATGGTTGGATTAGGCGGACCCGCTACCGCGGGTCCGCCTAATCCAACCATAAACCCTTTCCCTTGCTATTGTCATTCGAACACGAAAACCTAAAGAAACCCTAGGAGGGGACGAGTGAACCCTTTTTTGGGAACGGGGTTTTAAAAAGGGGCCCGGGTGTCCTAAAACGGGACGGGAAAGGGCTTAGGGTTGGATTAGGCAAACCGCTACCGCGGGTCCGCCTAATCCAACCCTAAACCCTTCCTATGCTATTGTCATTCGAACACGAAAAGCTAAAGAGACCCTAGAAGGGGACGAGTGAACCCTTTATTGGGGACGAGATTTTAAAAAGGGGCCCGGGTGTCCTAAAACGGGACGGGAAAGGGTTTAGGGTTGGATTAGGCGGACCCGTGCACGCGGGTCCGCCTAATCCAACCCGAAACCCTTTCCTTGCTATTGTCATTCGAACACGAAAACCTAAAGACACCCTAGGAGGGGACGAGTGAACCCTTTTTGGGGGACGAGATTTTAAAAAGGGGCCACGGGTGTCCTAAACGGGACGGGAAAGGGTTTAGGGTTGGATTAGGCGGACCGCTACATAGCGGTCCGCCTAATCCAACCCAAAACCCTTTCCCTTGCTATTGTCATTCGAACACGAAAACCTAAAGACACCCTAGGAGGGGACGAGTGAACCCTTTTTTGGGGACGGGATTTTAAAAAGGGGCCTGGGTGTCCTAAAACGGGACGGGAAAGGGTTTGGGGTTGGATTAGGCGGACCGCTACTCCAACCCCAAACCCTTTCCCTTGCTATTGTCATTCGAACACGAAAACCTAAAGAGACCCTAGAATGGGACGAGTGAACCCTTTTTTGGGGACGAGATTTTAAAAAGGGGCCCGGGTGTCCTAAAGCGGGACGGGAAAGTGTTTAGGGTTGGATTAGGCGGGACCCATCGCGGGTCCGCCTAATCCAACCCTAAACCCTTTCCTTGCTATTGTCATTCGAACACGAAAACCTAAAGACACCCTAGGAGGGGACGAGTGAACCCTTTTTTGGGGATGAGATTTTAAAAAGGGGCCCAGGTGTCCTAAAACGAGACGGGAAAGGGTTTAGGGTTGGATTAGGCGGACCGCTACCGCGGGTCCGCCTAATCCAACCATAAACCCTTTCCCTTGCTATTGTCATTCGAACACGAAAACCTAAAGAAACCCTAGGAGGGGACGAGTGAACCCTTTTTTGGGAACGGGGTTTTAAAAAGGGGCCCGGGTTTTCCTAAAACGGGACGGGAAAGGGCTTTGGGTTGGATTAGGCAAACCGCTACCGCGGGTCCGCCTAATCCAACCCTAAACCCTTCCTATGCTATTGTCATTCGAACACGAAAAGCTAAAGAGACCCTAGAAGGGGACGAGTGAACCCTTTTTTGGGGACGAGATTTTAAAAAGGGGCCCGGGTGTCCTAAAACGGGACGGGAAAGGGTTTAGGGTTGGATTAGGCGGACCCCGTACCGCGGGTCCGCCTAATCCAACCCGAAACCCTTTCCCTTGCTATTGTCATTCGAACACGAAAAGCTAAAGACACCCTAGGAGGGGACGAGTGAACCCTTTTTGGGGGACGAGATTTTAAAAAGGGGCCTATGTGTCCTAAAACGGGACGGGAAAGGGTTTAGGGTTGGATTAGGCGGACCGCTACATAGCGGTCCACCTAATCCAACCCAAAACCCTTTCCCTTGCTATTGTCATTCGAACACGAAAACCTAAAGACACCCTAGGAGGGGACGAGTGAACCCTTTTTTGGGGACGGGATTTTAAAAAGGGGCCTGGGTGTCCTAAAACGGGACGGGAAAGGGTTTGGGGTTGGATTAGGCGGACCGCTACCGCGGGTCCGCCTAATCCAACCCCGCGGGTCCGCCTAATCCAACCCTAAACCCTTTCCCTTGCTATTGTCATTCGAACACGAAAACCTAAAGAGACCCTAGAATGGGACGAGTGAACCCTTTTTTGGGGACGAGATTTTAAGAAGGGGCCCGTGTGTCCTAAAACGGGACGGGAAAGGGTTTAGGGTTGGATTAGGCGGACCGCTACCGCGGGTCCCCCTAATCCAACCCTAAACCCTTTCCCTTGCTATTGTCATTCGAACACGAAAACCTAAAGACACCCTAGGAGGGGACGAGTGAACCCTTTTTTGGGGACGGAATTTTAAAAAGGGGCCCGGGTGTCCTAAAACGGGACGGGAAAGGGTTTAGGGTTGGATTAGGTGGACCGCTACCGCGGGTCCACCTAATCCAACCCGGTCCACCTAATCCAACCCTAAACCCTTTCCCTTGCTATTGTCATTCGAACACGAAAACCTAAAGACACCCTAGGAGGGACGAGTGAACCCTTTTTTGGGGACAGGGTTTTAAAAAGGCGCCCGGGTGTCCTAAAACGGGACGGGAAAGGGTTTAGGGTTGGATTAGGCGAACCGCTACCGCGGGTCCGCCTAATCCAACCTTAAACCCTTTCCCTTGCTATTGTCATTCGAACACGAAAACCTAAAGACACCCTAGAAGGGGACGAGTGAACCCTTTTTTGGGGACGAGATTTTAAAAAGGGGCCCGGGTGTCCTAAAACGGGACGGGAAAGGGTTTAGGGTTGGATTAGGTGGACCGCTACCGCGGGTCCGCCTTGTTGGATTAGGTGGACCGCTACCGCGGGTCCGCCTTATCCAACCCTAATCCCTTTCCCTTGCTATTGTCATTCGAACACGAAAACCTAAAGACACCCTAGGAGGGGACGAGTGAACCCTTTTTTGGGGACGGGATTTTAAAAAGGGGCCGGGTGTCCTAAAACGGGACGGGAGAGGGTTTAGGGTTGGATTAGGCGGACCGCTCTAGGGTTTAGGGTTGGATTAGGCGGACCGCTACCGCGGGTCCGCCTAATCCAACCCTAAACCCTTTCCCTTGCTATTGTCATTCGAACACGAAAACCTAAAGACACCCTAGAAGGGGACGAGTGAACCCTTTTTTGGGGACGGGATTTTAAAAAGGGCCCCGGGTGTCCTAAAACGGGACGGGAAAGGGTTTAGGGTTGGATTAGGCGGACCGCTACCGCGGGTCCGCCTAATCCAACCCTAAACCCTTTCCCTTGCTATTGTCATTCGAACACGAAAAGCTAAAGAGACCCTAGAAGGGGACGAGTGAACCCTTTTTTGGGGACGAGATTTTAAAAAGGGCCCCGAGTGTCCTAAAACGGGACGGGAAAGGGTTTAGGGTTGGATTAGGCGGACCGCTACCGCGGGTCCACCTAATCCAACCCTAAACCCTTTCCCTTGCTATTGTCATTCGAACACGAACACCTCAAGACACCCTAGGAGGGGACGAGTGAACCCTTTTTTGGGGACGAGATTTTAAAAAGGGGCCCAGGTGTCCTAAAACGGGACGGGAAAGGGTTTAAGGTTGGATTAGGCGGACCGCTACCTAGCGGTCCGCCTAATCCAACCCTAAACCCTTTCCCTTGCTATTGTCATTCGAACACGAAAAGCTAAAGAGACCCTAGAAGGGGACGAGTGAACCCTTTTTTGGGGACGGGATTTTAAAAATGGGCCCAGGTGTCCAAAAACGGGACGGGAAAGGGTTTAGGGTTGGATTAGGCGGACCGCTACCGCGGGTCCACCTAATCCAACCATAAACCCTTTCCCTTGCTATTGTCATTCGAACACGAAAACCTAAAGATACCCTAGGAGGGGACGAGTGAACCCTTTTTAGGGGACGGAATTTTAAAAAGGGGCCCAGGTGTCCTAAAACGGGACGGGAAAGAGTTTAGGGTTGGATTAGGCGGACCGCTACCGCGGGTCCGCCTAATCTAACCATAAACCCTTTCCCTTGCTATTGTCATTCGAACACGAAAACCTAAAGACACCCTAGGAGGGGACGAGTGAACCCTTTTTTGGGAACGGGGTTTTAAAAAGGGGCCCAGGTGTCATAAAACGGGACGGGAAAGGGCTTAGGGTTGGATTAGGCAGACCGCTACCGCGGGTCCGCCTAATCCAACCCTAAACCCTTCCCTTGCTATTGTCATTCGAACACGAAAAGCTAAAGAGACCCTAGAAGGGGGCGAGTGAACCCTTTTTGGGGACGAGATTTTAAAAAGGGGCCCGGGTGTCCTAAAACGGGACGGGAAAGGGTTTAGGGTTGGATTAGCGGACCCCGCACCGCGGGTCCGCCTAATCCAACCCTAAACCCTTTCCCTTGCTATTGTCATTCGAACACGAAAACCTAAAGACACCCTAGAAGGGGACGAGTGAACCATTTTTTGGGGATGGGATTTTAAAAAGGGGCCCAGGTGTCCAAAAACGGGACGGGAAAGGGTTTAGGGTTGGATTAGGCGGACCGCTACCGCGGGTCCAGCTAATCCAACCATAAACCCTTTCCCTTGCTATTGTCATTCGAACACGAAAACCTAAAGATACCCTAGGAGGGGACGAGTGAACCCTTTTTAGGGGACGGAATTTTAAAAAGGGGCCCAGGTGTCCTAAAACGGGACGGGAAAGAGTTTAGGGTTGGATTAGGCGGACCGCTACCGCGGGTCCGCCTAATCCAACCATAAACCCTTTCCCTTGCTATTGTCATTCGAACACGAAAACCTAAAGACACCCTAGGAGGGGACGAGTGAACCCTTTTTTGGGAACGGGGTTTTAAAAAGGGGCCCAGGTGTCCTAAAACGGGACGGGAAAGGGCTTAGGGTTGGATTAGGCGAGCCGCCACCGCGGTCCGCCTAATCCAACCCTAAACCCTTCCTTGCTATTGTCATTCGAACACGAAAAGCTAAAGAGACCCTAGAAGGGGGCGAGTGAACCCTTTTTTGGGGACGAGATTTTAAAAAGGGGCCCGGGTGTCCTAAAACGGGACGGGAAAGGGTTTAGGGTTGGATTAGCGGACCCCGCACCGCGGGTCCGCCTAATCCAACCCTAAACCCTTTTTCCTGCTATTGTCATTCGAACACGAAAACCTAAAGACACCCTAGAAGGGGACGAGTGAACCATTTTTTGGGGATGGGATTTTAAAAAGGGGCCCAGGTGTCCTAAAACGGGACGGGAAAGGGTTTAGGGTTGGATTAGGCGGACCGCTACCGCGGGTCCGCCTAATCCAACCCTAAACCCTTTCCCTTGCTATTGTCATTCGAACACGAAAACCTAAAGACACCCTAGGAGGGGACGAGTGAACCCTTTTTTGGGAACGGGGTTTTAAAAAGGGGCCCGGGTGTCCTAAAACGGGACGGGAAAGGGCTTAGGGTTGGATTAGGCGGGACCGCACCGCGGGTCCGCCTAATCCAACCCTAAACCCTTCCTATGCTATTGTCATTCGAACACGAAAAGCTAAAGAGACCCTAGAAGGGGACGAGTGAACCGTTTTTTGGGGACGAGATTTTAAAAAGGGGCCCGGTGTCCTAAAAACGGGACGGGGAAAGGGTTTAGGGTTGGATTAGGCGGACCCGCGCGGGTCCGCCTAATCCAACCCTAAACCCTTTCCCTTGCTATTGTCATTCGAACACGAAAACCTAAAGACACCCTAGGAGGGGACGAGTGAACCCTTTTTGGGGGACGAGATTTTAAAAAGGGGCCTGAGTGTCCTAAAACGGGACGGGAAAGGGTTTAGGGTTGGATTAGGCGGACCGCTAGATAGCGGTCCGCCTAATCCAACCCAAAACCCTTTCCCTTGCTATTGTCATTCGAACACGAAAACCTAAAGACACCCTAGGAGGGGACGAGTGAACCCTTTTTTGGGGACGGGATTTTAAAAAGGGGCCTGGGTGTCCTAAAACGGGACGGGAAAGGGTTTGGGGTTGGATTAGGCGGACCGCTACCGCGGGTCCGCCTAATCCAACCCCAAACCCTTTCCTGCTATTGTCATTCGAACACGAAAACCTAAAGAGACCCTAGAAGGGGACGAGTGAACCCTTTTTGGGGATGAGATTTTAAAAAGGGCCCCGAGTGTCCTAAACGGGACGGGGAAAGGGTTTAGGGTTGGATTAGGCGGACCGCCACCGCGGGTCCGCCTAATCCAACCCTAAACCCTTTCCTTGCTATTGTCATTCGAACACGAAAACCTAAAGACACCCTAGAAGGGGACGAGTGAACCCTTTTTGGGGACGAGATTTTAAAAAGGGGCCCGGGTGTCCTAAAACGGGACGGGAAAGGGTTTAAGGTTGGATTAGGCGGACCGCTACCTAGCGGTCCGCCTAATCCAACCCTAAACCCTTTCCCTTGCTATTGTCATTCGAACACGAAAAGCTAAAGAGACCCTAGAAGGGGACGAGTGAACCCTTTTTTGGGGACGGGGTTTTAAAAAGGGGCCCAGGTGTCCTAAAGCGGGACGGGGGAAAGGGTTTAGGGTTGGATTAGGCGGGACGCTACCGCGGGTCCACCTAATCCAACCATAAACCCTTTCCTCGCTATTGTCATTCGAACACGAAAACCTAAAGATACCCTAGGAGGGGACGAGTGAACCCTTTTTTGGGGACGGAATTTTAAAAAGGGGCCCAGGTGTCCTAAAACGGGACGGGAAAGAGTTTAGGGTTGGATTAGGCGGACCGCTACCGCGGGTCCGCCTAATCCAACCATAAACCCTTTCCCTTGCTATTGTCATTCGAACACGAAAACCTAAAGACACCCTAGGAGGGGACGAGTGAACCCTTTTTGGGAACGGGGTTTTAAAAAGGGGCCCAGGTGTCCTAAAACGGGACGGGAAAGGGCTTAGGGTTGGATTAGGCGGGGCCGCCACCGCGGGTCCGCCTAATCCAACCCTAAACCCTTCCCTTGCTATTGTCATTCGAACACGAAAAGCTAAAGAGACCCTAGAAGGGGACGAGTGAACCCTTTTTGGGGATGAGATTTTAAAAAGGGGCCCGGGTGTCCTAAAACGGGACGGGAAAGGAATTAGGGTTGGATTAGGCGGACCCCGCACCGCGGGTCCGCCTAATCCAACCCTAAACCCTTTCCCTTGCTATTGTCATTCGAACACGAAAACCTAAAGACACCCTAGGAGGGGACGAGTGAACCATTTTTTGGGGGTGGGATTTTAAAAAGGGGCCCAGGTGTCCTAAAACGGGACGGGAAAGGGTTTAGGGTTGGATTAGGCGGACCGCGGGTCCGCCTAATCCAACCCTAAACCCTTTCCCTTGCTATTGTCATTCGAACACGAAAACCTAAAGACACCCTAGGAGGGGACGAGTGAACCCTTTTTTGGGAACGGGGTTTTAAAAAGGGGCCCGGGTGTCCTAAAACGGGACGGGAAAGGGCTTAGGGTTGGATTAGGCAGACCGCTACCGCGGGTCCGCCTAATCCAACCCTAAACCCTTCCTATGCTATTGTCATTCGAACACGAAAAGCTAAAGAGACCCTAGAAGGGGACGAGTGAACCGTTTTTTGGGGACGAGATTTTAAAAAGGGGCCCGGGTGTCCTAAAACGGGACGGGAAAGGGTTTAGGGTTGGATTAGGCGGACCCCGCGGGTCCGCCTAATCCAACCCTAAACCCTTTCCCTTGCTATTGTCATTCGAACACGAAAACCTAAAGACACCCTAGGAGGGGACGAGTGAACCCTTTTTGGGGGACGAGATTTTAAAAAGGGGCCTGAGTGTCCTAAAACGGGACGGGAAAGGGTTTAGGGTTGGATTAGGCGGACCGCTAGATAGCGGTCCGCCTAATCCAACCCAAAACCCTTTCCCTTGCTATTGTCATTCGAACACGAAAACCTAAAGACACCCTAGGAGGGGACGAGTGAACCCTTTTTTGGGGACGGGATTTTAAAAAGGGGCCCGGGTGTCCTAAACGGGACGGGGAAAGGGTTTGGGGTTGGATTAGGCGGACCGCTACCGCGGGTCCGCCTAATCCAACCCTAAACCCTTTCCCTTGCTATTGTCATTCGAACACGAAAACCTAAAGAGACCCTAGAATGGGACGAGTGAACCCTTTTTTGGGGACGAGATTTTAAGAAGGGGCCCAGGTGTCCTAAAACGGGATGGGAAAGGGTTTAGGGTTGGATTAGGCGGACCGCTACCGCGGGTCCACCTAATCCAACCCTAAACCCTTTCCCTTCCTATTGTCATTCGAACACGAAAACCTAAAGACACCCTAGGAGGGGACGAGTGAACCCTTTTTTGGGGACGGGATTTTAAAAAGGGGCCCGGTGTCCTAAACGGGACGGAAAAGGGTTTAGGGTTGGATTAGGCGGACCGCTACCGTGGGTCCGCCTAATCCAACCCTAAACCCTTTCCCTTGCTATTGTCATTCGAACACGAAAACCTAAAGACACCCTAGAGGGGACGAGTGAACCCTTTTTCGGGAGAGCGTTTTAAAAAGGCGCCCGGGTGTCCTAAAACGGGACGGGAAAGGGTTTAGGCTTGGATTAGGCGAACCGCTACCGCGGGTCCGCCTAATCCAACCCTAAACCCTTTCCCTTGCTATTGTCATTCGAACACGAAAACCTAAAGACACCCTAGAAGGGGACGAGTGAACCCTTTTTTGGGGACGAGATTTTAAAAAGGGGCCCGGGTGTCCTAAAACGGGACGGGAAAGGGTTTAGGGTTGGATTAGGTGGACCGCTACCGCGGGTCCGCCTAATCCAACCCTAATCCCTTTCCCTTGCTATTGTCATTCGAACACGAAAACCTAAAGACATCCTAGGAGGGGACGAGTGAACCCTTTTTTGGGGACGGGATTTTAAAAAGGTGCCCGGGTGTCCTAAAATGGGACGGGAAAGGGTTTAGGGTTGGATTAGGCGGACCGCTACCGGGTTTAGGGTTGGATTAGGCGGACCGCTACCGCGGGTCCGCCTAATCCAACCCTAAACCCTTTCCCTTGCTATTGTCATTCGAACACGAAAACCTAAAGACACCCTAGAAGGGGACGAGTGAACCCTTTTTGGGGACGGGATTTTAAAAAGGGGCCCCGGTGTCCTAAAACGGGACGGGAAAGGGTTTAGGGTTGGATTAGGCGGAACCGCTACCGCGGGTCCGCCTAATCCAACCCTAAACCCTTTCTATGCTATTGTCATTCGAACACGAAAAGCTAAAGAGACCCTAGAAGGGGACGAGTGAACCGTTTTTTGGGGACGAGATTTTAAAAGGGGGCCCGGGTGTCCTAAAACGGGACGGGAAAGGGTTTAGGGTTGGATTAGGCGGACCCCGTACCGCGGGTCCGCCTAATCCAACCCTAAACCCTTTCCCTTGCTATTGTCATTCGAACACGAAAACCTAAAGACACCCTAGGAGGGGACGAGTGAACCATTTTTTGGGGGTGGGATTTTAAAAAGGGGCCCAGGTGTCCTAAAACGGGACGGGAAAGGGTTTAGGGTTGGATTAGGCGGACCGCTACCGCGGGTCCGCCTAATCCAACCATAAACCCTTTCCCTTGCTATTGTCATTCGAACACGAAAACCTAAAGACACCCTAGAAGGGACGAGTGAACCCTTTTTTGGGAACGGGGTTTTAAAAAGGGGCCCGGGTGTCCTAAAACGGGACGGGAAAGGGCTTAGGGTTGGATTAGGCAGGGCCACCGCGGGTCCGCCTAATCCAACCCTAAACCCTTCCTATGCTATTGTCATTCGAACACGAAAAGCTAAAGAGACCCTAGAAGGGGACGAGTGAACCGTTTTTTGGGGACGAGATTTTAAAAAGGGGCCCGGTGTCCTAAAAAACGGGACGGGGAAAGGGCTTAGGGTTGGATTAGGCGGACCCGCACCGCGGGTCCGCCTAATCCAACCCTAAACCCTTTCCCTTGCTATTGTCATTCGAACACGAAAACCTAAAGACACCCTAGGAGGGGACGAGTGAACCCTTTTTGGGGGACGAGATTTTAAAAAGGGGCCTGAGTGTCCTAAAACGGGACGGGAAAGGGTTTAGGGTTGGATTAGGCGGACCGCTAGATAGCGGTCCGCCTAATCCACCCAAAACCCTTTCCCTTGCTATTGTCATTCGAACACGAAAACCTAAAGACACCCTAGGAGGGGACGAGTGAACCCTTTTTTGGGGACGGGATTTTAAAAAGGGGCCACGGGTGTCCTAAACGGGACGGGGAAAGGGTTTGGGGTTGGATTAGGCGGACCGCTACCGCGGGTCCGCCTAATCCAACCCTAAACCCTTTCCCTTGCTATTGTCATTCGAACACGAAAACCTAAAGAGACCCTAGAATGGGACGAGTGAACCCTTTTTTGGGGACGAGATTTTAAGAAGGGGCCCAGGTGTCCTAAAACGGGATGGGAAAGGGTTTAGGGTTGGATTAGGCGGACCGCTACCGCGGGTCCACCTAATCCAACCCTAAACCCTTTCCCTTCCTATTGTCATTCGAACACGAAAACCTAAAGACACCCTAGGAGGGGACGAGTGAACCCTTTTTTGGGGACGGGATTTTAAAAAGGGGCCCGGGTGTCCTAAAACGGGACGGAAAAGGGTTTAGGGTTGGATTAGGCGGACCGCTATCGCGGGTCCGCCTAATCCAACCCTAAACCCTTTCCCTTGCTATTGTCATTCGAACACGAAAACCTAAAGACACCCTAGGAGGGGACGAGTGAACCCTTTTTTCGGGACAGCGTTTTAAAAAGGCGCCCGGGTGTCCTAAAACGGGACGGGAAAGGGTTTAGGGTTGGATTAGGCGAACCGCTACCGCGGGTCCGCCTAATCCAACCCTAAACCCTTTCCCTTGCTATTGTCATTCGAACACGAAAACCTAAAGACACCCTAGAAGGGGACGAGTGAACCCTTTTTTGGGGACGAGATTTTAAAAAGGGGCCCGGGTGTCCTAAAGCGGGGACGGAAAGGGTTTAGGGTTGGATTAGGTGGACCGCTACCGCGGGTCCGCCTAATCCAACCCTAATCCCTTTCCCTTGCTATTGTCATTCGAACACGAAAACCTAAAGACATCCTAGGAGGGGACGAGTGAACCCTTTTTTGGGGACGGGATTTTAAAAAGGTGCCCGGGTGTCCTAAAATGGGACGGGAAAGGGTTTAGGGTTGGATTAGGCGGACCGCTACCGGGTTTAGGGTTGGATTAGGCGGACCGCTACCGCGGGTCCGCCTAATCCAACCCTAAACCCTTTCCCTTGCTATTGTCATTCGAACACGAAAACCTAAAGACACCCTAGAAGGGGACGAGTGAACCCTTTTTTGGGGACGGGATTTTAAAAAGGGCCCCAGGTGTCCTAAAACGGGACGGGAAAGGGTTTAGGGTTGGATTAGGCGGAACCGCTACCGCGGGTCCGCCTAATCCAACCCTAAACCCTTTCTATGCTATTGTCATTCGAACACGAAAAGCTAAAGAGACCCTAGAAGGGGACGAGTGAACCGTTTTTTGGGGACGAGATTTTAAAAGGGGGCCCGGGTGTCCTAAAACGGGACGGGAAAGGGTTTAGGGTTGGATTAGGCGGACCCCGTACCGCGGGTCCGCCTAATCCAACCCTAAACCCTTTCCCTTGCTATTGTCATTCGAACACGAAAACCTAAAGACACCCTAGGAGGGGACGAGTGAACCCTTTTTTGGGGACGAGATTTTAAAAAGGGGCCCGGGTGTCCTAAAACGGGACGGGAAAGGGTTTAGGGTTGGATTAGGCGGACCGCTACATAGCGGTCCGCCTAATCCAACCCAAAACCCTTTCCCTTGCTATTGTCATTCGAACACGAAAACCTAAAGACACCCTAGGAGGGGACGAGTGAACCCTTTTTGGGGACGGGATTTTAAAAAGGGGCCCGGGTGTCCTAAAACGGGGGGGAAAGGGTTTAGGGTTGGATTAGGCGGACCGCTACCGCGGGTCCACCTAATCCAACCCTAAACCCTTTCCCTTCCTATTGTCATTCGAACACGAAAACCTAAAGACACCCTAGAAGGGGACGAGTGAACCCTTTTTTGGGGACGAGATTTTATAAAGGGGCCCGGGTGTCCTAAAACGGGACGGGAAAGGGTTTAGGGTTGGATTAGGTGGACCCCTACCGCGGGTCCGCCTAATCCAACCCTAATCCCTTTCCCTTGCTATTGTCATTCGAACACGAAAACTAAAGACATCCTAGGAGGGGACGAGTGAACACTTTTTTGGGGACGGGATTTTAAAAAGGGGCCCGGGTGTCCTAAAATGGGACGGGAAAGGGTTTAGGGTTGGATTAGGCGGACCGCTACCGGGTTTAGGGTTGGATTAGGCGGACCGCTACCGCGGGTCCGCCTAATCCAACCCTAAACCCTTTCCCTTGCTATTGTCATTCGAACACGAAAACCTAAAGACACCCTAGAAGAGGACGAGTGAACCCTTTTTTGGGGACGGGATTTTAAAAAGGGGCCCAGGTGTCCTAAAACGGGACGGGAAAGGGTTTAGGTTTGGATTAGGCGGACCGCTACCGCGGGTCCGCCTAATCCAACCCTAAACCCTTTCCCTTGCTATTGTCATTCGAACACGAAAAGCTAAAGAGACCCTAGAAGGGGACGAGTGAACCCTTTTTTGGGGACGAGATTTTAAAAAGGGCCCCGGGTGTCCTAAAACGGGACGGGAAAGGGTTTAGGGTTGGATTAGGCGGACCGCTACCGCGGGTCCGACTAATCCAACCCTAAACCCTTTCCCTTGCTATTGTCATTCGAACACGAACACCTAAAGACACCCTAGGAGGGGACGAGTGAACCCTTTTTTGGGGACGAGATTTTAAAAAGGGGCCCGGTGTCCTAAACGGGACGGCAAAGGGTTTAAGGTTGGATTAGGCGGACCGCACCCAGCGGTCCGCCTAATCCAACCCTAAACCCTTTCCCTTGCTATTGTCATTCGAACACAAAAACCTAAAGACATCCTAGAAGGGGACGAGTGAACCCTTTTTTGGGGACGAGAAATTAAAAAGGGGCCCAGGTGTCCTAAAATGGGACGGGAAAGGGTTTAGGGTTGGATTAGGCAGACCGCTACCGCGGGTCCGCCTAATCCAACCATAAACCCTTTCCCTTGCTATTGTCATTCGAACACCAAAACCTAAAGACACCCTAGGAGGGGACGAGTGAACCCTTTTTTGGGGACGGGATTTTAAAAAGGGGCCCAGGTGTCCTAAAACGGGACGGTAAAGAGTTTAGGGTTGGATTAGGCGGACCGCTACCGCGGGTCCGCCTAATCCAACCATAAACCCTTTCCCTTGCTATTGTCATTCGAACACGAAAACCTAAAGACACCCTAGGAGGGGACGAGTGAACCCTTTTTTGGGAACGGGGTTTTAAAAAGGGGCCCAGGTGTCCTAAAACGGGACGGGAAAGGGCTTAGGGTTGGATTAGGCAGACCGCTACCGCGGGTCCGCCTAATCCAACCCTAAACCCTTCCCTTGCTAGTGTCATTCGAACACGAAAAGCTAAAGAGACCCTAGAAGGGGACGAGTGAACCCTTTTTTGGGGACGAGATTTTAAAAAGGGGCCCGGGTGTCCTAAAACGGGACGGGAAAGGGTTTAGGGTTGGATTAGGCGGACACCGTACCGCGGGTTCGCCTAATCCAACCCTAAACCCTTTCCCTTGCTATTGTCATTCGAACACGAACACCTAAAGACACCCTAGGAGGGGACGAGTGAACCCTTTTTTGGGGACGAGATTTTAAAAAGGGGCCCAGGTGTCCTAAAACGGGACGGGAAAGGGTTTAAGGTTGGATTAATCCAACCCTAAACCCTTTCCCTTGCTATTGTCATTCGAACACAAAAACCTAAAGACATCCTAGAAGGGGACGAGTGAACCGTTTTTTGGGGACGGGAAATTAAAAAGGGGCCCAGGTGTCCTAAAACGGGACGGGAAAGGGTCTAGGGTTGGATTAGGCGGACCGCTACCGCGGGTCCGCCTAATCCACCCTAAACCCTTTCCCTTGCTATTGTCATTCGAACACGAAAACCTAAAGACACCCTAGAAGGGGACGAGTGAACCCTTTTTGGGAACGGGGTTTTAAAAAGGGGCCTGGTGTCCTAAAACGGGACGGGAAAGGGCTTAGGGTTGGATTAGGCGGACCGCCACCGCGGGTCCGCCTAATCCAACCCTAAACCCTTCCCTTGCTAGTGTCATTCGAACACGAAAAGCTAAAGAGACCCTAGAAGGGGACGAGTGAACCCTTTTTTGGGGACGAGATTTTAAAAAGGGGCCCGGGTGTCCTAAAACGGGACGGGAAAGGGTTTAGGGTTGGATTAGGCGGACCCGCGGTCCGCGGGTCCGCCTAATCCAACCCTAAACCCTTTCCTTGCTATTGTCATTCGAACACGAAAACCTAAAGACACCCTAGAAGGGACGAGTGAACCCTTTTTTGGGGACGAGATTTTAAAAAGGGGTCAGGGTGTCCTAAAACGGGACGGGAAAGGGTTTAGGGTTGGATTAGGCGGACCGCTACATAGCGTTCCGCCTAATCCAACCCAAAACCCTTTCCCTTTCTATTGTCATTCGAACACGAAAACCTAAAGACACCCTAGGAGGGGACGAGTGAACCCTTTTTGGGGACGGGATTTTAAAAAGGGGCCCGGGTGTCCTAAAACGGGACGGGAAAGGGTTTGGGGTTGGATTAGGTGGACCGCTACCGCGGGTCCGCCTAATCCAACTCTAAACACTTTCCCTTGCTATTGTCATTCGAACACGAAAACCTAAAGACACCCTAGGATGGGACGAGTGAACCCTTTTTTGGGGACGGGGGTTATAAAAAGGGGCCGGGTGTCCTAAAACGAGACGGGAAAGGGTTTAGGGTTGGATTAGGCGAACCGCTACCGCGGGTCCGCCTAATCCAACCCTAAACCCTTTCCTTGCTATTGTCATTCGAACACGAAAACCTAAAGACACCCTAGAAGGGGACGATTGAACCCTTTTTTGGGGACGAGATTTTAAAAAGGGGCCCGGGTGTCCTAAAACGGGACGGGAAAGGGTTTAGGTTTGGATTAGGCGGACCGCTACCGCGGGTCCGCCTAATCCAACCCTAATCCCTTTCCCTTGCTATTCTCATTCGAACACGAAAACCTAAAGACATCCTAGGAGGGGACGAGTGAACCCTTTTTTGGGGACGGGATTTTAAAAAGGGGCCCGGGTGTCCTAAAATGGGACGGGAAAGGGTTTAGGGTTGGATTAGGCGGACCTCTACCGGGTTTAGGGTTGGATTAGGCGGACCGCTACCGCGGGTCCGCCTAATCCAACCCTAAACCCTTTCCCTTGCTATTGTCATTCGAACACGAAAACCTAAAGACACCCTAGGAGGGGACGAGTGAACCCTTTTTTGGGAACGGGGTTTTAAAAAGGGGCCCAGGTGTCCTAAAACGGGACGGGAAAGGGCTTAGGGTTGGATTAGGCAGACCGCTACCGCGGGTCCGCCTAATCCAACCCTAAACCCTTCCCTTGCTAGTGTCATTCGAACACGAAAAGCTAAAGAGACCCTAGAAGGGGACGAGTGAACCCTTTTTTGGGGACGAGATTTTAAAAAGGGGCCCGGGTGTCCTAAAACGGGACGGGAAAGGGTTTAGGGTTGGATTAGGCGGACACCGTACCGCGGGTTCGCCTAATCCAACCCTAAACCCTTTCCCTTGCTATTGTCATTCGAACACGAACACCTAAAGACACCCTAGGAGGGGACGAGTGAACCCTTTTTTGGGGACGAGATTTTAAAAAGGGGCCAGGGTGTCCTAAAACGGGACGGGAAAGGGTTTAAGGTTGGATTAATCCAACCCTAAACCCTTTCCTCGCTATTGTCATTCGAACACAAAAACCTAAAGACATCCTAGAAGGGGACGAGTGAACCGTTTTTTGGGGACGGGAAATTAAAAAGGGGCCCAGGTGTCCTAAAACGGGACGGGAAAGGGTCTAGGGTTGGATTAGGCGGACCGCTACCGCGGGTCCGCCTAATCCAGCCATAAACCCTTTCCCTTGCTATTGTCATTCGAACACGAAAACCTAAAGACACCCTAGGAGGGGACGAGTGAACCCTTTTTTGGGAACGGGGTTTTAAAAAGGGGCCCAGGTGTCCTAAAACGGGACGGGAAAGGGCTTAGGGTTGGATTAGGCAGACCGCTACCGCGGGTCCGCCTAATCCAACCCTAAACCCTTCCCTTGCTAGTGTCATTCGAACACGAAAAGCTAAAGAGACCCTAGAAGGGGACGAGTGAACCCTTTTTTGGGGACGAGATTTTAAAAAGGGGCCCGGGTGTCCTAAAACGGGACGGGAAAGGGTTTAGGGTTGGATTAGGCGGACCCCGTACCGCGGGTCCGCCTAATCCAACCTTAAACCCTTTCCTGCTATTGTCATTCGAACACGAAAACCTAAAGACACCCTAGAGGGGGACGAGTGAACCCTTTTTGGGGACGGGATTTTAAAAAGGGGTCGGGTGTCCTAAAACGGGACGGGAAAGGGTTTAGGGTTGGATTAGGCGGACCGCTACATAGCGTTCCGCCTAATCCAACCCAAAACCCTTTCCCTTTCTATTGTCATTCGAACACGAAAACCTAAAGACACCCTAGGAGGGGACGAGTGAACCCTTTTTTGGGGACGTGATTTTAAAAAGGGGCCCGGGTGTCCTAAAACGGGACGGGAAAGGGTTTGGGGTTGGATTAGGTGGACCGCTACCGCGGGTCCGCCTAATCCAACTCTAAACACTTTCCCTTGCTATTGTCATTCGAACACGAAAACCTAAAGACACCCTAGGATGGGACGAGTGAACCCTTTTTTGGGGACAGGGTTATAAAAAGGGGCCCGGGTGTCCTAAAACGAGACGGGAAAGGGTTTAGGGTTGGATTAGGCGAACCGCTACCGCGGGTCCGCCTAATCCAACCCTAAACCCTTTCCCTTGCTATTGTCATTCGAACACGAAAACCTAAAGACACCCTAGAAGGGGACGATTGAACCCTTTTTTGGGGACGAGATTTTAAAAAGGGGCCCGGGTGTCCTAAAACGGGACGGGAAAGGGTTTAGGTTTGGATTAGGCGGACCGCTACCGCGGGTCCGCCTAATCCAACCCTAATCCCTTTCCCTTGCTATTCTCATTCGAACACGAAAACCTAAAGACATCCTAGGAGGGGACGAGTGAACCCTTTTTTGGGGACGGGATTTTAAAAAGGGGCCCGGGTGTCCTAAAATGGGACGGGAAAGGGTTTAGGGTTGGATTAGGCGGACCTCTACCGGGTTTAGGGTTGGATTAGGCGGACCGCTACCGCGGGTCCGCCTAATCCAACCCTAAACCCTTTCCCTTGCTATTGTCATTCGAACACGAAAACCTAAAGACACCCTAGAAGGGGACGAGTGAACCCTTTTTGGGAACGGGGTTTTAAAAAGGGGCTGGTGTCCTAAAACGGGACGGGGAAAGGGCTTAGGGGTTGGATTAGGCAGACCGCTACCGCGGGTCCGCCTAATCCAACCCTAAACCCTTCCCTTGCTAGTGTCATTCGAACACGAAAAGCTAAAGAGACCCTAGAAGGGGACGAGTGAACCCTTTTTTGGGGACGAGATTTTAAAAAGGGGCCCGGGTGTCCTAAAACGGGACGGGAAAGGGTTTAGGGTTGGATTAGGCGGACACGCACCGCGGGTTCGCCTAATCCAACCCTAAACCCTTTCCCTTGCTATTGTCATTCGAACACGAACACCTAAAGACACCCTAGGAGGGGACGAGTGAACCCTTTTTTGGGGACGAGATTTTAAAAAGGGGCCCAGGTGTCCTAAAACGGGACGGGAAAGGGTTTAAGGTTGGATTAATCCAACCCTAAACCCTTTCCCTTGCTATTGTCATTCGAACACAAAAACCTAAAGACATCCTAGAAGGGGACGAGTGAACCGTTTTTTGGGGACGGGAAATTAAAAAGGGGCCCAGGTGTCCTAAAACGGGACGGGAAAGGGTCTAGGGTTGGATTAGGCGGACCGCTACCGCGGGTCCGCCTAATCCAGCCATAAACCCTTTCCCTTGCTATTGTCATTCGAACACGAAAACCTAAAGACACCCTAGGAGGGGACGAGTGAACCCTTTTTTGGGAACGGGGTTTTAAAAAGGGGCCCAGGTGTCCTAAAACGGGACGGGAAAGGGCTTAGGGTTGGATTAGGCAGACCGCTACCGCGGGTCCGCCTAATCCAACCCTAAACCCTTCCCTTGCTAGTGTCATTCGAACAAGAAAAGCTAAAGAGACCCTAGAAGGGGACGAGTGAACCCTTTTTTGGGGACGAGATTTTAAAAAGGGGCCCGGGTGTCCTAAAACGGGACGGGAAAGGGTTTAGGGTTGGATTAGGCGGACCCCGTACCGCGGGTCCGCCTAATCCAACCTTAAACCCTTTCCCTTGCTATTGTCATTCGAACACGAAAACCTAAAGACACCCTAGGAGGGGACGAGTGAACCCTTTTTTGGGGACGAGATTTTAAAAAGGGGTCAGGGTGTCCTAAAACGGGACGGGAAAGGGTTTAGGGTTGGATTAGGCGGACCGCTACATAGCGTTCCGCCTAATCCAACCCAAAACCCTTTCCCTTTCTATTGTCATTCGAACACGAAAACCTAAAGACACCCTAGGAGGGGACGAGTGAACCCTTTTTTGGGGACGGGATTTTAAAAAGGGGCCCGGGTGTCCTAAAACGGGACGGGAAAGGGTTTGGGGTTGGATTAGGTGGACCGCTACCGCGGGTCCGCCTAATCCAACTCTAAACACTTTCCCTTGCTATTGTCATTCGAACACGAAAACCTAAAGACACCCTAGGATGGGACGAGTGAACCCTTTTTTGGGGACAGGGTTATAAAAAGGGGCCCGGGTGTCCTAAAACGAGACGGGAAAGGGTTTAGGGTTGGATTAGGCGAACCGCTACCGCGGGTCCGCCTAATCCAACCCTAAACCCTTTCCCTTGCTATTGTCATTCGAACACGAAAACCTAAAGACACCCTAGAAGGGGACGATTGAACCCTTTTTTGGGGACGAGATTTTAAAAAGGGGCCCGGGTGTCCTAAAACGGGACGGGAAAGGGTTTAGGTTTGATTAGGCGGACCGCTACCGCGGGTCCGCCTAATCCAACCCTAATCCCTTTCCCTTGCTATTCTCATTCGAACACGAAAACCTAAAGACATCCTAGGAGGGGACGAGTGAACCCTTTTTTGGGGACGGGATTTTAAAAAGGGGCCCGGGTGTCCTAAAATGGGACGGGAAAGGGTTTAGGGTTGGATTAGGCGGACCTCTCATCGGGTTTAGGGTTGGATTAGGCGGACCGCTACGCGGGTCCGCCTAATCCAACCCTAAACCCTTTCCCTTGCTATTGTCATTCGAACACGAAAACCTAAAGACACCCTAGGAGGGGACGAGTGAACCCTTTTTTGGGGACGGTATTTTAAAAAGGGGCCCAGGTGTCCTAAAACGGGACGGGAAAGAGTTTAGGGTTGGATTAGGCGGACCGCTAACGCGGGTCCGCCTAATCCAACCATAAACCCTTTCCCTTGCTATTGTCATTCGAACACGAAAACCTAAAGACACCCTAGGAGGGGACGAGTGAACCCTTTTTTGGGAACAGGGTTTTAAAAAGGGCCCAAGTGTCCTAAAACGGGACGGGAAAGGGCTTAGGGTTGGATTAGGCAGACCGCTACCGCGGGTCTGCCTAATCCAACCCTAAACCCTTCCCTTGCTATTGTCATTCGAACACGAAAAGCTAAAGAGACCCTAGAAGGGGACGAGTGAACCCTTTTTTGGGGACGAGATTTTAAAAAGGGGCCCGGGTGTCCTAAAACAGGACGGGAAAGGGTTTAGGGTTGGATTAGGCGGACCCGCACCGCGGGTCTGCCTAATCCAACCCAAAACCCTTTCCTCGCTATTGTCATTCGAACACGAAAACCTAAAGACACCCTAGGAGGGGACGAGTGAACCCTTTTTTATGGACGAGATTTTAAAAAGGGGTCCGGGTGTCCTAAACAGACGGGAAAGGGTTTAGGGTTGGATTAGGCGGACCGCTACATAGCGTTCCGCCTAATCCAACCCAAAACCCTTTCCCTTTCTATTGTCATTCGAACACGAAAACCTAAAGACACCCTAGGAGGGGACGAGTGAACCCTTTTTTGGGGACGGGATTTTAAAAAGGGGCCGGGTGTCCTAAAACGGGACGGGAAAGGGTTTGGGGTTGGATTAGGTGGACCGCTACCGCGGGTCCGCCTAATCCAACTCTAAACACTTTCCCTTGCTATTGTCATTCGAACACGAAAACCTAAAGACACCCTAGGATGGGACGAGTGAACCCTTTTTTGGGGACGGGGTTATAAAAAGGGGCCCGGGTGTCCTAAAACAAGACGGGAAAGGGTTTAGGGTTGGATTAGGCGAACCGCTACCGCGGGTCCGCCTAATCCAACCCTAAACCCTTTCCCTTGCTATTGTCATTCGAACACGAAAACCTAAAGACACCCTAGAAGGGGACGAGTGAACCCTTTTTTGGGGACGAGATTTTAAAAAGGGGCCCGGGTGTCCTAAAACGGGACGGGAAAGGGTTTAGGGTTGGATTAGGTGAACCGCTACCGCGGGTCCGCCTAATCCAACCCTAATCCCTTTCCCTTGCTATTGTCATTCGAACACGAAAACCTAAAGACATCCTAGGAGGGGACGAGTGAACCCTTTTTTGGGGACGGGATTTTAAAAAGGGGCCCGGGTGTCCTAAAATGGGACGGGAAAGGGTTTAGGGTTGGATTAGGCGGACCTCTACCGGGTTTAGGGTTGGATTAGGCGGACCGCTACCGCGGGTCCGCCTAATCCAACCCTAAACCCTTTCCCTTGCTATTGTCATTCGAACACGAAAACCTAAAGACACCCTAGGAGGGGACGAGTGAACCCTTTTTTGGGGACGGGATTTTAAAAAGGGGCCCAGGTGTCCTAAAACGGGACGGGAAAGAGTTTAGGGTTGGATTAGGCGGACCGCTACCGCGGGTCCGCCTAATCCAACCATAAACCCTTTCCCTTGCTATTGTCATTCGAACACGAAAACCTAAAGACACCCTAGGAGGGGACGAGTGAACCCTTTTTTGGGAACAAGGTTTTAAAAAGGGCCCAGGTGTCCTAAATCGGGACGGGAAAGGGCTTAGGGTTGGATTAGGCAGACCGCTACCGCGGGTCCGCCTAATCCAACCCTAAACCCGCCCTTGTTATTGTCATTCGAACACGAAAAGCTAAAGAGACCCTAGAGGGGACGAGTGAACCCTTTTTTGGGGACGAGATTTTAAAAAGGGGCCCGGGTGTCCTAAAACAGGATGGGAAAGGGTTTAGGGTTGGATTAGGCGGACCCCGTACCGCGGGTCCGCCTAATCCAACCCAAAACCCTTTCCCTTGCTATTGTCATTCGAACACGAAAACCTAAAGACACCCTAGGAGGGGACGAGTGAACCCTTTTTTGGGGACGGGATTTTAAAAAGGGGTCCGGGTGTCCTAAAGCGGGACGGGAAAGGGTTTGGGGTTGGATTAGGCGGACCGCTACCGCGGGTCAGCCTAATCCAACTCTAAACACTTTCCCTTGCTATTGTCATTCGAACACGAAAACCTAAAGAGACCCTAGAATGGGACGAGTGAACCCTTTTTTGGGGACGAGATTTTAAAAAGGGGCCCGGGTGTCCTAAAACGGGACGGGAAAGGGTTTAGGGTTGGATTAGGCGGACACCGTACCGCGGGTCCGCCTAATCCAACCCTAAACCCTTTCCCTTGCTATTGTCATTCGAACACGAAAACCTAAAGACACCCTAGGAGGGGACGAGTGAACCCTTTTTTGGGGACGAGATTTTAAAAAGGGGTCCGGGTGTCCTAAAACGGGACGGGAAAGGGTTTAGGGTTGGATTAGGCGGACCGCTACATAGCGTTCCGCCTAATCCAACCCAAAACCCTTTCCCTTTCTATTGTCATTCGAACACGAAAACCTAAAGACACCCTAGGAGGGGACGAGTGAACCCTTTTTTGGGGACGGGATTTTAAAAAGGGGCCCGGGTGTCCTAAACGGGACGGGGAAAGGGTTTGGGGTTGGATTAGGCGGACCGCACCGCGGGTCCGCCTAATCCAACTCTAAACACTTTCCCTTGCTATTGTCATTCGAATACGAAAACCTAAAGAGACCCTAGAATGGGACGAGTGAACCCTTTTTTGGGGACGAGATTTTAAAAAAGGGCCTGGGTGTCCTAAAACGGGACGGGAAAGGGTTTAGGGTTGGATTAGGCGGACCGCTACCGCGAGTCCGCCTAATCCAACCCTAAACCCTTTCCCTTGCTATTGTCATTCGAACACGAAAACCTAAAGACACCCTAGGAGGGGACGAGTGAACCCTTTTTGGGGACGGGGGTTATAAAAAGGCGCCGGGTGTCCTAAAACGGGACGGGAAAGGGTTTAGGGTTGGATTAGGCGAACCGCTACCGCGGGTCCGCCTAATCCAACCCTAAACCCTTTCCCTTGCTATTGTCATTCGAACACGAAAACCTAAAGACACCCTAGGAGGGGACGAGTGAACCCTTTTTTGGGGACGGGATTTTAAAAAGGGGCCCGGGTGTCCTAAAACGGGACGGGAAAGGGTTTGGGGTTAGATTAGGCGGACCGCTACCGCGGGTCCGCCTAATCCAACTCTAAACACTTTCCCTTGCGATTGTCATTCGAACACGAAAACCTAAAGACACCCTAGGAGGGGACGAGTGAACCCTTTTTTGGGGACAGCGTTTTAAAAAGGCGCCCGGGTGTCCTAAAACGAGACGGGAAAGGGTTTAGGGTTGGATTAGGCGAACCGCTACCGCGGGTCCGCCTAATCCAACCCTAAACCCTTTCCCTTGCTATTGTCATTCGAACACGAAAGCCTAAAGACACCCTAGAAGGGGACGAGTGAACCCTTTTTTGGGGACGAGATTTTAAAAAGGGGCCCGGGTGTCCTAAAACGGGACGGGAAAGGGTTTAGGGTTGGATTAGGTGAACCGCTACCGCGGGTCCGCCTAATCCAACCCTAATCCCTTTCCCTTGCTATTGTCATTCGAACACGAAAACCTAAAGACATCCTAGGAGGGGACGAGTGAACACTTTTTTGGGGACGGGATTTTAAAAAGGGGCCCGGGTGTCCTAAAATGGGACGGGAAAGGGTTTAGGGTTGGATTAGGCGGACTGCTACCGGGTTTAGGGTTGGATTAGGCGGACCGCTACCGCGGGTCCGCCTAATCCAACCCTAAACCCTTTCCCTTGCTATTGTCATTCGAACACGAAAACCTAAAGACACCCTAGAAGGGGACGAGTGAACCCTTTTTTGGGGACGGGATTTTAAAAAGGGCCCCAGGTGTCCTAAAACGGGACGGGAAAGGGTTTAGGGTTGGATTAGGCGGACCGCCACCGCGGGTCCGCCTAATCCAACCCTAAACCTTTCCCTGCTATTGTCATTCGAACACGAAAAGCTAAAGAGACCCCAGAAGGGACGAGTGAACCCTTTTTTGGGGACGAGATTTTAAAAAGGGCCCCGGGTGTCCTAAAACGGGAAGGGAAAGGGTTTAGGGTTGGATTAGGCGGACCGCTACCGCCTAATCCAACCCTAAACCCTTTCCCTTGCTATTGTCATTCGAACACGAACACCTAAAGACACCCTAGGAGGGGACGAGTGAACCCTTTTTTGGGGACGAGATTTTAAAAAGGGGCCCAGGTGTCCTAAAACGGGACGGGAAAGGGTTTAAGGTCGGATTAATCCAACCCTAAACCCTTTCCCTTGCTATTGTCATTCGAACACGAAAACCTAAAGACACCCTAGGAGGGGACGAGTGAACCCTTTTTTGGGGACGGGATTTTAAAAAGGGGCCCAGGTGTCCTAAAACGGGACGGGAAAGAGTTTAGGGTTGGATTAGGCGGACCGCTACCGCGGGTCCGCCTAATCCAACCATAAACCCTTTCCCTTGCTATTGTCATTCGAACACGAAAACCTAAAGACACCCTAGGAGGGGACGAGTGAACCCTTTTTGGGAACAAGGTTTTAAAAAGGGCCCAGGTGTCCTAAATCGGGATTTTAGGGGAAAGGGCTTAGGGTTGGATTAGGCAGACCGCACCGCGGGTCCGCCTAATCCAACCCTAAACCCGCCCTTGTTATTGTCATTCGAACACGAAAAGCTAAAGAGACCCTAGAGGGGACGAGTGAACCCTTTTTTGGGGACGAGATTTTAAAAAGGGGCCCGGGTGTCCTAAAACAGGATGGGAAAGGGTTTAGGGTTGGATTAGGCGGACCCGCGGTACGCCTAATCCAACCCTAAACCCTTTTCCTTGCTATTGTCATTCGAACACGAAAACCTAAAGACACCCTAGGAGGGGACGAGTGAACCCTTTTTTGGGGACGGGATTTTAAAAAGGGGTCCGGGTGTCCTAAAACGGGACGGGAAAGGGTTTGGGGTTGGATTAGGCGGACCGCTACCGCGGGTCGCCCTAATCCAACTCTAAACACTTTCCTTGCTATTGTCATTCGAACACGAAAACCTAAAGAGACCCTAGAATGGGACGAGTGAACCCTTTTTTGGGGACGAGATTTTAAAAAGGGGCCCGGGTGTCCTAAAACGGGACGGGAAAGGGTTTAGGGTTGGATTAGGCGGACACCGTACCGCGGGTCCGCCTAATCCAACCCTAAACCCTTTCCCTTGCTATTGTCATTCGAACACGAAAACCTAAAGACACCCTAGGAGGGGACGAGTGAACCCTTTTTTGGGGACGAGATTTTAAAAAGGGGTCTGGGTGTCCTAAAACGGGACGGGAAAGGGTTTAGGGTTGGATTAGGCGGACCGCTACATAGCGTTCCGCCTAATCCAACCCAAAACCCTTTCCCTTTCTATTGTCATTCGAACACGAAAACCTAAAGACACCCTAGGAGGGGACGAGTGAACCCTTTTTTGGGGACGGGATTTTAAAAAGGGGCCCGGGTGTCCTAAAACGGGACGGGAAAGGGTTTGGGGTTGGATTAGGCGGACCGCTACCGCGGGTCCGCCTAATCCAACTCTAAACACTTTCCCTTGCTATTGTCATTCGAATACGAAAACCTAAAGAGACCCTAGAATGGGACGAGTGAACCCTTTTTTGGGGACGAGATTTTAAAAAAGGCCACGGGTGTCCTAAACGGGACGGGAAAGGGTTTAGGGTTGGATTAGGCGGACCGCACGGTCCGCCTAATCCAACCCTAAACCCTTTCCCTTGCTATTGTCATTCGAACACGAAAACCTAAAGACACCCTAGGAGGGGACGAGTGAACCCTTTTTGGGGACGGGGGTTATAAAAAGGCGCCGGGTGTCCTAAAACGGGACGGGAAAGGGTTTAGGGTTGGATTAGGCGAACCGCTACCGCGGGTCCGCCTAATCCAACCCTAAACCCTTTCCTTGCTATTGTCATTCGAACACGAAAACCTAAAGACACCCTAGAAGGGGACGAGTGAACCCTTTTTGGGGACGGGATTTTAAAAAGGGGCCCGGGTGTCCTAAAACGGGACGGGAAAGGGTTTGGGGTTAGATTAGGCGGACCGCTACCGCGGGTCCGCCTAATCCAACTCTAAACACTTTCCCTTGCGATTGTCATTCGAACACGAAAACCTAAAGACACCCTAGGAGGGGACGAGTGAACCCTTTTTTGGGGACAGCGTTTTAAAAAGGCGCCCGGGTGTCCTAAAACGAGACGGGAAAGGGTTTAGGGTTGGATTAGGCGAACCGCTACCGCGGGTCCGCCTAATCCAACCCTAAACCCTTTCCCTTGCTATTGTCATTCGAACACGAAAGCCTAAAGACACCCTAGAAGGGGACGAGTGAACCCTTTTTTGGGGACGAGATTTTAAAAAGGGGCCCGGGTGTCCTAAAACGGGACGGGAAAGGGTTTAGGGTTGGATTAGGTGAACCACTACCGCGGGTCCGCCTAATCCAACCCTAATCCCTTTCCCTTGCTATTGTCATTCGAACACGAAAACCTAAAGACATCCTAGGAGGGGACGAGTGAACACTTTTTTGGGGACGGGATTTTAAAAAGGGGCCCGGGTGTCCTAAAATGGGACGGGAAAGGGTTTAGGGTTGGATTAGGCGGGCTATCGGGTTTAGGGTTGGATTAGGCGGACCGCCACCGCGGGTCCGCCTAATCCAACCCTAAACCCTTTCCTTTGCTATTGTCATTCGAACACGAAAACCTAAAGACACCCTAGAAGGGGACGAGTGAACCCTTTTTTGGGGACGGGATTTTAAAAAGGGCCCGGGTGTCCTAAAACGGGACGGGAAAGGGTTTAGGGTTGGATTAGGCGGACGGCTACCGCGGGTCCGCCTAATCCAACCCTAAACCCTTTCCCTTGCTATTGTCATTCGAACACGAAAAGCTAAAGAGACCCTAGAAGGGGACGAGTGAACCCTTTTTTGGGGACGAGATTTTAAAAAGGGCCCCGGGTGTCCTAAAACGGGAAGGGAAAGGGTTTAGGGTTGGATTAGGCGGACCGCTACCGCCTAATCCAACCCTAAACCCTTTCCCTTGCTATTGTCATTCGAACACGAACACCTAAAGACACCCTAGGAGGGGACGAGTGAACCCTTTTTTGGGGACGAGATTTTAAAAAGGGGCCCAGGTGTCCTAAAACGGGACGGGAAAGGGTTTAAGGTCGGATTAATCCAACCCTAAACCCTTTCCCTTGCTATTGTCATTCGAACACAAAAACCTAAAGACATCCTAGAAGGGGACGAGTGAACCCTTTTTTGGGGACGGGAAATTAAAAAGGGGCCCAGGTGTCCTCAAACGGGACGGGAAAGGGTCTAGGGTTGGATTAGGCGGACCGCTACCGCGGGTCCGCCTAATCCAACCATAAACCCTTTCCCTTGCTATTGTCATTCGAACACCAAAACCTAAAGACACCCTAAGAGGGGACGAGTGAACCCTTTTTTGGGGACGGGATTTTAAAAAGGGGCCCAGGTGTCCTAAAACGGGACGGGAAAGAGTTTAGGGTTGGATTAGGCGGACCGCTACCATAAACCCTTTCCCTTGCTATTGTCATTCGAACACGAAAACCTAAAGACACCCTAGGAGGGGACGAGTGAACCCTTTTTTGGGAACGGGGTTTTAAAAAGGGGCCCAGGTGTCCTAAAACGGGACGGGAAAGGGCTTAGGGTTGGATTAGGCAGACCGCTACCGCGGGTCCGCCTAATCCAACCCTAAACCCTTCCCTTGCTAGTGTCATTCGAACACGAAAAGCTAAAGAGACCCTAGAAGGGGACGAGTGAACCCTTTTTTGGGGACGAGATTTTAAAAAGGGGCCCGGGTGTCCTAAAACGGGACGGGAAAGGGTTTAGGGTTGGATTAGGCGGACCCCGTACCGCGGGTCCGCCTAATCCAACCCTAAACCCTTTCCCTTGCTATTGTCATTCGAACACGAAAACCTAAAGACACCCTAGGAGGGGACGAGTGAACCCTTTTTTGGGGACGAGATTTTAAAAAGGGGTCTGGGTATCCTAAAACGGGACGGGAAAGGGTTTAGGGTTGGATTAGGCGGACCGCTACATAGCGTTCCGCCTAATCCAACCCAAAACCCTTTCCCTTTCTATTGTCATTCGAACACGAAAACCTAAAGACACCCTAGGAGGGGACGAGTGAACCCTTTTTTGGGGACGGGATTTTAAAAAGGGGCCCGGGTGTCCTAAAACGGGACGGGAAAGGGTTTGGGGTTGGATTAGGCGGACCGCTACCGCGGGTCCGCCTAATCCAACTCTAAACACTTTCCCTTGCTATTGTCATTCGAACACGAAAACCTAAAGACACCCTAGGAGGGGACGAGTGAACCCTTTTTTGGGGACGGGGGTTATAAAAAGGCGCCGGGTGTCCTAAAGCGAGACGGGAAAGGGTTTAGGGTTGGATTAGGCGACCGCACCGCGGGTCCGCCTAATCCAACCCTAAACCCTTTCCCTTGCTATTGTCATTCGAACACGAAAACCTAAAGACACCCTAGAAGGGGACGAGTGAACCCTTTTTTGGGGACGAGATTTTAAAAAGGGGCTCGGGTGTCCTAAAACGGGACGGGAAAGGGTTTAGGGTTGGATTAGGTGAACCGCTACCGCGGGTCCGCCTAATCCAACCCTAATCCCTTTCCCTTGCTATTGTCATTCGAACACGAAAACCTAAAGACATCCTAGGAGGGGACGAGTGAACCCTTTTTTGGTGACGGGATTTTAAAAAGGGGCCCGGGTGTCCTAAAATGGGACGGGAAAGGGTTTAGGGTTGGATTAGGCGGACCGCTACCGGGTTTAGGGTTGGATTAGGCGGACCGCTACCGCGGGTCCGCCTAATCCAACCCTAAACCCTTTCCCTTGCTATTGTCATTCGAACACGAAAACCTAAAGACACCCTAGAAGGGGACGAGTGAACCCTTTTTTGGGGACGGGATTTTAAAAAGGGGCCCAGGTGTCCTAAAACGGGACGGGAAAGAGTTTAGGGTTGGATTAGGCGGACCGCTACCGCGGGTCCGCCTAATCCAACCATAAACCCTTTCCCTTGCTATTGTCATTCGAACACGAAAACCTAAAGACACCCTAGGAGGGGACGAGTGAACCCTTTTTTGGGAACGGGGTTTTAAAAAGGGGCCCAGGTGTCCTAAAACGGGACGGGAAAGGGCTTAGGGTTGGATTAGGCAGACCGCTACCGCGGGTCCGCCTAATCCAACTCTAAACCCTTCCCTTGCTATTGTCATTCGAACACGAAAAGCTAAAGAGACCCTAGAAGGGGACGAGTGAACCCTTTTTTGGGGACGAGATTTTTAAAAGGGGCCCGGGTGTCCTAAAACAGGACGGGAAAGGGTTTATGGTTGGATTAGGCGGACCCCGTACCGCGGGTCCGCCTAATCCAACCCTAAACCCTTTCCCTTGCTATTGTCATTCGAACACGAAAACCTAAAGACACCCTAGGAGGGGACGAGTGAACCCTTTTTTGGGGACGGGATTTTAAAAAGGGGCCCGGGTGTCCTAAAACGGGACGGGAAAGGGTTTGGGGTTGGATTAGGCGGACCGCTACCGCGGGTCCGCCTAATCCAACTCTAAACACTTTCCCTTGCTATTGTCATTCGAACACGAAAACCTAAAGAGACCCTAGAATGGGACGAGTGAACCCTTTTTTGGGAACGCGATTTTAAAAAGGGGCCCGGGTGTCCTAAAACGGGACGGGTTAGGGTTGGATTAGGCGGACCGCTACCGCGGGTCCGCCTAATCCAAACCTAAACCCTTTCCCTTGCTATTGTCATTCGAACACGAAAACCTAAAGAAACCCTAGGAGGGGACGAGTGAACCCTTTTTTGGGGACGGGGTTTTAAAAAGGGGCCCGGGTGTCCTAAAACGGGTCGGGAAAGGGTTTAGGGTTAGATTAGGCGGACCGCTACCGCGGGTCCGCCTAATCCAACCCTAAACCCTTTCCCTTGCTATTGTCATTCGAACACGAAAACCTAAAGACACCCTAGGAGGGGACGAGTGAACCCTTTTTGGGGACGGGGTTATAAAAGGCGCCGGGTGTCCTAAAAACGAGACGGGAAAGGGTTTAGGGTTGGATTAGGCGAACCGCTACCGCGGGTCCGCCTAATCCAACCCTAAACTCTTTCCCTTGCTATTGTCATTCGAACACGAAAACCTAAAGACACCCGAGAAGGGGACGAGTGAACCCTTTTTTGGGGACGAGATTTTAAAAAGGGGCCCGGGTGTCCTAAAACGGGACGGGAAAGGGTTTAGGGTTGGATAAGGTGGACCGCTACCGCGGGTCCGCCTAATCCAACCCTAATCCCTTTCCCTTGCTATTGTCATTCGAACACGAAAACCAAAAGACACCCTAGGAGGGGACGAGTGAACCCTTTTTTGGGGACGGGATTTTAAAAAGGGGCCCGGGTGTCCTAAAATGGGACGGGAAAGGGTTTAGGGTTGGATTAGGCGGACCGCTACCGGGTTTAGGGTTGGATTACACGGACCGCTACCGCGGGTCCGCCTAATCCAACCCTAAACCCTTTCCCTTGCTATTGTCATTCGAACACGAAAACCTAAAGACACCCTAGAAGGGGACGAGTGAACCCTTTTTAGGGGACGGGATTTTAAAAAGGGGCACGGGTGTCCTAAAATGGGACGGGAAAGGGTTTAGGGTTGGTTTAGGCGGACCGCTACCGGGTTTAGGGTTGGATTAGGCGGACCGCTACCGCGGGTCCGCCTAATCCAACCCTAAACCCTTTCCCTTGCTATTGTCATTCGAACACGAAAACCTAAAGACACCCTACGAGGGGACGAGTGAACCCTTTTTTGGGGACGGGATTTTAAAAAGGGGCCCAGGTGTCTTAAAACGGGACGGGAAAGAGTTTAGGGTTGGATTAGGCGGACCGCACCGCGGGTCCGCCTAATCCAACCATAAACCCTTTCCTGCTATTGTCATTCGAACACGAAAACCTAAAGACACCCTAGGAGGGGACGAGTGAACCCTTTTTTGGGAACGGGGTTTTAAAAAGGGGCCCAGGTGTCCTAAAACAGACGGGGAAAGGGCTTAGGGTTGGATTAGGCGGGGCCGCACCGCGGGTCCGCCTAATCCAACCCTAAACCCTTCCTTGCTATTGTCATTCGAACACGAAAAGCTAAAGAGACCCTAGAAGGGGACGAGTGAACCCTTTTTGGGGATGAGATTTTAAAAAGGGGCCCGGGTGTCCTAAAACGGGACGGGAAAGGGTTTAGGGTTGGATTAGGCGGACCCGCAAACCGCGGGTCCGCCTAATCCAACCCTAAACCCTTTCCCTTGCTATTGTCATTCGAACACGAAAACCTAAAGACACCCTAGGAGGGGACGAGTGAACCCTTTTTTGGGGACGAGATTTTAAAAAGGGGTCTGGGTGTCCTAAAACGGGACGGGAAAGGGTTTAGGGATGGATTAGGCGGACCGCTACATAGCAGTCCGCCTAATCCAACCCAAAACCCTTTCCCTTGCTATTGTCATTCGAACACGAAAACCTAAAGACACCCTAGGAGGGGACGAGTGAACCCTTTTTTGGGGACGGGATTTTAAAAAGGGGCCCGGGTGTCCTAAAACGGGACGGGAAAGGGTTTGGGGTTGGATTAGGCGGACCGCTACCGCGGGTCCGCCTAATCCAACTCTAAACACTTTCCCTTACTATTGTCATTCGAACACGAAAACCTAAAGAGACCCTAGAATGGGACGAGTGAACCCTTTTTTGGGGACGGGGTTTTAAAAAGGGGCCCGGGTGTCCTAAAACGGGTCGGGAAAGGGTTTAGGGTTGGATTAGGCGGACCGCTACCGCGGGTCCGCCTAATCCAACCCTAAACCCTTTCCCTTGCTATTGTCATTCGAACACGAAAACCTAAAGACACCCTAGAAGGGGACGAGTGAACCCTTTTTTTGGGGACGGGGTTATAAAAAGGCGCCGGGTGTCCTAAAAACGGGACGGGAAAGGGTTTAGGGTTGGATTAGGCGACCGCTACCGCGGGTCCGCCTAATCCAACCCTAAACCCTTTCCCTTGCTATTGTCATTCGAACACGAAAACCTAAAGACACCCTAGAAGGGGACGAGTGAACCCTTTTTTGGGGACGGGATTTTAAAAAGGGGCCCAGGTGTCTTAAAACGGGACGGGAAAGAGTTTAGGGTTGGATTAGGCGGACCGCTACCGCGGGTCCGCCTAATCAAACCATAAACCCTTTCCCTTGCTATTGTCATTCGAACACGAAAACCTAAAGACACCCTAGGAGGGGACGAGTGAACCCTTTTTTGGGAACAGGGTTTTAAAAAGGGGCCCAGGTGTCCTAAAACAGGGACGGGGAAAGGGCTTAGGGTTGGATTAGGGGACCGCTACCGCGGGTCCGCCTAATCCAACCCTAAACCCTTCCCTTGCTATTGTCATTCGAACACGAAAAGCTAAAGAGACCCTAGAAGGGGACGAGTGAACGCTTTTTTGGGGACGAGATTTTAAAAAGGGGCCCGGGTGTCCTACAACGGGACGGGAAAGGGTTTAGGGTTGGATTAGGCGGACCCCGTACCGCGGGTCCGCCTAATCCAACCCTAAACCCTTTCCCTTGCAATTGTCATTCGAACACGAAAACCTAAAGACACCCTAGGAGGGGACGAGTGAACCCTTTTTTGGGGACGAGATTTTAAAAAGGGGTCTGGGTGTCCTAAAACGGGACGGGAAAGGGTTTAGGGATGGATTAGGCGGACCGCTACATAGCAGTCCGCCTAATCCAACCCAAAACCCTTTCCCTTGCTATTGTCATTCGAACACGAAAACCTAAAGACACCCTAGGAGGGGACGAGTGAACCCTTTTTTGGGGACGGGATTTTAAAAAGGGGCCCGGGTGTCCTAAAACGGGACGGGAAAGGGTTTGGGGTTGGATTAGGCGGACCGCTACCGCGGGTCCGCCTAATCCAACTCTAAACACTTTCCCTTGCTATTGTCATTCGAACACGAAAACCAAAAGAGACCCTAGAATGGGACGAGTGAACCCTTTTTTGGGGACGGGGTTTTAAAAAGGGGCCCGGGTGTCCTAAAACGGGTCGGGAAAGGGTTTAGGGTTGGATTAGGCGGACCGCTACCGCGGGTCCGCCTAATCCAACCCTAAACCCTTTCCCTTGCTATTGTCATTCGAACACGAAAACCTAAAGACACCCTAGGAGGGGACGAGTGAACCCTTTTTTGGGTTACAGGGTTATAAAAAGGCGCCCGGGTGTCCTAAAACGGGACGGGAAAGGGTTTAGGGTTGGATTAGGCGAACCGCTACCGCGGGTCCGCCTAATCCAACCCTAAACCCTTTCCCTTGCTATTGTCATTCGAACACGAAAACCTAAAGACACCCTAGAAGGGGACGAGTGAACCCTTTTTTGGGGACGGGATTTTAAAAAGGGGCCCAGGTGTCTTAAAACGGGACGGGAAAAAGTTTAGGGTTGGATTAGGCGGACCGCTACCGCGGGTCCGCCTAATCAAACCATAAACCCTTTCCCTTGCTATTGTCATTCGAACACGAAAACCTAAAGACACCCTAGGAGGGGACGAGTGAACCCTTTTTTGGGAACGGGGTTTTAAAAAGGGGCCCAGGTGTCCTAAAACGGGACGGGAAAGGGCTTAGGGTTGGATTAGGCAGACCGCTACCGCGGGTCCGCCTAATCCAACCCTAAACCCTTCCCTTGCTATTGTCATTCGAACACGAAAAGCTAAAGAGACCCTAGAAGGGGACGAGTGAACCCTTTTTGGGGACGAGATTTTAAAAAGGGGCCCGGGTGTCCTAAAACGGGACGGGAAAGGGTTTAGGGTTGGATTAGGCGGACCCCGTACCGCGGGTCCGCCTAATCCAACCCTAAACCCTTTCCCTTGCTATTGTCATTCGAACACGAAAACCTAAAGACACCCTAGGAGGGGACGAGTGAACCCTTTTTGGGGGACGAGATTTTAAAAAGGGGCCTGGGTGTCCTAAAACGGGACGGGAAAGGGTTTAGGGTTGGATTAGGCGGACCGCTACATAGCGGTCCGCCTAATCCAACCCAAAACCCTTTCCCTTGCTATTGTCATTCGAACACGAAAACCTAAAGACACCCTAGGAGGGGACGAGTGAACCCTTTTTTGGGGACGGGATTTTAAAAAGGGGCCCGGGTGTCCTAAAACGTGACGGGAAAGGGTTTGGGGTTGGATTAGGCGGACCGCTACCGCGGGTCCGCCTAATCCAACTCTAAACACTTTCCCTTGCTATTGTCATTCGAACACGAAAACCTAAAGAGACCCTAGAATGGGACGAGTGAACCCTTTTTTGGGGACGGGGTTTTAAAAATGGGCCCGGGTGTCCTAAAACGGGTCGGGAAAGGGTTTAGGGTTGGATTAGGCGGACCGCTACCGCGGGTCCGCCTAATCCAACCCTAAACCCTTTCCCTTGCTATTGTCATTCGAACACGAAAACCTAAAGACACCCTAGGAGGGGACGAGTGAACCCTTTTTTGGGGACAGGGTTATAAAAAGGCGCCCGGGTGTCCTAAAACGGGACGGGAAAGGGTTTACGGTTGGATTAGGCGAACCGCTACCGCGGGTCCGCCTAATCCAACCCTAAACCCTTTCCCTTGCTATTGTCATTCGAACACGAAAACCTAAAGACACCCTAGAAGGGGACGAGTGAACCCTTTTTTGGGGACGGGATTTTAAAAAGGGGCCTAGGTGTCTTAAAACGGGACGGGAAAGAGTTTAGGGTTGGATTAGGCGGACCGCTACCGCGGGTCCGCCTAATCCAACCATAAACCCTTTCCCTTGCTATTGTCATTCGAACACGAAAACCTAAAGACACCCTAGGAGGGGACGAGTGAACCCTTTTTTGGGAACAGGGTTTTAAAAAGGGGCCCAGGTGTCCTAAAACAGGACGGGAAAGGGCTTAGGGTTGGATTAGGCAGACCGCTACCGCGGGTCCGCCTAATCCAACCTTAAACCCTTCCCTTGCTATTGTCATTCGAACACGAAAAGCTAAAGAGACCCTAGAAGGGGACGAGTGAACCCTTTTTTGGGGACGAGATTTTAAAAAGGGGCCCGGGTGTCCTAAAACGGGACGGGAAAGGGTTTAGGGTTGGATTAGGCGGACCCCGTACCGCGGGTCCGCCTAATCCAACCCTAAACCCTTTCCCTTGCTATTGTCATTCGAACACGAAAACCTAAAGACACCCTAGGAGGGGACGAGTGAACCCTTTTTTGGGGACGAGATTTTAAAAAGGGGTGCGGGTGTCCTTAACGGGACGGGAAAGGGTTTAGGGATGGATTAGGCGGACCGCTACATAGCGATCCGCCTAATCCAACCCAAAACCCTTTCCCTTGCTATTGTCATTCGAACACGAAAACCTAAAGACACCCTAGGAGGGGACGAGTGAACCCTTTTTGGGGACGGGATTTTAAAAAGGGGCCCGGGTGTCCTAAAACGGGACGGGAAAGGGTTTGGGGTTGGATTAGGCGGACGCTACGCGGGTCCGCCTAATCCAACTCTAAACACTTTCCTGCTATTGTCATTCGAACACGAAAACCTAAAGAGACCCTAGAATGGGACGAGTGAACCCTTTTTTGGGGACGGGGTTTTAAAAAGGGGCCCGGGTGTCCTAAAACGGGTCGGGAAAGGGTTTAGGGTTGGATTAGGCGGACCGCTACCGCGGGTCCGCCTAATCCAACCCTAAACCCTTTCCCTTGCTATTGTCATTCGAACACGAAAACCTAAAGACACCCTAGGAGGGGATGAGTGAACCCTTTTTTGGGGACAGGGTTATAAAAAGGCGCCCGGGTGTCCTAAAACGGGACGAGAAAGGGTTTAGGGTTGGATTAGGCGAACCGCTACCGCGGGTCCGCCTAATCCAACCCTAATCCCTTTCCCTTGCTATTGTCATTCGAACACGAAAACCAAAAGACACTCTAGGAGGGGACGAGTGAACCCTTTTTTGGGGACGGGATTTTAAAAAGGGGCCCGGGTGTCCTAAAATGGGACGGGAAAGGGTTTAGGGTTGGATTAGGCGGACCACTACCGGGTTTAGGGTTGGATTAGGCGGACCGCTACCGCGGGTCCGCCTAATCCAACCCTAAACCCTTTCCCTTGCTATTGTCATTCGAACACGAAAACCTAAAGACACCCTAGAAGGGGACGAGTGAACCCTTTTTTGGGGACGGGATTTTAAAAAGGGGCCCGGGTGTCCTAAAATGGGACGGGAAAGGGTTTAGGGTTGGATTAGGCGGACCACTACCGGGTTTAGGGTTGGATTAGGCGGACCGCTACCGCGGGTCCGCCTAATCCAACCCTAATCCCTTTCCCTTGCTATTGTCATTCGAACACGAAAACCAAAAGACACTCTAGGAGGGGACGAGTGAACCCTTTTTTGGGGACGGGATTTTAAAAAGGGGCCCGGGTGTCCTAAAATGGGACGGGAAAGGGTTTAGGGTTGGATTAGGCGGACCACTACCGGGTTTAGGGTTGGATTAGGCGGACCGCTACCGCGGGTCCGCCTAATCCAACCCTAAACCCTTTCCCTTGCTATTGTCATTCGAACACGAAAACCTAAAGACACCCTAGAAGGGGACGAGTGAACCCTTTTTTGGGGACGGGATTTTAAAAAGGGGCCCGGCAGTCCTAAAACGGGACGGGAAAGGGTTTAGGGTTGGATTAGGCGGACCGCTACCACGGGTCCGCCTAATCCAACCCTAAACCCTTTCCCTTGCTATTGTCATTCGAACACGAAAACCTAAAGACACCATAGGAGGGGACGAGTGAACCCTTTTTTGGGGACGGGATTTTAAAAAGGGGCCCGGGTGTCCTAAAACGGGACGGGAAAGGGGTTGGATTAGGCGGACCGCTACATAGCGGTCCGCCTAATCCAACCCAAAACCCTTTCCCTTGCTATTGTCATTCGAACACGAAAACCTAAAGACACCCTAGGAGGGGACGAGTGAACCCTTTTTTGGGGACGGGATTTTAAAAAGGGGCCGGGTGTCCTAAAACAGACGGAAAGGGTTTGGGGTTGGATTAGGCGGACCGCTACCGCGGGTCCGCCTAATCCAACTCTAAACACTTTCCCTTGCTATTGTCATTCGAACACGAAAACCTAAAGAGACCCTAGAATGGGACGAGTGAACCCTTTTTTGGGGACGAGATTTTAAAAAGGGGCCCGGGTGTCCTAAAACGGGACGGGAAAGGGTTTAGGGTTGGATTAGGCGGACCGCTACCGCGGGTCCGCCTAATCCAACCCTAAACCCTTTCCCTTGCTATTGTCATTCGAACACGAAAACCTAAAGACACCCTAGGAGGGGACGAGTGAACCCTTTTTGGGGACGGGGATATAAAAAGGCGCCGGGTGTCCTAAAGCGGGACGGGAAAGGGTTTAGGGTTGGATTAGGCGAACCGCTACCGCGGGTCCGCCTAATCCAACCCTAAACCCTTTCCCTTGCTATTGTCATTCGAACACGAAAACCTAAAGACACCCTAGAAGGGGACGAGTGAACCCTTTTTTGGGGACGAGATTTTAAAAAGGGGCCCGGGTGTCCTAAAACGGGACGGGAAAGGGTTTAGGGTTGGATTAGGTGGACCGCTACCGCGGGTCCGCCTAATCCAACCCTAATCCCTTTTCCTTGCTATTGTCATTCGAACACGAAAACCAAAAGACACTCTAGGAGGGGACGAGTGAACCCTTTTTTGGGGACGGGATTTTAAAAAGGGGCCCGGGTGTCCTAAAATGGGACGGGAAAGGGTTTAGGGTTGGATTAGGCGGACCGCTACCGGGTTTAGGGTTGGATTAGGCGGACCGCTACCGCGGGTCCGCCTAATCCAACCCTAAACCCTTTCCCTTGCTATTGTCATTCGAACACGAAAACCTAAAGACACCCTAGAAGGGGACGAGTGAACCCTTTTTTGGGGACGGGGTTTTAAAAAGGGGCCCATTGTCCTCAACGGGACGGGAAAGGGTTTAGGGTTGAATTAGGCGGACCGCTACCGCGGGTCCGCCTAATCCAACCCTAAACCCTTTCCCTTGCTATTGTCATTCGAACACGAAAACCTAAAGACACCATAGGAGGGGACGAGTGAACCCTTTTTTGGGGACGGGATTTTAAAAAGGGGCCCGGGTGTCCTAAAACGGGACGGGAAAGGGTTTAGGGTTGGATTAGGCGGACCGCTACATAGCGGTCCGCCTAATCCAACCCAAAACCCTTTCCCTTGCTATTGTCATTCGAACACGAAAACCTAAAGACACCCTAGGAGGGGACGAGTGAACCATTTTTTGGGGACGGGATTTTAAAAAGGGGCCCGGGTGTCCTAAAACGGGACGGGAAAGGGTTTGGGGTTGGATTAGGCGGACCGCTACCGCGGGTCCGCCTAATCCAACTCTAAACACTTTCCCTTGCTATTGTCATTCGAACACGAAAACCTAAAGAGACCCTAGAATGGGACGAGTGAACCCTTTTTTGGGGACGAGATTTTAAAAAGGGGCCCGGGTGTCCTAAAACGGGGGGGGAAAGGGTTTAGGGTTGGATTAGGCGGACCGCACCGCGGGTCCGCCTAATCCAACCCTAAACCCTTTCCTTGCTATTGTCATTCGAACACGAAAACCTAAAGACACCCTAGAAGGGGACGATTGAACCCTTTTTTGGGGACGGGGGTTATAAAAAGGCGCCGGGTGTCCTAAACGGGACGGGAAAGGGTTTAGGGTTGGATTAGGCGAACCGCTACCGCGGGTCCGCCTAATCCAACCCTAAACCCTTTTCCTGGCTATTGTCATTCGAACACGAAAACCTAAAGACACCCTAGAAGGGGACGAGTGAACCCTTTTTTGGGGACGAGATTTTAAAAAGGGGCCCGGGTGTCCTAAAACGGGACGGGAAAGGGTTTAGGGTTGGATTAGGTGGACCGCTACCGCGGGTCCGCCTAATCCAACCCTAATCCCTTTCCCTTGCTATTGTCATTCGAACACGAAAACCAAAAGACACTCTAGGAGGGGACGAGTGAACCCTTTTTTGGGGACGGGATTTTAAAAAGGGGCCCGGGTGTCCTAAAATGGGACGGGAAAGGGTTTAGGGTTGGATTAGGCGGACCGCTACCGGGTTTAGGGTTGGATTAGGCGGACCGCTACCGCGGGTCCGCCTAATCCAACCCTAAACCCTTTCCCTTGCTATTGTCATTCGAACACGAAAACCTAAAGACACCCTAGAAGGGGACGAGTGAACCCTTTTTTGGGGACGAGATTTTAAAAAGGGGCCCGGGTGTCCTAAAACGGGACGGGAAAGGGTTTAGGGTTGAATTAGGCGGACCGCTACCGCGGGTCCGCCTAATCCAACCCTAAACCCTTTCCCTTGCTATTGTCATTCGAACACGAAAACCTAAAGACACCATAGGAGGGGACGAGTGAACCCTTTTTTGGGGACGGGATTTTAAAAAGGGGCCCGGGTGTCCTAAAACGGGACGGGAAAGGGTTTAGGGTTGGATTAGGCGGACCCGCTACCGCTACCGCGGGTCCGCCTAATCCAACCCTAAACCTTTCTCTTGCTATTGTCATTCGAACACGAAAACCTAAAGACACCCTAGGAGGGGACGAGTGAACCCTTTTTTGGGGACGGGATTTTAAAAAGGGGCCCGGGTGTCAAAAACGGGACGCTCCTAAAACGGGACGGGAAAGGGTTTAGGGTTGGATTAGGCGGACCGCCACCGCGGGTCCGCCTAATCCAACCCTAAACGCTTCCTCCTTGCTATTGTCATTCGAACACGAAAACCTAAAGACACCCTAGGAGGGGACGAGTGAACCCTTTTTGGAGACGGGATTTTAAAAAGGGGGCCGGGTGTCCTAAACGGGACGGGAAAGGGTTTAGGGTTGGATTAGGCGGACCGCTACCGCGGGTCCGCCTAATCCAACCCTAAACCCTTTCCCTTGCTATTGTCATTCGAACACAAAAACCTAAAGACACCCTAGAAGGGGACGAGTGAACCCTTTTTTGGGGACGGGATTTTAAAAAGGGGCCCGGGTGTCCTAAAACGAGACGGGAAAAGGGTTTAGGGTTGGATTAGGCGGACCGCTACCGCGGGTCCGCCTAATCCAACCATAAACCCTTTCCCTTGCTATTGTCATTCGAACACGAAAGCCTAAAGACACCCTAGGAGGGGATGAGTGAATCCTTTTTTGGGGACGGGGTTTTAAAAAGGGGCTCGGGTGTCCTAAAACGGGACGGGAAAGGGTTTAGGGTTGGATTAGGCGGACCGCTACCGCGGGTCCGCCTAATCCAACCCAAAACCCTTTCCCTTGCTATTGTCATTCGAACACGAAAAGCTAACGAGACCCTAGAAGGGGACGAGTGAACCCTTTTTTGGGGACGAGATTTTAAAAAGGGCCCCGGGTGTCCTAAAACGGGACGGGAAAGGGTTTAAGGTTGGATTAGGCGGACCGCTACCGCGGGTCCGCCTAATCCAACCCTAAACCCTTTCCCTTGCTATTGTCATTCGAACACGAAAACCTAAAGACACCCTAGGAGGGACGAGTGAACCCTTTTTGGGGACGAGATTTTAAAAAGGGGCCCGGGTGTCCTAAACCGGGACGGGAAAGGGTTTAAGGTTGGATTAGGCGGACCGCTACCTAGCGGTCCACCTAATCAAACCCTAAACCCTTTCCCTTGCTATTGTCATTCGAACACAAAAACATAAAGACATCCTAGAAGGGGACGAGTGAACCCTTTTTTGGGGACGGGATTTTAAAAAGGGGCCCAGGTGTCCTAAAACGGGACGGGAAAGGGTTTAGGGTTGGATTAGGCGGGAGCCCCACCGCGGGTCCGCCTAATCCAACCATAAACCCTTTCCCTTGCTATTGTCATTCGAACACGAAAACCTAAAGACACCCTAGGAGGGGACGAGTGAACCCTTTTTTGGGGACGGGATTTTAAAAAGGGGCCCAGGTGTCCTAAAACGGGACGGGAAAGGGTTTAGGGTTGGATTAGGCGGACCGCTACCGCGGGTCCGCCTAATCCAACCCTAAACCCTTTCCCTTGCTATTGTCATTCGAACACGAAAAGCTAACGAGACCCTAGAAGGGGACGAATGAACCCTTTTTTGGGGACGAGATTTTAAAAAGGGCCCCGGGTGTCCTAAAACGGGACGGGAAAGGGTTTAAGGTTGGATTAGGCGGACCGCTACCGCGGGTCCGCCTAATCCAACCCTAAACCCTTTCCTTGCTATTGTCATTCGAACACGAAGACCTAAAGACACCCTAGAAGGGGACGAGTGAACCCTTTTACGGGGACGAGATTTTAAAAAGGGGCCCAGGTGTCCTAAAACGGGACGGGAAAGGGTTTAAGGTTGGATTAGGCGGACCGCTACCTAGCGGTCCACCTAATCCAACCCTAAACCCTTTCCCTTGCTATTGTCATTCGAACACAAAAACATAAAGACATCCTAGAAGGGGACGAGTGAACCCTTTTTTGGGGACGGGATTTTAAAAAGGGGCCCAGGTGTCCTAAAACGGGACGGGAAAGGGTTTAGGGTTGGATTAGGGGCCGCACCGCGGGTCCGCCTAATCCAACCATAAACCCTTTCCTTGCTATTGTCATTCGAACACGAAAACCTAAAGACACCCTAGGAGGGGACGAGTGAACCCTTTTTTGGGGACGGGATTTTAAAAAGGGGCCCAGGTGTCCTATAACGGGACGGGAAAGGGTTTAGGGTTGGATTAGGCGGACCGCTACCGCGGGTCCGCCTAATCCAACCATAAACCCTTTCCCTTGCTATTGTCATTCGAACACGAAAACCTAAAGACACCCTAGGAGGGGACGAGTGAACCCTTTTTTGGGAACGGGGTTTTAAAAAGGGGCCCAGGTGTCCTAAAACGGGACGGGAAAGGGTTTAGGGTTGGATTAGGCAGACCGCTACCGCGAGTCCGCCTAATCCAACCCTAAACCCTTCCCTTGCTATTGTCATTCGAACACGAAAAGCTAAAGAGACCCTAGAAGGGGACGAGTGAACCCTTTTTTGGGGACGAGATTTTAAAAAGGGGCCCGGGTGTCCTAAAACGGGACGGGAAAAGGTTTAGGGTTGGATTAGGCGGACCCCGTACCGCGGGTCCGCCTAATCCAACCCTAAACCCTTTCCCTTGCTATTGTCATTCGAACACGAAAACCTAAAGACACCCTAGGAGGGGACGAGTGAACCCTTTTTTGGGGACGAGATTTTAAAAAGGGGCCTGGGTGTCCTAAAACGGGACGGGAAAGGGTTTAGGGTTGTATTAGGCGGACCGCTACATAGCGGTCCGCCTAATCCAATCCAAAACCCTTTCCCTTGCTATTGTCATTCGAACACGAAAACCTAAAGACACCCTAGGAGGGGACGAGTGAACCCTTTTTTGGGTACGGGATTTTAAAAAGGGGCCCGGTTGTCCTAAAACGGGACGGGAAAGGGTTTGGGGTTGGATTAGGCGGACCGCTACCGCGGGTCCGCCTAATCCAACCCTAAACCCTTTCCCTTGCTATTGTCATTCGAACACGAAAACCTAAAGAGACCCTAGAATGGGACGAGTGAACCCTTTTTTGGGGACGAGATTTTAAAAAGGGGCCCGGGTGTCCTAAAACGGGAAGGGAAAGGGTTTAGGGTTGGATTAAGCGGACCGCTACCGCGGGTCCACCTAATCCTACCCTAAACCCTTTCCCTTGCTATTGTCATTCGAACACGAAAACCTATTGACACCCTAGGAGGGGACGAGTGAACCCTTTTTTGGGGACGGGATTTTAAAAAGGGGCTCGGGTGTCCTAAAACGGGACGAGAAAGGGTTTAGGGTTGGATTAGGCGGACCGCTACCGCGGGTCCGCCTAATCCAACCCTAAACCCTTTCTTTTGCTATTGTCATTCGAACACGAAAACCTAAAGACACCCTAGGAGGGGACGAGTGAACCCTTTTTTGGGGACAGGGTTTTAAAAAGGCGCTCGGTGTCCTAAAACGGGACGGGAAAGGGTTTAGGGTTGGATTAGGCGGACCCGCGTCTGCCTAATCCAACCCTAAACCCTTTCCCTTGCTATTGTCATTCGAACACGAAAACCTAAAGACACCCTAGAAGGGGACGAGTGAACCCTTATTTGGGGACGCGATTTTAAAAAGGGGCCCGGGTGTCCTAAACGTGGGAACGGGACGGGAAAGGGTTTAGGGTTGGATTAGGTGGGCCACCGCGGGTCCGCCTAATCCAACCCTAATCCCTTTCCCTTGCTATTGTCATTCGAACACGAAAACCTAAAGACACCCTAGGAGGGGACGAGTGAACCCTTTTTTGGGGACGGGATTTTAAAAAGGGGCCCGGGTGTCCTAAAATGGGACGGGAAAGGGTTTAGGGTTGGATTAGGCGGGCCGCTACCGCGGGTCCGCCTAATCCAACCCTAAACCCTTTCCCTTGCTATTGTCATTCGAACACGAAATCCTAAAGACACCCTAGAAGGGGACGAGTGAACCCTTTTTTGGGGACGGGATTTTAAAAAGGGGCCCGGTGTCCTAAACGGGACGGGGGAAAGGGTTTAGGGTTGGATTAGGCGGACCCGCGGTAGCGGTCCGCCTAATCCAACCCTAAACCCTTTCCCTTGCTATTGTCATTCGAACACGAAAACCTAAAGACACCCTAGGAGGGGACGAGTGAACCCTTTTTTGGGGACGGGATTTTAAAAAGGGGCCCGGGTGTCCTAAAACGGGACGGAAAAGGGTTTAGGGTTGGATTAGGCGGACCCGCTACCGCTACCGCGGGTCCGTCTAATCCAACCCTAAACCCTTTCTCTTGCTATTGTCATTCGAACACGAAAACCTAAAGACACCCTAGGAGGGGACGAGTGAACCCTTTTTTGGGGACGGGATTTTAAAAAGGGGCCCGGGTGTCAAAAACGGGACGCTCCTAAAACGGGACGGGAAAGGGTTTAGGGTTGGATTAGGCGGACCGCTACCGCGGGTCCGCCTAATCCAACCCTAAACGCTTTCCCTTGCTATTGTCATTCGAACACGAAAACCTAAAGACACCCTAGGAGGGGACGAGTGAACCCTTTTTTGGAGACGGGATTTTAAAAAGGGGCCCGGGTGTCCTAAAACGGGACGGGAAAGGGTTTAGGGTTGGATTAGGCGGACCCGCGGTAGCGGTCCGCCTAATCCAACCCTAAACCCTTTCCCGTGCTATTGTCATTCGAACACGAAAACCTAAAGACACCCTAGAAGGGGACGAGTGAACCCTTTTTTGGGGACGGGATTTTTAAAAGGGGCCCGGGTGTCCTAAAACGGGACGGGAAAGGGTTTAGGGTTGGATTAGGCGGACCGCTACCGCGGGTCCGCCTAATCCATTCCTAAACCCTTTCCCTTGCTATTGTCATTCGAACACGAAAACCTAAAGACACCCTAGGAGGGGACGAGTGGACCCTTTTTTGGGGACGGGATTTTAAAAAGGGGCCCGAGTATCCTAAAACGGGACGGGAAAGGGTATAGGGTTGGATTAGGCGGACCGCGGGTCTGCCTAATCCAACCCTAAACCCTTTCCCTTGCTATTGTCATTCGAACAAGAAGAAAACCGCAAGGCATGGTTGTTTAATGCATATGGATTGTTTTTTGATGCATCTACAAGGCTACTTGATGCATTTATAAGGGTATTGCACCTTAAACCATCACCATTAATATTCGAACAAACGACATATACTGTAAATCTTTAAAAGGGACAAGAAAAGGTAAACCCTCACCATTGTTGTTACCAGAAAGCCTATCTGGTGTTACTTGCTCAGTAACTTTTAGTTGGATACGTGGACTCTGTCGACGTGGAGGGGGAATTTGTTCTGGCTTTGCAGCTGTAGTACTTGGGTTGGGAGGATTATCTGTCAAAATAAGTAGGTTAAGAAGGCAGCTTATTTCAGGCATATACAGGGGTATTTTAATGCATTGAGATTGTTTTTTGATGCATCTACAAGGCTGTTCCATAGATCCAGAAACTTCATGTAATTATGAAACAATGAAAGCTCGATGATTAACAAAATAAGGAAAAGAAACTTCATTAATAAAACATATCATCTATACATGACAAAGCTTTACAACATTGAAAATGGAAAAACCCGACTACATAATTATACAAAGGTAGCTTAATACATGAAATTATACAAAAGTACCACAAAAGACTGAAAATAGGGTAACTTTAAGACCTAAACCGTTAAAGGCCTAAATACACAGACATCAAAATGCCAAAAACTGTCAAACTTGAGCAGTTGAGTTACATATAGAGGAAAAAACCGAAAAAAGGCAAAGTGGCCCGTGTTGCTAAGTCTGTTGAAATGGCAACTGCTATGTCACGTGCAGGAGATGGCGTGGCTAAAGCATGAAGCAACTCATTCACATGTGCACGTTCAGCGTCATCAAGAGCGTTAAGATGTTCTCTTTTGAAAATATTTTTCTCTTGTTGATAATGCAGGAGCAATTTAGCTGCCAAATCTTCAGTCATATAGCATTTGTATCTTTTATAAATTATTTTAGGACCCCTACGAACAATTCTTACACCAGATATCATTGGTCCGTAGAGAAATGCCATATGCATGTTCAATGCGAGGTGCACTTGGGTGTATGAGGAAAAGCCGAGACCAATTCCTACAGACCAACGCCATATTTGCCTTATCTTCGTTAAAATCTAGTTGGTTAAATATGTTAGTCACTAGATCTTGATTATTGAAAACATCATCAAGTTGGGCTTGATAACAGTTGTCGGTAAGCTGAACTTTGTCTAAGGGAGCAAATGACAAACCCATAGCCTCTTTTTTTCTCTTACGTAATTCTTGACAAAAAGTGCTTTATCTTCTTCAAAAATATTGACTACCCACCCCTTGCACCAATTGGCCATACTTGGCTATGTATAAGTAATTGACCAGTAAGAGAATGACCTACAAGCATCACAAATTGAACTCTCGAATGAAAAAACTAGAAATAGGAACTAGTAAGGAAAAGAGTACAAGCAGTCTGTCATTTGAAAATCACATAAAGCATGCAGAAAAGCACTAAGATAAATTCAGGAAATATCACATTAAGCAAGCAATACAGGTATTGCATCCAAGTTTAGAGAGAGCATTAAAATGTAGTCTATCATTATTTTGGGGTAAGGAAGGGATGAAACATAAAAACAGACAAAGCTATGCAGATTTTCTTACAACATACTTTGGTCAACAGCATCATTTAGAGTTGAATTTGTTGGGTTTGGTGGGAAATAATCTTTCACTGATCTACCTCCTTTTATTTGTGTAATTTTGACTGGTGTGTTTTTCTTCCTTGCAACAGTCTTTCACCTCATATCTGTGAATGTATTGACTGATGTTAACACAGGTGAAAATAGAAATTTCGGCCAATGCACAACCGAGAGCATTTAGATTTTGGAAAATATGCAGATTTTCCGAGTCAAGGGCCCTCTACTAATTAAGCATTGGCACCTTATCGACTATGAACCTACTGCTAATTTTAAAGTGACGCCGTTTTTGATGCGGACAGGGCCTTATTTGATGTACATTGAACCCTATTTTATGCACGCTGGACCTTATTTTATGCACGGACAGAGGATATGTATCTTAAAACCTAAGCTTACTTGGCTAAAAAATACTGAAAACAACAAGCAACTACCAGCTCGACTATTCTTTCAGATCCTAACAATATAGATCATTTAAAACCAAAAGAGCCTCACAAATTACGCAACTTCAATTATTTAAAAGTACTTGAACATGCAATCAGAATAAAAACTCACAAATCCGCAAATTCAATTATTAAAAATTACTTGAACATGCAATCAGAACAAAAATGCAGAAATCGTTAAACTATAAGCAACGTATAAACTCTGATTTTTTATGCAATTGTGTTCAATACATTAAAACTCTGAATTTCTATCCCGAATCTAAGAATTCATTATAGAATAACAATAAAAAGACCTTAATTAGGGAAATTACTGCAAATTAGGGTTAATAGTTGAATATGAATTGATGAATGTCGGGGGAATTGATGAATGTCGAAGGAAAAAATACATGCATGATAAAATTACAGTACAATCGCCATTATCCGAAGCATAGTACCTGGATTTGTAGGAATGAGATTGATAAATCTCGCGAAAATGCTGCTGATGAATGGATTGAACCGTAATATGAGAAGCGGATGAACGGATACGATGAAGGTAGGATAGAGATGAGTAGCGACGACGATCGGAGAAGACGAACGGAAATGGCGACGATCGGAAATGGGGATGATGAGGGTCGTAGAGAGAGAAGAAGATGAGTGAGAAAGGGAAAATTGGGAAATGAATGAAATTGAAGGGTTTGGGGAGTTGAGCACGTAAAATTGTAATATTATTAGTATTATTAATTAGTAATGTTAATATTAGTAGTATTATTAGTGGTTCTCATGGTTCTCATCATCCTAGTGGTTCTCATATGATCCCGAATATATATATATATATATATATATATATATATATATATATATATATATATATAGAGAGAGAGAGAGAGAGAGAGAGAGACAAGATCCGGTGAGTCCACCTATCTTTTTGAGTCCCGTGAGTCCAAAAAAGTATCACACGCTATACAAAACAATATCAGTCACACAAGATTTGAATAAACAAATCTTCAAGATTTGTCTATTACGTATCCAAGAAACAAATATGCAGAAACTCTTCTTCAGAAATTGCCCAGCCAAATGAATCATAAGAATTCTAACCTCTGGGTGGTGTGTTCGCTTGTTTCTTCACTAAAACTGCTACCCTGCCAAGATGAAATATCAACACGGGTTCAGCATTACCAATTCATAGTCATATGTTTGAAAAATGACAGATCTTAGTAATCTGGGGAGGGGGCCGACCACTGTCCCTCTGCTATCTTTCTTAGTTCATACATAGTATATGTTTTCACGTAATTCTTCAGATGACATGAAAATTACAGTTAGAACAGTGATAACAGCAAAACCATCTTCATTGATGCGATCAAATGAGAACGTTAGTTGTAAGACCGTATAAATATTACCAGGTTTTGAATCATTTAAACAAATAGTGTAGTCGTCCCTACTTCAATTTGGGTTTAATGATGTACTGGTAAGAAATGTAAACTGTGATATTGTATAGTTTAACTCGTGATATTGTTTAGTACAACCAGTGATATTATTTATTGTAAGATGTGATATTGTTTTGTATAGCTTGTGATACTCTTTTACTGGACTTGTGGACTAGATACAATATCACAGCTTATACTAAACAATATCACAGCTTAGACTTTTTTTAAAAAAAAAAAAAAAAATTAAAAGAAATCGTGATATTTTCGTGTGCAGCGTGTGATACATAAGTGGACTCACGGGACTCAAAAAGATAGGGTGGACTCATGTGATCCTAATTATATATATATATATATATATATATATATATATATATATATATATATATATATATATATATATATATATATATAGGCAAGATCCGGTGAGTCCACCTATATTTTTGAGTCCCATGAGTTCACTTTTGTATCACGCGATATACACAAGAATATCACGAATTGAGATATTAAAGCAGTAGTAGTCATCACACGGTGTTGGCATATTAAAGCAGCATGTTGATATAAATTTGATTTAGTGTGGAAAATCCTTCCCATGTTGGTGCTAGCTAAGTTGCTAACCACTCCTTTTTTCCATTGCGTGTAATGGAATTCGTCTTCTTCACTGAGCATGATCAATGTTACATTCATCCAGTCGTCGAACAAACTGAAGTGTGATAATTTGTTTCTAAAATTACATGAATAGCCAAAGCGTCTGAAACTACGCCAAAAACCAAATGATTGTTTAGCCTCGAATCTGGATTTTACATTTTCTTCTACACTGCGTTTTCTCAAACCGTTAAAAATCCTAATAATTTGTCGCTTATATTAATCTTTACCAATGTATTAAAGTTCATAGATCCTCTTAAAAACGTCTTCACCAATATAATTTTAGTAGTTTTCTACAATTGAAGTAATAAATTCTTGTTTAAGACGGATGGATGGATACTTCGTCTTAACCAAGAATTTTTTTTAGTGTGACAATTCACATCCATATGCACCTTTACGCTTTCATCCAGAGACATAGAACTATATAAGAATTGAGCTATTTCTGTATATACTATAAATACATTACTTAGTATATACTATGATAATCCTCTGGTCTTCTTATCTTTCTCTATTCTCTAATGGGGTTGAGCTATGTAACAGAGGAGACACAAATAATGGCGGATTACAATGGTGGACAAGATGACTGACAATGAAGATGGTGAAAGGCGGAGTTAGGTTCAGTGGTGTGATATTGTATAGTATAACTCGTGATATTGTTTAGTACAACCAGTGGTATTGTTTATTGTAAGGTGTGATATTATTTTGTATAACTTGTGATACTCTTTTATTGGACTCATAGACACTTAGAAACAATATCAGAGGTTATACTAAACAATATCACAGCTTAGACTAAAAAAAAAAACTAAAAACTTCATAAACCTTTCTTTTATTCATAAAAAGAATAGTGATATTTTTATGTAGAGTTTGTGATACATAAGTGGACTCATGAGACTCAAAAAGATAGGGTGGACTCATGTGATCCTAATTCTATATATATATATAGTCAAGTGTCGATGAGAACGGTCATTAACTAAAGAGTTAAACAATCTGATAATGGTCCTTAAATCAAAATATCGCACATCACTCAACACACTTTCCGCACTTATCCTCGCTCATACCTCATCACCACCACCCTCACTCTCACTGCCGGTGGTCCCACCACCGCCCTCATAGTCGACAACCCCGCCCCAATACCGGCAACAGTGCACACCACGACGACATCGCCGGTGCACTGACGGCACATATTCTTCCGTCCTCAATCCCTAACCTTTCTCCCATCAACACTTATCTGCACTCGTTTCACCTTCTGCCGCTTTGGCCGGCTAATGACATTGCCAGAACACCTCAGGCAACCATAAACATTCCGGTGTACCAGCGACGAAAAACCTCGAGTCTGCACGTCGCCCAATTCATGTAATCGCTTTTTCACTTTCTCCTTATTTCGTTGCTTTTTCTTACTCCGCCCAGTCACCAACGCCGGTGGTTTCTGATGGTATTAGATGTGGCGGTAGGTCAGGTGAGTGATGACGGTTGCTGGTGAACCAGTGGTGGCTCGATTTGGCGGGGAAATGCAGCGCATTACTAAAGCAAGGATGTTGCATTGGTCGGAAATTGTGCCGGAGAAAAGGAACCCATTATTGTAGTTATGACCTCCTAGGCTGCCATTGAGTTCAATGTGTTAACGTGATGGACAAAATGGGGCATTAGATGCGCTAATGATAATATCGGATATATTTACATTCTTAACAAGTATAGAATTCAAGTAAAAAGTGTACGTACGGTAGAAAAAAGTGTATCTATATTCTAAAAAAGTGTATATAGAATTCCGATAAAAAGTTTACCTAGAATTAAAAAAAGTGTATCTACATTACTAATAAATATATATAGAATTCTAGTAAAAAGTGTACCTACGATAGTCAAAAGTGTATCTGAGATTTGGTAAAAAAAAAAAGTGTACCTTGTATATAAATTCTAATGTATATAGTGCGTTCTTACCGAGTGATCGTTCTCACCGGATCCTATATATATATATATATATATATATATATATATATATATATATATATATATATATCCTAAATCTATATATATATATATATATATAGGATCCTATAAGAACCCTCTTCCCATGAGAATCATGAGAACTGCTGTCCACCGTCAGATCTAATAATCCAACGTCCTAATTCAAACGCGCATTCATATTATTTTAAGTAGTGGATATTTTTGTCTTTTTCCTACTTTTAGCTCTTCGCCCCTTTCTTCTCTGTTCCTCTTACTCAGATTCCTAAAAATCAACTCTATTTCCATATTTGCACTCTCATTTTATCGATTTCATCTTCAATTTCTCTCCTTCTTGAACATTAAGGTATAAATCATTTAATTTGTTGCTACTTTTTTAATTCGCGGTTCTTTGTCTTCTCCTCAAACTGTTGCTATTTTTATGTTTAACTTCTAGGTTTTTCATATGATTTCGTGCTCATTTTTGTAAATTTATCATGTTTATGTGCTTCTTTTCTCAATTTCATTGTATTTGCTATATAATATGATGATTTTTGTTCTCAACTTTTATTCCTTATTTCTTAGGGTTTTCCAATTTATAATCATCTTTGTTAGTTTCTTTCAGTTATGATCTACTTTTCTAGTAATTGTCACCTTATTTGATCTATAGCCATAATGTTTTGAGTTGTTTATCTGTTAAATTTAGTTGAAGAATATGGTAGTGTTCTGGGTAATTCTTGATGGTGGTAGTTTATGAGTTTATGCTGATACACTTCATATCATTTAGCATCCACATGTACATTTTTTAACACCTGCATGTACATTTTACCACCCCCAAATGTACATTTCATTTAATTTCTATATTCATTAGTCGTAAACTGCAAATAATTTTTTAATACATGTCTTTCAATAGATACATTTGTAAGTCATTTAGTTGTTATGGTACAAAACATATAAACATAATTTTGTTTAAATACTGTTCTGTCCTCATGGTATATATGTGACCATGTGTGTTCTGAACCTATGGCACATGTGTCCCGAACCTATGTTTCTGAAGTTTAATTGTATTCTCGCTTTCATCCATCTTTTTCTTTTTTGTACAGGAACATTTTCATGATCTTGCTGTTACAACCAAAACAACTACATATTATATGTTGTCCTTAAAATCCTTGATATACAATGTCGTCCATCCATCCAACCGTAAGTTCCTGGGTTCGATTCCTTACAGATCCATTTTCATCCATTCGGGGATGGTGAGCAGATTGTGACAGGTAATGCAGATGTTTAGCTATGGGACAGTTATGGGGGTCACCACTCGAGTCTAGCTTCCGCCGTCAGGAGACTTAGCTTGCATTTTTTGTAATTAATAGATTTTCATCGTTATGTTTTGGTTTGGTGTAGGAAACATGTAATCGCTAACTCTTTATACTTTAATAAAGGTTGTTTGGAATTGGTAACTTTGATATACTAACCTCGGGAAACCGAGATGGTAACAACCTTTCATGCTAGGGTAGTCCTTGGTAAGGTACCTTGGTATGAGGGCGTGTTACAAAGTGGTATCAGAGCCGAAGATTCTGGCACCTAAAACGAATCAATCCAATGAACTTAGGGAGTCTAAATAAAATGAACCCGGGGAGAGTTGTTTGGAGCTACCGCAAAGACTTGGGAGACGTCCCGAAGTCGCACTATGGCCCTCACAATCTCAAGCCGGTCACCAGGGGGAATTTGTTGTGAGTCTTTTCGATGCGTGTGTGTGGTATGTGGAACTTGAATGGTTGAATCATGTGAAGGGAAGTGAGATGTGTGGAAACATGTGTAAGACATGGTGAAACTTGTTGAAACGGATTTGGTATGAAATATGTTGGCATGTTAAGTGTTTGTTATGTGGCTTTCAAAAGGGTAGTGGAACATGCGTACATAATCATGATAATGTTAATGTTTGGTTGTTGGTAGTAGCATGTGATTAAGGTCATGCGTCTATGCATATGAATGTCGTGTTTAATTTCCATGTGGATATGATAAAAGTTCACCCATGTACTGGGTTTTAGAAGTATTGGATCGTTATTGTTTGTTTTATGCATGTTTAAGTTGTTTTGTTAAGAAATTTTGATTTGTATACAAACCGATTTTGGAAGGGTTGTCTTAAAACTGTCATAAGTCGAGTTCTGGAAATGATATTGTTGTGATTCTAAGTTGAGGTGATAAGTTGTCCTCTTACGATTCTAGCGATAGGTCACACACCCAAAATGACCAAGTAACGAGTGAGATATGACTGTTTTACGAAAACTGGACGGTGCTGAGAACTGCGCCGATACTCGACCGAGTAGTCCCTACTCGGCCGATTATCTTTTATACTCGACCGAGTATTACATATTCGGCCGAGTAATCTCTCTGTGATAATACTGTTTAGCGTCTGGAGTCCTGAACTCGGCCGAGTAGTTTCATACTCGACCGAGTAAGGTCTACTCGGCCGAGTATTCCCAATACTCGACCGAGTAATCCTTCTGCGACAATTGAGTTTGCTTCTGGAGTCGAAAACTCGACCGAGTAATATAGTTAATCGACCGAGTACCTTGTACTCGACCTAGTATGTTATGTACTCGACCGAGTACCTCACTGGGCGGCCACTTTGAGTCGGTGGCTATGTTCTTACTTTTGTTTTGAGTCGGTGGCTATGTTCTTACTTTTGTTTTGAGCCGGTGGCTATGTTTTTACATTGTTTTGAGTCGTAGGGTATATACACATGTATGTTTTGAGTCTTAACGCATTCTTTTATATATGAGACGGTCTTGATGCGTAAGTTACCGGAAGTTATGACATGGAGAATGACGGCTTATGAGGGACATGTGTTGGGTAAGGAAGACATGTGTTAATGTGATTGTGAAGGATAGTGGAAAAAAAAAGGGAAGAATGATGAGCTAATCGAGGTAAAGAGCATGTTTTGTGAGATATGATGAGTGACATAGTCGTGTGTTGAGTAGTATAAAAGTAAGTGTATATGGGCAAGGGTGATGTAAGTGTAAAGAAGCATGAGAATGAAAGATTGAGATAAGGGATACGAATAGTGGCATATTTGGATGTGTAAGGATTTATGGAGGAAGACAGCTAGGATAGAGTTGCTTAAGGATATATGTAATGGAAGGTTTTTGTAAGAAGATAGGAAAGAGAGGTATATAGTGAACTTAAAGGAAGTTATGTCGCGATGTGGATTTATAGAAAGTGGCTAAGTTTGGGAAGTTGGAATATCAAGGGGTGAGCCTAGTGTGTAATTCTTTGGAAATTATCGATATGAGGTAAAATTTTGGTTTTCTAGAGATACAAAAGGGAGATGTGACTAATTGAAGAGTAACTATTAGTGCGTGGACTTGATGGTGACAAGGGTGAGTGTGAAGCAAGATGAGAGATGATAAATGATAAGAAGAATGATAAGATATTGATATGAATTAATGGAATTAGAGTTGTGGAGCTGTGGAAAATAAACAAATGACTAAAGAGTTAGGTAGAAAGAGAAAGGAGATGACTTATTGATTGGCATTATTGAGTAAAAGGAGGGAAAGAGGGATGGAAGTAAGTTGAGAGAACGTTGACCGGAGTTAAGGAGCATGAAGGTAGGAAATTATGAAATGTACGATATCCCCACTAGAGAGTGTGAGTTAATGGTTATATAGGAGAGCAGGACGACGTGTTAGCCGTGATTTTCGAGGTATTAAGGAATAAGAAGCTTGTGGAGTGTTTGCACGATCTGAGATTTTGATGGAGAGTTAGGTAAAGATATGATAAAGGATAGAATTGGAAATAATGTTGAGGTAGATTTTGTTGATGGATTGAATGTTTCTTATTTGGGATGGTAACCAAAGAGAGGAAACGGAGTGTGATATTAAGAGGTGATAGGAAGAGAGTGGTCACATGAAGGATGTTGGTGTCACAGTTTTGTCACTAGTGTTTGAGGATGATGTTACTTTAGGGAAGTTAGTTGTTCTAACGAGGTTGATCTTGTGGAGGTGACGAGTATGTTTGGTTGTGAGGGAGTATAAGATGTAGATATATGACCTGCTCGCTGCAAGTTGAGCAATAATGTTATGGCTACATTTGCCGGAGAGGCGATAATTGCGTGTATGAGAGAATTTGCTATGAAAGGTACCTGAGTTAAGTCGGGATAAGAGGTATTCTTTGTCAAGTGATAACTTACGTGATCAGGGTTGACTAGTTATATTCAATTATGGGTCCATGAGGTGTGTAAAACTTTGTGTGAGGTCCTGGCCTCACGAGTAATGGTGGGGTGTGATAGTTACGGGTCGTTATATATGTGTTCCGCGTCATATGTTATACTTATATGTGTATGTATGATATCGGTAAGTGATGGTATGAGGTTCCGGCCTCAAGAGTCATGGTATGGATAATATCCATAAGGTTGGTATTGGTGATCTCTTTCTAATACGCTGCGTCGTGTTCTGGTAGAGCAGTTCTAAGAAAGTCTTGTGGTCAAGGAAGTTGTGTTGAGTCAGTGTTATGAGATTGTAAAAGTTGTGATGGCTATCGATGTGGTTTTGTGCACTGTGCACGGTAATTCGTGTTGTGATATGAGTTTTTTCATGTTGTCATAGATCGTTGTTTGTTTACTGCTATTTCTTGTCAGTGTCGGTCGGGGCATGTAGACCGTTGTGTTGTTTCCCGATGTTTCTTACCAGTGTCGGTATGGGTATGTTCCTATTGGTTTGCATAGAGGGTGACATGAAAAAGAGAGTTGGGTATGGTTCTGTTGAGGTCGTGGTATAGTAGTAATCTGTTCGTGAGACACAGTTATGGGAGGTTGTTAGAGTACTTTTGATCTGGTTTAGATGAGGCATTGGTGGACATAGTTATGGCAAGAGAATTGTGGAGCATATGTAGTATTGAACTGGAACTACATGAGGTTTAACACCTTTTCTTGGGACAACGAGTACGAAGTCTTGGGGCTTAGTATGATGTTCGGTCAAGGGTGAGTTTGTGGTAATAAAGGAGAGGAACTTGAGAAGGTAATGTAAGTATGGGTAACACTTGAGGATTTTGAGATAAAATTGTGGAGATGAGTGTATATGTATATAGAAGTATGTCATTTTGTGGTAATGTGGAAGAGATGGAGTGGTGGTTGTACTGAGGATTTTATGATATATGTTATGTGAGTACAGAATAATTGGAGACACGAGAACTGTTAAAGAAAGAGAGTCCTGGTTATAGGAATGGTTGTATGTGTTGAGGTTATAGTGGATTATCGTTGTCATGCGGTAGTAATGAGGATTATGGGAGGTATGTCAATGGACCTAGTATTAGTGAGTTACGAGGACGTAACTTTTATCTTAAGAGGAGTAGAAGGCGACAAGAGAGTTTGATGGTCATACAGGTTGCAATTGCAAGTGTGAGTGTTGGTACAGAATAAGAATGGATTTGTGTGATTGCCGATTTTATTACAGGTAATGGCAGTGCTCGTGGTAGTATGATGTTTATGAGTGAGAGTAACGGATTGTGTGAGGATGTTTATATGTGTGAGTAAACTTCGAGGACGAAGTTCGTTTTAAGGATGGTAGAATGTAACATTCTAATTTGATGGTTGATCTTTTTTTGTGGATTATCTTGGTATTGAGTTGCTAGTGACTGTTATGGAAGTGAGATAAGGTTGGCAACATTATTTTGTGGTTGTTCGATAATATTATGGAGTCTATATCGAGAGGATATGTTATCTAGTAAGCGTGGTTGGCGGAGTTAGTGTTAGGTGTTCATGTTTTATAGGTTGGGTTGGAACTTCGGGGGCGAAGTTCTTTTTAAGGGGGAAAGGCTGTAATACAACGGATTTTATAGGCCGGTACTCGACCGAGTATGGCCTACTCGGTCGAGTAAAGTGTGTTGGTATTCTTTTTGGCTTCTGCCTAGGAATACTCGGCCGAGTATGAGTAATACTCGACCGAGTAGAGGGTACTCGGCCGAGTATACTCGACACTCGACCGAGTATCCGGTCTGAAGGGTAATATTTCAGCGGTTTGATTTGGAGATGATTAGGGTTATATTAAAACGTAAATCAGTTTCTCATTACACTGTTCCACAACATATCACTCAACGACGCTCTAATCTTCTCCAAATCTCTCCCTATGGTGTGGATCGTTCGTGAGTCTAGTTCATCTTTCCTTGTGTCGATTGTGTCGGTAAGCCTCTAATTTCGTTAGTTTCATTAATTGGTCTTTTAGGGTTTTGCCCTAATTTGTGATTTGGGGAAAGGGATTTTCTGCGATGTGGTAATTGGAATTATATTGATTATTGTATGTAGGTGACGGTGTCATGAGGAACTGCTATTGATTGCTTATGTGTGCTTGGATTGCGAAAAGGTAGGGTTTCCCTACTCGGTTTCTGCTAATTGATTTAAAACTGTGCTTGTGTTGTAATTGTTGTTATCCGCTGATCATCGGAGTATGGCTGTTGTGTTGTGACGGTTGTGGAGTTGGGACAGCTATGATGCTGTGTGTGTTATGATTGTGGTGGAGTCACTTGCGGGAGCGGCTTCACACCCTAGTTCGTCCTCCGTGGAACCCGTCATGGGAGGGGATGTGCACATTAAGGGACAGAGATTTTTAGTCGCTCCTTGATGAGCTGGACTTGGTGGGATGGGCTACGGTCACCCACTGGCGGCATTGATTACCTGTTGTGATGGGTAATCTGGCAGGGCTACACACTTTGGTGTGTTGTCGGTTACTATGTGAGATCGGGAGACCGGAGAGTGTGGATGATCAGCCGGATGCATCGTTTATTTGTCTTACATTGATTGAACAGTACTGACCCCGTTGTTGTTTTATAAAACCTGCGGTGATCCATTCGGGGATGGTGAGCAGATTGTGACAGGTAATGCAGATGTTTAGCTATGGGACAGTTATGGGGGTCACCACTCGAGTCTAGCTTCCGCCGTCAGGAGACTTAGCTTGCATTATTTGTAATTAATAGATTTTCATCGTTATGTTTTGGTTTGGTGTAGGAAACATGTAATCGCTAACTCTTTATACTTTAATAAAGGTTGTTTGGAATTGGTAACTTTGATATACTAACCTCGAGAAACCGAGATGGTAACAGCCTTTCATGCTAGGGTAGTCCTTGGTAAGGTACCTTGGTATGAGGGGGTGTTACAGATTGTTTCTGTAAAAACCACTTCTTTGTTTCAGCTATTGTATTATATCACGTAGTTTAGGCTTTTTATAGTTCAAGAGTCGTTGAAAATACTCTTTAGATTTTTTCCTCAAAAAAGAAAAAAGAAAATACTCTTTAGATTTTTGGAATAGAATATTGCATTTAAGAGTTGTCAATGTAGAAATATATGCACTACCTTCGTAAATTATACGAGTTTGAGTTTAGTAAATTTGAGTACAACTTAAAGGCAAAGAGCTAGATCGATTTTTAACATAAATTTTCTTTCGAACCTATGATACAAGTGTTCTGAACTTATTACTCATATATTTTGAACCTTTAGTATATATGATTTGTTATTGATTATTTATCAGTAAGACAACTACTAAAAATTTATCAAAATTAACATGAGACAATAAACCATGAAATGTTAGACAAGTATTGTTACATTGTATAACTACTTGAGGTACAATACAAAATAGTTACATTTACATTACTAATTACTCTCTCTGTCTCGATTGTTTATTTACCTTTGTTTTTGGCACAATTACTAAGGAATGGAAGGAGACCACTTGTGGTTAGTGTTATTGAATGACAAGTGTATCATTGTAGATATGGACGATCAAAATACTCATAAAAAACACCCCTAATATAAAAAGGTAAACAAATGAATGAGACACCCTAAAATGAAAATGGTAAACAAATGACCGGAACGGAGGGAGTACTTATTTCCGCAAACTCTTATATGAATTGTAAAGGATGAAGCAGCCATTATAACAATCTATCAAATGTTGTTTTGAGCATATGATGCATATTCTCTGAATCTATGGTACATGTGTTCGGAACCTTGGGTATTACCATCTATTCCCTCCCATCCAAACCAAAGGCTACACTTGATTTTGGGTGGTCTTCGAAGCGATACTTTTACCGTATTTTTCTCCATTTATAAGTGTCTTTTTTTTAACAAAAAATAACATTTTATGAAAGATTTCTTCATAATAAATCTATATTATATTAGTTTTTTCTTTCAAAGTTTTATACTTTCGACGGTATTCACAGTAAAAGGTTGTGAAGTTTGACTCCCAAAAAGTCGATGTAACCTTTAATTTGGATGGGAGGGAGTATAATTTAGTATCTATCATTAAAACATCCCTTAATAACAAAATTACATGAGAAAATAAACTATACAATTTTAAACAACTCCAGGTACATTCAATTATTTTTAGAGGTACATTACAAAATAGTTTCACATACATACTAATAATTTGTTTCAACAAACCCTGCCATGGGTCTTAGAGCATGAAACACTAAAATTTACAATCTATGAAAAATGTTATGAACTTATGGTATATGTTTTTAGAACCAATGGTACTTATGTTATGAACATTTAATCTATGCAACCAATTATGCAGTAATGACACCTAATAATCTGTCAAAAACTAGTTGTGAAATAAATGAGACAATATTGGACAACCCTCCATACTTAAGTAACAACTTGAGGAACAATACAAAACTGATTAGGTACTTTCCAAATTATTTGTTTTCGCAAACTCTGACATGAATTGCAAAACGTGAAACGCCTAGAATTATGATCTGAAACAAGTGATGTGGAATTAATCTTAACAATTCAATTCTAAAATTTCAAAAAAATGAAAATTCGTAGATGAAATAAGGTTTGTATTTTTTCACCACTTGCATAATTGTCTTGCTTGATTTCCTTGTAAATGTTGATTGCCTTGCAAGTAATTTGATGATCTTCGTTGTGATAGAAATCGTATCTTTTTTTTTCTTTTAATGATTATGACTTAAGAAACAGGGGTTGGAGAAAAGGCTTATGTAATAAAAGAGGGTACTTTAGTAATGTAGTTGTTGTGGTGAGGGGGAATGACGCGCATGAATCAGGTCCATTGATATTCTTCATCCAACAATGGATAGGGGTTCTCATGGTTCTGATAGGAAGGAGGTTCTCATGAGATATTAACCCTATATATATATATATATATATATATATATATATATATATATATATATATATATATATATATATATATATATAGAGAGAGAGAGAGATAGAGAGAGAGAGAGAGAGAGAGGCGGGATCTCGTGAGTTTGGTTCTTATGGTGAGTTTGTGCTCACAAATTTGGGCCATTAGATAAGGAAAAATACACGGCTAAGATTAATTAAAAAACAAAACAATGTCGTCCACAAAACAATTAGTGCTTCCCTTCGCTAAAAATTAAAGAACGCCATTAAAATTCTACTTCGCCGTCTGTCTACATCCAAACCAAAAAAAGCCATATTTATGTTACAAAATGATTTAAAGATGAACTTTTCTCCTCTCACTAAACCCAATTAAAGCCCAAACTATATGGAGAATACGATTTGTACATACAAATTCGCGCAAAAACCTATTGTTCGATGAGAATCGTAAATTTTTTTTGTTCTAAGCAGGCTGAAATTGTGGTGGTTGGTTCTGATCTAAATCTTTCCGCATTTCTTCATTTTATGCTTCTTATCTTCTACTGTATTTATCTTCTTATTGATTCTTCATTTTGTATTTATACGAATGCTTGTGATTTTCAATTTGGGTATTTGCAATTTAGGATTTTTCTGATTAATTGTAGGTAGGAATTTGATAGAAACTTATGAATGTTGAAGGGGAAAATATTATTATTGATTACTGAATACTGTAATGATTGATACATACGAATTACTGCTATTTATACAAGAGAAAGAATCAACTATTTACGGCAAAAAATATGGCTAATATTATATACAGAATATGCAATATATTCCTTCCTAATGTGGAGAATATGAACGTTGCATTGCAACGGCTTTGTGATCAATACTGATCCTGCTAACACCCCCCCCCCCCTCTCTCAAGTTGGCGCGCGGAGAGACGAAACACTCAACTTGGAAAGGAGATCTTCAAAGGAAGCACGTCCTAGAGCCTTTGTAAATATATCTGCAATTTGAGCGCGGGTGTGGACGTAGCTTGGACTGATTGCCCCTTTTAAAATTTCATCCCGAATGAAATGACAGTCTATTTCAATGTGCTTAGTTCGTTCATGAAAGACCGGATTCTTCGTGATGTGGAGTGCTGATTGATTGTCGCATAACAATTGTATAGGTTGCTTGTGTTGAATACCAAGAAAAGCGAGCAACCCTTTAAGCCACTTAAGCTCACATGTAGAGAAGACCATAGCTCGATATTCGGCTTCGGTTGAAGATAGATCAACTGTCGGTTGCTTCTTAGTTTTCCAACAGATAGGAGAGGAACCCAAGAAAACTAAGTAGGCACTAAGTGACCGTCGAGACGTAGGGCAGCTTGCATATGAGGCATCGTAATAAGCATGAAGGCGTAAGTCGCTGTCGGATCGTAGAAAAAGTCCCTGCCCAGGCGCATTTTTTATATACCGTAGAAGATGCATTTGTGGGGTTTAGACGTGTGAGCTAGCGAGCACCTTGGACTAGTAGTCGGTTTAGTAGAATTGCTTAGACTCACCTTTTATCATTTGTCATTCGAGGGATATATTTTCCCTCACTTTGACTACCACGTTTGTATAATTTAAATATTTACTTCCACATTCTCTAGTTATGTTTTAGGTTTTAATGAACCCGCGCTTTAAACTTTAAAAGTTTCAAAAAAATTCCTAATTTCCGCTTGAATTTATAAGTTATATTTTCCGCGTTATAGCGGGGGTTCACAGTAGATGACACTGGGTGATTAAGAAGCACTATTTGGTCAACAGGTGTAAGATTGGTATTAGAAAAATTAGAAAAACCGTTTCGGAGTCATGAATATTGATGGTTTGGTATGGGAAATTGTTTTCAATCAAAATAACATCGCGAGACTCGAAATATGATCCTGTGTCCAAATCGTAAAGTTTCCAACCTTTTTTTCCAAATGGATATCCAAGAAAAATACATTTACGGCTGCGAGAGTCAAATTTATTTCGGGTCCGATTTTTGGCGTAAGCAAGACACCTGAATACGCGTATGGCACCCATCGGAGGTGGTGTTTGAAAAAGAATTTCATATGGGGTTTTACCCTTAAGAAGTTTTGACGGGGTGCGATTAATTAAATGAACCGACCCTAAGACACATTCGCCCCAAAATAAAATTGGGAGACTTGCTTGAAAAAGAAGGGCATGAGCGACATTTAAAATGTGACGATGTTTTAGCTCGATCCGACCATTTTGTTGCGGCGTGTCAACATTTGAATGTTGAAAGATGATCCCATTAGTTTGAAAAAAAGAATTAAGTGGTTCAAATTCGGTCCCGTTGTCACTCCGCAAAATTTTGATATGTTTATTAAATTGACGATGAATCATAGCAAAAAAGTTTAATGAATTTTGTTTTGTATCACTTTTATTGCGCAAAATATACACCCAAGTTGAACGGGAATAATCATCGACGATTGTTAAAAAATAGCGAGATCCACAGGACCCGTTTGCATCATACGGACCCCATAAATCGCAATGGACCAAATTAAAAATTGAAATAGCAGTAGAAGTACTTAACGGAAATGGTGTTCGAGTTTGCTTAGCTCTAATCCAAATATCACACAAATTATTATGCAAAGAACTTAAATCAGTTTTTGAAATAAAAGGTAAATAACGAAAAATAGAGGGAGACGGGTGTCCAATCCTGCGGTGCCAAAGGTCGGAATTGTCTGCAGATTTTGCCATATAGACCGTGGCCGTCACGTCATGGACACCTTGAAGATAATAAAGTCCCTCACGCTGCTCACCCGCACCAATCACTTTCTTCGAGGAACGGTCCTGTATAAGCCACAAATTATGAGAAAATTGGATCGTAAGAGAGGTGTCGAGAAGCAAGCTCGAGACAGACAATAAATTGCATTGTAAATTTTTAGCGTAAAGAACATTGCGTAGAATTAGTCGAGATGTAAAACAAATATCGCCACTTTTAGTAGCTATAGTAAGGTCAACGTTAGGCAAACCAACGGATAATGGAGAAATGGTACGAATATTGGAAAATTGAGATAAAGAACTTGACATATGATGCGACGCCCCGGTGTCAATAATCCAAGGAAAATTAGAAGTATTACCGTGAAGTGTGTCGGAGATGGAAGGAGATTGATGAGCATGCCATAGCTTTGTTATTTCATCCAATTGTTGAGGACTCATGGAATTGAAGTATAATATGTCCATGTTTGACAAGGTTTGTCCGGAGAGTGCACCACTGGTGCTGCCGCCAGTGTGCCCTGAGTTCCCTACCGCCATATGTGCCCGCGGTTGGGGATCTGGTTTACCTTGTTTACGGATTCTATCCCAATTGGCTCGGCTTTGTACATCCGGTACGAAGGTGGCTTTGCTTAAATCAGTGGCATTAGGTTCAACCAAAATACGATCGCGGGGACGCTCTCCCCACCACTCGGGAAATTCGCCCGTGACACGATAACAATTATGAAAATGATGGAGGGGTCGATTACAGGCGATACAAAGGGTCGATTCGGGTTAGTAGACGAACCAGAGGAAGGCCGTGTGTTGGTCGGAGAATCACGCTCCCCCCTGAGGTGATATCTCCAATATGAATACGAGCGGTAAAGGCCATTGTGTCGGGTGTGGTTTCGGTTTTGGGTTGTGACAGATTGCACACACCCTCATCCTGTAGCAAACAGTTATAAACAACATCTAATTGGGGAAGAGGAGTAATACCGATTATTTGAGATCGGGCATTGGAAAAGCGCGTATCGGGACCCATTAAAAATCATGTACCCGTCTTTTTTCTCGCCGAGAATGAATGAGATTCAGCCAATCGCAGGAACACGGATTGCAGGAACACTTGGGGAGCGGATCATGTTCCACTATTACATCCCAAATTGTCATCGTGCATCCATAGTAATCCATTAAAGTCTCGGTTGGGCCTTGACGACAAGCCAGCAACTCCGCCTGAAGTTGATACACACGCGCTTCATTGGTTTGACAGAATCTGTTTTTGTATCGTCCCATACTTGTTTAGCCTCCGGTCGAAGCGAGATTTGCTTGCGCACCGAGGGTAAAATTGTATTAAATATCCAAAGAGTAACAAGAGCATTGGTTTGTTCCCGCGTAGCATAGGAATCGGATGTAGCAGATGGTTTGACGATTGTGCCGTTGATGTAGCCAAGTTTACCCTTGGCCATTAAAGCGAGGTAAATCGATCTCGACCAATCATCATAATTATTGCCGTTAGAAGTAACAGTAAATATTGAATGGCCTGGATTTTCGACATGAACAATCGAATATGAAGAATTGGGTTGAGATGAATTGGGTGGATTAACGATTTTTGAATTAGGCATAATGAATTGTATAAATTTAAACGATAGAAAATGAAAATTGGATTGGAAAGTTAGTAAACCTAATCCTGATGCCATGATAGAAACTTATGAATGTTGAAGGGGAAACAATTATTATTGATTACTGAATACTGTGATGATTGATACATAGGAATTAGTGCTATTTATATAAGAGAAAGAATCAACTATTTACGGCAAAAAAATATGGCTAATATTATATACGGAATATGCAATATATTCCTTCCTATTGGGGAGAATATAAAGGGTTCATTGCAACGGCTTTGTGATCAATACTGATCCTGCTAACAGAATTGGGTGTATTAGGTAAAGATTGAGGGGTTTTTAGGTTTTTTAATTGGGGGTCCATTAATTCCACAGTTGTGATTTATGAATACATGGTTGTAATAATCATGTGCCAAAAGCTCAACTCTTTTTACCGGAATCGAGAATTTTCTTTTGCCGTTTGTCTGATGTATGGCTTTCTATTCGGGTTGCATGACTTGGGTTTTGTCGGATTGATCCAAACTTCCGCTTATTTAGTCTCAAAAAATAGGTCGGTTGAGAGCTGCTGTTGGGGACGGAGTCACGGAGGTGTAGCGGAGTCGAGTTGATAGGTGGCGAAGAGAACAGGTCGCATTTGTCGACCGTGGTGGTTGCTTTGGTTGCAGGTGAACTGTTGTGGGCAGCTATGATAGTACCAGATAGTAGAAGTGTGACGGAGTCGTGGAGTTGCTTCTGAATTGACGGTTAACAAGAGAATGAGCCAAGGTGGCTGGTGTGTGCTTATTCGTTGGATTTCGGCACCACAGCGGAACTAGACAAGTCATGGCAGTCACGGTTGAGCTGAGGTGTTGGGGTTTGATCATGGCCTCGGTTGAGGAAGCTGTTGGGCAGAAGTGATGCAGGGAGTTGAGTAGGTTGTGGTGGCTGGTTCCAGAAACGGGTCGGTGCGAGGAGCAGGTGGTTGGTCACGGTTGAAAGCACGGGTATCGAAAGTCAATGATTGACTGTGAGCGTCTTTTGTAAATTTGTTGTAGTCACAACCAGGATGAAGTACAGGGTCGAGTCAAATTGTATTGCAATTGTCTTTCCAGCGGACCATTTCTCTTCTTTTCTTAAGCCAATTTTCACACCGGAATTCGCTTTGCCTCCTCCGTTGTTTCTAACTTATTCACGAGCAACGCCTACAAAAGTTAAACAAACAAAAGCAATACCAATTTCTCCAAAAATAGCTGATATTTATATTATTTATAGTTAAGCTACTAATTAGTAACTAACCTAATAAAATGAACTATTTAATCATATATGCATATAAAATCGAGTTAAAAGAAAGGTAAAAGCGTGAGTAAAATGACACTAAAATTATACTTATTAAACACATGGTGTACTTTAAATCAAAATTATACTTCACTAGACGGACGTTGTGGTACATTATTATGTTTTGATGTGTGAAGGAGGGGGGATGAAGGCAAATTAATGGGTATATCTCTCCCAAGTCCCTACTTTGGTCTCTTTCATGAAGTAGTTTGTGTGTTGAGACTTGTTTCGAATTTTATGTTTGGTACTTGATTGTTGGAACTTAATTTATGCTCAATGTGTTGGGACTTTTTGTGGTAAATTTAGTTGTTGCACTCTTTATTTGTTACTTATTAGTATTATTATAGTGTTATAAGTCTTGTGAATGTTGAAGCCTAGAAAAGAAGAACATAAAAGTAACACTCGTGATAACAAAAAAAATAGCATAATGAGAAAATTAGAGAAGTGTGAGAATAACAGAAGAATAACACCACAATAACAGTACAATAATATCAGAGTAACACCACAATAACACTACAATAACACCAGAATAACAGTACAATAACACCAGAATAACACTACAATACCACGTGTTATTGTAGTTTAACAAAAAAAAGACAAAAAAAGAAAGAAAAATAACACTCGAATAACAAGTATTAACCAAAAAAAAAAAAACTGAAATAATATGTGCCAAAACAAAAAATAAAATAAATTAAAAGGTAACATAACGAGAAAACAAGAGAATCATAAGAACATAAAAATAACACTAGAATAACATGTGAGCACAAACTCACCATAAGTCTCGTGAGTTTGGTTCTTATGGTGAGTTTGTCCTCACATGTTAGTCTAATGTTATTCTTATGTTCTCATGCTTCTCTAATTTTCTCATTATGTTACGTTTATTTTTATTTTTTACTTTTTTTTGTTAGCACCTGTTAATCCACTGTTATTCATCTTTTTTTTACCTGTTATTTTTTAATTTTTTTTTGGATTACAACTTGTTATTCCAATGTTATTTTTTTTACCACGTGTTATACTCAGTGTTACTCTAATAGCTTCTTTTTATTTATTTTTGTTTTTGTTGTTACCACTTGTTATTGCTGTATTATTCTATTGTTACTCCGGTGTTATTCTAGTGTGTGGACGTAGCCACCTGCAGGCCCGGTTCGATCTGCGGGCATGCAGCGGTCTTTTGAAAGCCACGCTCGGCGGCGTAAAAATTATTTCGACCGGATCGTTTTAGATCGGTCGATTTCGTCTCGGTAAGGGTCTCGAAATGATTAGAGATGTTCGGAGTCGCCGCCAAGCATTTGTGGGATGCTTGGAACCCGTTCGAAATCCACTTTATACCTCGGTCAAATCAAAGCACAAAGCAGCGTTTGACATAGGTACTAAAGATAAGGAAATCGTCCCTTTTTAGCATCCTATCTATAGAATGACTCTCGTACGCCCTGTATAAGGTCGTCCACTATCCAAAGTTTCTGAGTAAGAGGTGGAGGTACGTATTAGGAAGCCCTTTAATCAGACACCTAATCCCGCCCGCGGTAGCGGCCTCTACTGATTGATCATGGTTGGTTGAATGCAAAAGTTGATAAAACGGTTTAAATGCATGAATGCGCATCTAATAATTTAAACCTAACATGTGAGAGCTTTCTAAGCCGGTTAATTTAATCCAAGTATCAAGTATAAGATGTTGAGTTGGATTTATGGTTGATTTGCATGCAAGACGAGAATTAAACATCCATTTACCGTATTAGGTTTATGGTGCATAACGTGATCAGTTTGTCTTAGTAAAGCATTTTGCAAATATGATTTTGAATAAACAAATAGTCATTTGATCCATCCTATATCCGGGCTAACCGGAGTCGGGATCGTCCTAGACTAATCTTTGAAAGGAACAGCCCTGCACTGCACGGCTACATGAGGCGCGAGCCAGCCGACGGTGTAAAGGGGCCTCCCCTGGTTTTGAAAATGAGAATTGAAAGGTCTGTTTTAGGCGCGGGTCAACCTACGGTGATATGCCGTGTTCTGACCTTTTGAAAAACGTTTATAAAACGTATTGAAAAATGGGTATTTGACCCGATTTGGTTTGAAGGGTCGTTTAGACCGCATTTGTTGATTTGAGGAACGAGATTCGAATAATCATCATTATTTGATGATATTCGGTGTCGGGTTCGACTTTGACAAACTTGACATGAATAGTTTTGAAAATGATTTTGAACTAATTGTTTTAAGTTCATTTGAATGTAATTAGTCAATATTCATCATCGTACCCGGGTTAAAATCCGGCATGGTATGTAGAACCAAGGATGACTTTGTGTCGGTGACTAATATGCTTGTTTTGGAAATGTAAAGAAATGATGAAAGGCATTAAAATACCTTTTAAATGTTATTAACCAAATATTATCACCGAAACACGGATTTAACCGTCATGGTATGAGGAACCAAGGGTGAAAAATGTTTTATGGTTAAAACAAATAAAATAAAATAAAAAGGTTCGTAAATATTTGAAATAGTAAAAACCGATTGTAAATATGAAAATGAATTAAAGGGAAATGACGAGAACAAACACGGTTGAGTTCTGACCTGGACACCACATTGAGGCGCGGGCAAGCCGGCGAACCAAGGGGCTTCTGTCTCAGGCAAAAAATCAGTTCTGGCTCGTTTATTCCATGTTTTAGTTCATGTTATGCATGTTTTAGCATGTTATAGTCATGAAACAAATAAAAACATGATAAAAGAAGGATTTTTACACCCTCATACTTACATGCTTGGTTATGGCGAGTGACCGACGTAAGTGTAACAACTCGTTTGGTCGGAAAAAACTCGGTTTAAAACCGTTTTGGTAAGTAAAAAGAGCGTTTTAAGATTAGTGACGGTGTAGTGGTCGAAGTGGCCGGTCAAGTGATTTAATGCACGATGACGGTACCAAACAATGTGTAAGGCTTGTATTTACGAACGGTAGGTCGTAAATACGCATCGGATTGTGACTTAAGAAGTCGAGTCGAGAATTTTAAGGAAGAAAAGAAGGGACGGACACTCGCGTAAGTTCTCAAATGGGGGCACTTGAGGGGTATTTATAGGAAAATGAGTGGTTGTGTGAGTTTTGAGCGACGCGGCCACCTGGGCTGCTCAAAGAGGCGCGTGCCACGTCGCGGTTCTTCGAGTTGTCATGTCACTTTCACACAAGAGCAATCATGATTTGTTCTATCCTAGGTTTTGGATGAACATGTTTGATATTTAACTATGTAAGATTCCGGGAAACCTTAACATAGAAGGCTTTGAATGTTTGTTTTTTTGTGGTTGACTCGGTTTGACTCGTTGTTGGAGTCGGGACTTGAATTTTTGAGTCGGTTTTTGGTCCGGTGTCGGTTTTGACTCTAGTTAGTGTCATTGCGACCCCGTCGTCGTGCATTAAACACTCTAGATATTTTTGAAATGTTTTGAATGTTTTATTTTCGAAATAGTTTTAAGTTTTCCGACGTAAAGTTGTACACAAACTGTCGATCAGGCGCCGTGATTCCAAAACATGTTATAGTCTGATAATCATCGGGTGTTTGTTGGAGTGTCGGTAGATACTGGGTATCTACAGAGCCCCCACTTTGACTGAGGCTTGGACAGGGCGAAAGTCAAAGTAGAGCCCCCAGGTCAATCGAAGATTACAACCCGGAGACCCGAGCGACGTCAAGGCGGCTCGAAAGGATTCGGGCCAAAGACCTGCCGTCGGGAAGGGCGACGCCAAGGCGACTCGAGGGTATGAGCCAAGGACCTGTCGTCGGGAACAGTTTAGAGTCTGTCGACTATCCGTGCGGGTCGTTTAAAGTCCGTTAGACTACGTACAAAAGCTCTCCAGCCATAAGAAGGAGTCATACCCGAGGCATCTTCGGATATATCCTTGCGCGTATGCGGACAAAGGCTCGCCAGCTGTTGTGCGTATGTGAGGAGGGCTCTCCAGCCGCGATGCGTGGTAAGGCTCGCCAGCCAATGGGCGTATCTGAGGAGGGCTCGCCAGCCGCGACGTGTAGTAAGGCTCGCCAGCCATGGGGAGTATCTGAGGAGGGCTCGCCAGCCGCAACGCGTAGTAAGGCTCGCCAGCCATGGGACGTATCTGAGGAGGGCTCGCTAGCCGCGATGCGTAGTAAGGCTCGCCAGCCGTGATGTGGTCGGTTAATGGACCGTGAGAATAGCCGCGTCGGATGGGCTTGTTTTGAAAGTGGCGGACTCATGATGCTGCCGTGGAAATAGCGAATTCGAATTTTCACTATCACTGTTTTTGACAAGAGCGGGAAAGAAGGGTGAATTTGGAATCTTCACTATTCATTTGCTTTTGAATTTGAAGTGGCGGTTTTGATCGCCGTCTGTTCGAATTTTGAAGGAAATAGCAAATTTTGAATTTTGCTATCACTTTTGGAGTGACGGTTTATATGCCGCCGTTGACATTTGAAGGAAATAGTGAATTTGGAATCTTCACTATTATGTTTGAAGTGACGGTTTATGTGCCGCCGTTGACATGTGTGGGAAATAGTAAATTTGGAATCTTCACTATTATGTTTGAAGTGACGGTTTATGTGCCGCCGTTGACATGTGTGGGAAATAGCTGAATTTAATTTCCAACTATTATTTTGAAAATGACGGTTTTAATTGCCGTCGTTTGAAATTCGAAGAAATAGCGAATTTGAGTTTTCACTATTATTTGAAATTGACGGTTTCAATTGTCGTCGTTTGAATTTTGAGGAAATAGTGAATTTTGAATCTTCACTATCATTTTGTTTTTTTTAAAGGGAAAATGGCGGTTTTGATTGCCGTTTGTTTGAAATTTTTGAAGGAAAATAGTGAATTTATATTTTCACTATTTATTTTTTGTATTTGAGAAAATGACGGTCCTTAATATCGTCATTGAAAACTTGAAGTTTATTACGGGAAATTGGGCCAAAGCCCAAAATTCGCTGAATAGAGTAAGGGGAGGCCTGGTTTTGGCGCGAGCATCCTGGCGAACCATGGGGGCTTCCCTATTTTTCTGTAAAAGACGCGAGGCTTGGCTGCTCGTCATTCATCATTCATCTTCAATACTTCGACACAAAATCCGCCATTAAAGGACCTTTGCTCACCTCCATTCGTCCTATCGACCATAATGTCATCTCAAGGTATGTATTTCCTCTTGAATCCATTTAAATTTGTTGATCATTTGATAGATTGAATTAGGGCAAAAATTTTACCCTAGAAAATTGATTTGGGCGTTTTTGATTGATCTTATTTCGAGTGAAATTGATGATTACATTAGGTTAGAAACCCGTTTAGGAGTATAGGGGTGCTTTTAGTTGTCATTTTGGTCCCCGTTCCCGCTCCTTATGCTCAAAAAACGTGAGTGAGGTGGAGAAACCGTCTCATCTCACAATGCCAAGTTTATTTGCTTGGGTAGTGGGTCCCACTAGGTTGCATTGTAGTCGGGAAAGATCGTATTTGCCATTGTGGACTTTGTTGGGTATTGTGGGCAAAATTGGAATTTTTGCCTTTTGTGACGATCTTATGTCTGACAAAATAAGCGCCTGTTTGAGCTTGAATTGAGTCAGTTTGCCTTGAAATGGACCTTATTGGTAATTTAGGTCACCTTGAGGCGTGATAAAATCACGTTTGCCTCTTTGTGGTCGTTTTTGAATTTCTGTCCAGTTTGTGCTCAAATTGGCATATAAATTGCCTTTTTGAGCCGTAGAAAAATTCCTCGTTGCAATGGGAATGTATTTTGGGTTGTTGGCGGACCTTGTGTGGGTCTTGAGATGCCATTTTTGTTTGTTGTTTTGACTCGTCTTTTGCTTGAAAAGAAGGGCGAGTCGTTTGTTTTTTTGTTCGTTTTTGTGAATTGTTTTTTTGTTTTTTTTGGTTGGATTTGGGCGGGGTTGCCGTTGCTTTGCTTTGCAGGTTGTTTTTATGTTCCGGGTTTGTCCAATTTACGCCGTCATAATGCCAAAATTTCGGCTGACGTTTTTTTGTTTATTCTTTTGATCGCAGGGTACCATTTGGGACCTACGGGGTCCGTCGTGGAGGCCTTGGAGGAGGAAGATGATCCTGGAGGGGAAGGGTCGACTGTTTTTTGTTACAAGCTTGGTTGTGTTTCTCCCTGGCGGCCTTTGCCCGGCCAACGATCGGGTATCGATCGTTGGTCGTTGTCTGCAGAGGTTCGGATGACCGATGAGTGGGGTTCAATACGGGCGTGTTATCCCATGTTGCCACTTTTGATCGTTGTCGAATTCTGGTGATTGGAGGCCAACATCGAGGTAGTGTCCGTTGTCATGGTCCTCTTTCACTCTTGAATTCTGCTGATTGGAGGTCAACGTCGGGGTAATGTGCTGAGTTATGATCCTCGGTTGTCGTGTCGTCCGAAGTCTGCCAGGCATCATTTTTCTTTTTGTCGTGGAGCAGAAACGAGGTATTATCGTCATGGTAACCACCTCTACTTCCGTTGTTGCTCCTCTGTCTCTTGTGTTGCTCCCTTTATTTTCCGTTTGAGAGGATAAAGAGTGCTTAGTTTGGTAGGTGGCGGATAGCCCCCAGTTCGTTGTCTTAGGCCAGTGTCTGTATGATAGATGGTTGTTTTAGGCCAGTGTCTGTATGATAGATGGTTGTTTTAGGCCAGTGTCTGTATGATAGATGTCTGTACTGGATCCTATTTGTACGGTCAGTTGTCCGTATCAAACGTGTATCGATGTATTTTGCGTGAGGCGGTTTGTATATATGTGTTTTTGGATTGTGGTTCATTTGTGATTTTTGGCTTTTTTGTGTGTTGTGTTTCGGAGGAGCGCTGTCGGTTGTCGATTCTCCTTTTGCTTTGCACCAGTTCCTGCATCGTTAGTGTAGAAAACAGGCAACAGATAGCACATATACATAAATGCAAACACGTAAAAGCATTTGCTTGAAAAACAAAAATTAACCAAGATGACTTGAAGTTAAAATTTGAAATTTGAAATGATATGATATTTAAAAATTCCGCGATAAGTCGTCACTTTAGATAAAAGGAATTAATTTTAAAATTGAGCAATTAACTCGTGTCGTGAATTAAATTGCATCGAAATGTTGAAATTGATTTGTGACTCGAAAAATTCAAACTCAAACCGTCAGGGATGAATTTTTAGAAAATACTTTTACGAGCATATTTGATTTTTGAGGTCAAGACTCGAATTTGTGAGTGCTTGAATTTTGGAGGAAAACTGATGTCGTGTTATCAATCTTCGATTTTTATTTTGATGGAAAATTGTGAAAAGGCGAAAAAAAAAATCGGAATTTTGATTGACATGGAAACGATCCGTCGCGGATCGGGGCGACTAGCCCTTCCCCCTTTTAAAAAATGAAAGAAAAATCCGTATGCTTAAAGCTGCGTCATGGAAACCGTGTCGGATTTCGTAAAACGCGAAAACAAGGAAATGTGAGTGTGAGGAAACACAAAATGTCCTGGATCATCCCGAAGAGGCGCGAGCGTCCTGGCGGGAGGTTTAAGGTGTCAGGAGAAAACACAACTTGAAAGAGACAAGTCAAAAGCGGGAATCCTGGGGAAGGCCTAAAGAGGCGCGAGCTGCCTGGCAATGAAAGCCAGCTCTCCCCTTTTTCTGAAAAACGCGCTGATCATTTTTGTATAAATAGTGATGTTTGCGCTTCATTGTTTCATCATCCAAAACACAAAAACATCTCTACAAAACTTCTTCTTCTTCTTCTTCCACGAAAATATTTCATGGATGCTTTTGAGAATGCATTGCGACAATGGTGCCGGGATTTGTCGCCTCCCGAAAAGTATCAACTCATTTGCATGGGAGTTGGTCAATTGTTGGTCCTCCATCAAGTCAAGGTGCAACCCTCATTTCTCAAAGCATGTTCTCGGTTTTGGGATTCGAAACACCATGTTTTCGTTTTCCCGAAGGGTGAAATTTGTCCTCTTGCTGAAGAAGTTGGAGCCATTGGTGGGTGGCCGGGTTGTGTTCCGGTGCTTCCTCCTACTCGGTTGTGTTATAAGGAGAAATTCCGTTCCATGTTGGGTTTGTCGACGAGTCAAGTCAACTTCCTCCTTGCTCCTCATGGTGTGGATATGTCGGCTCTTATCAACATCTTTTCAAACCGATTAGATGTCAATGTTTCGGAGGTGGCTAGGAGAATGGCTCTTGCCTTTTGCCTTGTCCATGTGTACCTCTTTGTTGATGTTTTGAAGAAGGAGGGGCCGAAATGTTATGGTAGCATGACCCTTATTCATGTGGTTGAGCAAATGGAGCATGGTAGAGATCCATCATGGTTAGTTCTTGGCGAGATCATCCAAGCCTTGGACAAGGAAGGCTCTTGTGGAGATGCTCCTTCGTTCGGATCCCCAAGGATCCTCCAAGTGTGGCTATTGGAGAGGCTAGGGTATGTAGAGCCTCCGGTTGATTCTTCTTATTATTCCTTCCATCACCTTACCATGAGGAAGAAGTTGTACTCGGATAGTTTTGCTTCTACCGAGGCTTATTGGGCCGCAAGATTGGCGGAGGAGGGTGGTCCTCACATCCGTTGGGTGGTGCCATGGTGGAACTTGAGGTCCTTCACGGGGTTGCCCGCTTCGAGTGCTAGTCCTCATTCTTTGATGGTGGTGGGTTTGAAGGTTGCTTCCTTCATTTATCTCGAAAGGCTCATGAGGCAAATGGGGCGTCAACAAAAGGTGCCCTCTCAAGATACCCTTGTTCAAGAGAATGTTTTCCGGAACTCCGAACTTGTGGAGGTCTTCGAAAGGTGGTGGGCCACTCGGCCGCTTTGGGAGGTACCAAACGCCGTTGCCATGTCATGGGTGACTCCCGCTTATGTCAAGTAGTCACGAGATCCGTCCTTGGAAGAGAGGTCCAAATTCCGTAAGGACGAGGCTGTCGACTTGAAGTATCGAGTGGTTGGCAAGGCCAACCGTGCCTTCTTTGAAGAGTATGCTGATGGGGTTAGCCCCGATGTGATAAGACCACCAAAGAGGAGAAGGTCGGGTCCCAAGAACATGGTGGGCCGTGCATTGGCTCGTTTTGGGTCGAACATGGGGTCTTGTGCTAGACCGGAGGCCGTCGCCATCTTAGATCCGTTGAGGATCCGTTCCGAGGAGGAAATCCATGCTAGGCGGGCCAACAAGAAGAACAAGGGGAAGATGTACCCCGAGGGAAAAGGCAAGGGTAAAATGGAAGAGTGAAGACCTCCACTACCCACTTTATTATTATGTTGTATTAGTGTTGTGAGTTTTTATTATATCGTACTAGCTAGTTATTGTGTGTTTTATGCTAGTTTTATTATGTGAGGTGTTTTAGTCGACACCTTAGCGTTGACAAGTTGTAGACTCGTCGAGCTATATTTGTTGTTTAAATTGTAATCCCTCCCATTATTAATTAAATAAGGGGATTTCTCGTGTCGAAAATTGTGAACGCTTGTTTCTTCGATCCATTCTGTAAAGGCAATTCGATTTGAATTTAGGACATTTGCACTTGGGAAAGTGGTATTTTGTGAGGAAGGGAGAAAAGTTTATTGTTTTATTTTGTGGGAAAGGGGAATGCTTTTCCCTTTCTTTTTTTGATGGGATTTTTTGTATGTGGGTGATGTTCTTTTTTTTATTATGGGGATGATTGTATCCTTCTTGTGTAAGAAAGGACTGCCTACGTATTCACGTGAAGAGGTGAAATCAAACCATGATCGTAGTTCGAAATGCTTTGTAGATTTGATTGGGTTTTGTGGTTGTATCCCTCATGTATAAGAGGGACTGCCTACGTATCCACCTGAAGAGGTGAAATCAAACCATGCTCGTAGTTCAGGGTTTTTTTTTATTTTAGTGCAAATGGATGTTGCCTTTGACAGATCAAAGGACCTTTGAAACGGGCAAGGTGCCGCAACTTAGACTCGATAAAACATGCAATATCAAATCAGAACGCATTGAGGAACTTGACTTGAAAAGGGTTGAGGTGGTTGCTAGTTGTAAAACTAGGCTAGGTCGTTGGTTGCTATGGTTCAAGGGTAGTATGTCTTGAGTTGGTCTAGGTTGGTCGGGTTTGTAAAATCCTCCCCATCTAGGTCACTCAGTTTCACCGTGCCCCCCGAAAGTATTTTCTTGACCAGGTATGGCCCGGCCCAGTTGGGTTTGAATTTTCCCCTCGGATCGACGGGTAGCGGTGCACGAACCGACATGAGGACCAAGTCGCCTTCTTGTATGTTCCTGGGTTTGACCTTCTTGTTGAATGCCCATTGTATACGTCGTTGGTATAGCTGGACGTTGTGCAAGGCGTTGAGTCGTCGTTCGTCTAGAGGAGTGAGTTGCTCGTACCTTCGACGGGTCCATTCCGCCTCAGGGACTTGACTCTCCAGTAGGATGCGTAGAGAAGGGACCTCTAACTCTACTGGTTGAACTGCCTCCATACCGTATGCTAGATAAAAGGGTGTGGCGCCTGTCGGTGTTCGAATAGAGGTTCGGTATCCCTAGAGTACGAATGGGAGTTTGCTCGGCCAATCGCGGTAGTTATCTTGCATTTTCTTGATAATGGTGACAAGAGTTTTGTTAGCTGCCTCGACCGCTCCGTTGGTTTGGGGACGGTAGGGGGATGATCGATGTCGTTTGATTTTGTATTCGTCCAGCAAGGCCTGAGTTTCCGCCCGGAAGTGAGAGCCTTGATCGCTGATGATTTCATGGGGTACACCATATCGGCAGGTGATGTTGTTCTGGATGAACTTGGCCACTTGTTTGGCGGTCAAGACTGCATATGACTGTGCTTCCACCCATTTGGTAAAGTAGTCGATGGCGACGAGGATGAAACAATGCCCGTTGGTGCCCATCGGGTTGACTTTCCCGATGATGTCGATGCCCCAGGTTGAGAAAGGCCAAGGTGAGGTCATTGTGTATAAAAGGGATGGCGGTATGTGTTGTATGTTGGCGAAGATTTGGCAATTGTGGCAATGCTTGACGTAGTTACGGCAATCACCTTCCATGGTGGTCCAGTAGTAACCTAGCCGCATGATTTTCCGGGTAAGCATCATCGCGCTCATGTGAGGGCCACATTCTCCGTCGTGGACCTCTCCCATGACCTTTTTGGCTTTGTGATGGTCAATGCAAAGGAGGAGAATTCCTTGGGGTGTTCTTTTGTAGAGTGATTTTTGGTTTATCACGAATTGTGTGAAAGATCATAGATCCATATTAGACTCTCTAATAAAAATTAAATTATCTCATAATTTATCATTTAGGTGATCTATGTAACATGCATGCAAATATAAAAGCATGAAAATGAAAGTTTAAGGAAAAACAATTTCCTTACATTGATTTTATGGTAAAATGGGCACAAACTAGTTCATCTTACTAGTTTGTTCTTGAGCTTATACCAAATGGATGATCCTCCTTACTAATCTTCAAAGAAAAGATCTCCTTCAAGATGCACCCAAGAACTTAGCCCAAAAATAATAACAAGTAATTAACTAGAAACTTGTTAAAATTATACCCTTGATAATATTTTAATATTACTAACTCTCTTAGTAAATATTGATTTGTATACTAACAATCTTAGTAGAGATGTATATTATTTTAGAGAGAGGAAGATCAAATAAATCACATGCAAAGTGTAAAAGTGAATAATAGAAAAATGAACAACAATTTGGTCTATAATGGGGGAAAACCGGTGGAGTGTTAGATGAGGTAGAGTGTTCAATTGTCTTATATTATTTAATCTTACATCACATGCAAAATCATTTATAAGATAACTTATGGTAGTATATAAAGTAAGGTGAAATGATTATGTTCCTAATCATCCACTACTCTATTTTACACGGTCCACTTGCCCATTTACGGATCCATGTTGGTTCTTATATTTGTCGCACAAATACGTGTAATTTAATTTTAAACATCGTTTCATGTTTAAATACTTCCATAATTAATTCGTCCAAATCACTCCGTAAATATACGTGTACCACTACACATATTATTTACGTACTAATATTAATCACATTAATCAATTAGTACAATTTTAGTGAATTAACAATTAATTAACTAAAACCCGTCTCCCAAAATTTATTATTCAATTATCACATAATTAAATAATAACTGCCATTCCTCGAGTTCGCAACTCGAATTCGCTCTTAAAATAATTGACTAACCTTTTAGTCTACAAATCAAGGGACTAAATAAATTGTATCTCATACAATTAATTAGTTGTCTATTGGGGTTCGTTCGTATAGGTGTGACCGAAAGGGGTCAGTTGATCACCGCCGTCTCACGACAATAACGTCAAACTCTAGTCAGCCAACCGTTATCGATTTACGTTAATCAACTGACGAGGATCAAATAATTAAATATCTGATGAAATTCCATTAATGAGATTTATTATGTTAACGCACTATTGTGGAGGACACTAACTCCAACAATCTCCCACTTGTCCGACGCAAGGTGTGCGCTACCAATTCTCTTGTCCGTTTTAATCTCCCACTCAATGCAAGGTGTCTTTCAGGTCGCACTTGCACACGAACATATCGCGAGTGGTTTTCTCGATCGGGAGTGTGACTACCTGACCGGAAAAATCTCTCACAAATTACTTCCGAGCGTGGCCACGCATTTGTAGTCATTAACTCCTCGAGTGGCCTTGAGATATAATTACCCAACGTGGGTGGACAATTCCTATATGCCCTATCTATCCTATTGCACAATACAGCTCACCATGACTTAGTAAATGCCCTTTTGGCCTCCTTTCACGGCACGACCTAGGACAAAAACCAAAGTCACTCGAAAACTGCACTTGCTCAGATAATAGTCTACAATCAAAAGAATCGACTCATTAGAAAATCTTAGAGATCCCCGCCACGACCATGCGTGTATAATAGAACTTAGGGACTCTCTAAATGGTCACTATCCAGCAAAGTGTCACACATTCTGCCTATGTAATCGACCAGTCATCACATATGACCTTATGGTGTTGAACAACCATCAATCGACTTACAATATAGTCCCTCCGAGACGTCACCTTATTAAGTGACTAGGGACTAAATACAATGTTCATCTTATTCACTTGAATAGTGTTCAACATTGTCTCCACAACCTATTCAGATAAAAAAGGTATTTAAAATTTAGTCACACTAAACAAAAGATTCATAAAAGAATGAATGCGAAAACAATGAATGTGATTATCATATATATAATAAAAGGTACACTATCCAATTATTACATATCCATAATCTAAATAAAATCTGGTACTCGTCTCAATCCCTTAGCGACGACATGACCATCATGCTTAGCCTTTGATAAAGGCTTGGTTAAAGGATCAGCAATATTATAATCTGTCCCAACCTTACAAATGTCAATTTCATTCCTTTCCACATAATCTCTAATTACATGGTATTTCCTTTCAATGTGTCTAGATTTGTTACTAGACTTAGGCTCTTTGGCTTTAAAAATAGCTCCACTGTTATCACAATATAGAGTGATAGGATATTTGGCGGAATGGGCTACTCCTAGCCCCTCCATGAATTGCCTAATCCAAACAAGTCCTTCGCAGCCTCAGACGCTGCAAGGTACTCAGCCTCTGTTGTAGAATCCGCGGTAACGCTTTGCTTGAAGCTCTTCTAGCAAACAGCTCCTCCATTTAGCATAAACACATAGCCGGATTGGGATTTCATGTCATCCCGATCGGTTTGTAAACTTGCGTCCGTGTAACCTCTTACACGCAACTCAGTTTCTCCTCCAAACACTAAGAACGAATCCTTAGTCCTTCTCAAGTACTTAAGGATGTTCTTTACGGCTATCCAATGACTCTCACCAGGCTTGGCTTGATAACGACTTGTCATGCTCAAGGCATACGCAACGTCGGGACGAGTGCAAATCATAGCATACATGATAGACCCAACATCGGAAGCATAAGGGACGGTCTTCATGTGTTCAATTTCCTTAGGGGTGGAGGGAGACTGTGACTTGCTCAAGGTAATCCCTTGGCCCATAGGTAGAAATCCTCTCTTGGAGTCTTTCATATTGAACCGGTCAAGAACTTTGTCAATATAAGCTTCTTGACTCAATGCTAGTATCATCTTGGACCTATCCCTATAGATCCGGATACCTAAGATTCGTTGTGCCTCTCCCAAGTCCTTCATTTGGAAGTGTTTCCTTAGCCACTCCTTAACGGAAGTGAGTGATGGAACATCATTCCCAATGAGCAATATGTCATCCACATATAGGACAAGGAATGCAACCTTACTCCCACTAAACTTCATGTATAAACACGGTTCTTCCACACTTCTAGTGAAACCGTATTGTTTAATAACATGATCAAAGCGATGATTCCAACTCCTATATGCTTGCTTAAGACCATAAATGGACTTCTTGAGCTTACACACCTTCTTAGGGTTAGATGTATCCACAAAACCTTCAGGTTGTATCATGTACACCTCTTCTTCTAGAATCCCATTCAAGAAGGCGGTTTTGACATCCATTTGCCAAATCTCATAATCATGAAATGCGGCAACCGCTAAGATTATCCTAATGGACCTAAGCATAGCGACTGGAGCGAAGGTTTCGTCATAGTGTAAACCATAAACTTGGGTGAAAACTTTTGCCACTAATCTAGCTTTGTAAAAATCCACATGTTTATCCACTCCGAGCTTAATTTTATATATCCATTTACACTGAAGGGGTCGCACTCCCTCAGGTAAATCCACCAAGTCCCATACTTGGTTCTCGTACATGGAATCCATTTCGGACCACATGGCTTCTAGCCAAAGCGAGGAGTCGGGACTAGACATGGCCGATTTGTAGGTAGTGGGTTCATCACTTTCTAAAAGTAACAATATACCATCTTCTTCGATGTTACCAAGGTAGCGATCAGGTGGATTAGAAATCCTACTTGACTTTCTAGGAACAATTACCATTTCAAAGGAAGAGGGAATGCTATCCTCCACATTCTCCTCTACCTCATTCTCGGTTTGTGGCTCTCGAACTTCTTAAAGTTCAAATTTTCTCCCACTCTGTCTCCTAGAAATAAACTCCTTTTCTAGGAAGACAGCATCACAAGCCACAAACACTTTGTTCTCATGTTTATTGTAGAATTAATAGCCACGTGTTTCCCTTGGATATCCTACAAAAAGACATTTGTCAGACCTGGGTGCAAGCTTATTGTCAAACTTGATCTTAACGTACGCTTCGCAACCCCAAATACGCATGAATGACAAATGAGGGACTTTTCCTGTCCATATCTCATATGGAGTCTTATCGGCCGCTTTAGTCGGCCTTCGATTTAGTGAAAATCTTGCAGACAAGAGGGCAAAACCCCAAAATGAACTAGGAGGCTCAGTTAGACTCATCATGGACCGAACCATATCTAGTAAAGTTCGGTTTATCCTTTCGGCCACACCATTTAATTGCGGTGTACCAGGAGGAGTCCATTGTGATACTATATTACAATCTTTTAGGTGTGAATCAAATTCAATATTTAAATACTCACCACCACGGTCGGACCGTAGGGTCTTTATTTTTTTATCCAATTGGTTCTCTACTTCATTTTGGAACTCTTTGAACTTGTCAAAGGCTTCACTCTTGTACTTCATTAAGTAGACATACCCATATCTACTTAAGTCATCAGTAAAAGTAATGAAGTAGTGAAAACCTCCTCTAGCGGTGATGGTTAATGGTCCACACACATCCGTATGTATGAGAGGCAAAACCTCACTAGCTCGTGTCCCTTTTCCCGCAAAAGATGCACGAGTCATCTTGCCTAAAAGGCAAGACTCGCATGTACCATAAGATTCGAAACCAAATGGTTTGAGCACTTTTGATGAAGCAAGTCTCTTAATGCGTCTTTCGTTTATGTGGCCTAAATGACAATGCCAAAGGTAGGATTCGTTTGGATCACCCGTTTTGAGCTTTTTAGTTTCCACATGATAAACGTCATTAACATCATTTAAAACATAAATGCCTCCAATTGAAATGGCCTTACCATAAACCACATCATTAAAAGAAAAAGTACAACACTTGTCCTTAATCATAAAACAAAAGTCTTCCGCGTCTAACGCGGAAATGGAAATGATGTTCTTAGTTAAAGTTGGTACAAAATAACACTTATTTAAATACAACTCTAAACCACTAGCTAAAGTGAGCACATAGGTCCCCACGGAAATGGCGGCTGCTTTAGCTCCATTGCCCATGCGGAGATCCACATCACCTTTGGCTAGTGCTTGCACGTCCCTTAAACCCTGCAAATGATTACAAAGGTGAGAGCCACATCCGGTATCAAGTACCCAAGTGGAAGTACAAGCATAATTAACGTCTATCACATAGAGATAGGAAATCATACCAATAGGCGTAACACGCCCTTCCTTGAGATCCTCCAAGTATTTGGGACAACTCCTCCTATAATGCCCCTTCCCATTACAATGGAAACATTCGAACTCGGAGAGTTTGACACTTTTTGCCTTGGGATTGCCATTCTCAACGGCCTTCCCCTTTCCCTTGTCATGTTTCTTTGACGATTTCTTGAATTAGGACTTTTCTTTCCCTTTTCCTTTCTTGACTCCAAGAGACATGTTCTTTAACTTCATGGTTAAAAAATCTCCTTTTTCACTCCCACTACCTTCCATATCCCTCTCCGCTTGGATGAGGAGTGCATGAATCTCATGGTAACTCTTATCCATGTCATTCATGTTGTAGTTTACCCTAAAGTGGGCAAACTTGGTGGGGAGTGAGTGGAGGATACGATCCACCACAAGAGTCTTAGGAATCTTACACCCTAGACGCTCTAGGATGTCAACATATTCGACCATTTTGAGTACATGGGGACCAACCTTTTGGCACCTCTCAAGCTTAGCTTCAAAGAAGCGTGCCGCCGCATCGTATTGACGGACTTCAGGTGTTTGTGAAAACATAGTGATCATACGAGTGAATATCTCGTACGCATTTAAAGAAATGCATGATAGCTTGAGCTTTGGGGACATCGACCATATCAACACATTCTTGATATCATTCGACATCCTCACATGGACATCATAGGCGGTCCGCACCGCCGATGAAGCCCTTGCACCGGGCTCGATAGGAGGAGCATCGGTCAAGTAAGTGAGCACATAATCGGACAACGCGGCACTTTTGATGTTGGATTTCCATTCAAGAAAGTTACTACCGTCATCTTTTAAGATACATTTGTCCATTACGGACCTTAGCCATGAATATTTGCCTAGTGAAGTAGTCGATGGATTTGATGAAGTTGCCATTGCGAATTAAAATGCTACAACAAAAAGGAAAAATTAACATCCATTGTTTTTTAATTTTTTAAAAAAAATACTTGTAAAAACATGTTTAGCAAGTTTTAGCATTTATATAATGACCTATCACTAAATTATATAAATGATTCCAAGACCCAAATATTAAACAAAAATGAGCATCGCTTGGGCGAAACATCCCATAATTGTGTAAATTCGGTAAGTCACGTTGACTAATTCTACCTCTAGAACTCTTGGTCGACGAATTTCCTTAAATCCATCTACTAGCCCCGGAACACAAGACCGTCTTATATCCCGTTGAGTCCAACCAATTTTAGCGTGTGAAAACCGTTTACCACCCTACTTACCCAAGGTAAAAAGAGAACACCCCGCTTGGGCGAGCGTGGCTCTAATGAACAAGAGATTCATAGGTGTTACTAATTGGTAAGGCTAATATCAATTTTAGTTATGCGAGAGATCTTGTCAATTTAGTCATAAATTCCTTATAAGTGAATTAATTCGGTGAATTTAAATGACGTGAATTGACAACCGCGAAAATAAAATGCATGTGAATGGCGATTTTGGCATGCGCGAAAATAAAACAAGCAAACATGTAAGCATATGAATAAATCCTAGTATGACCACCTAGTTAATAAAAACTAGTCTATTACATTTCAGAAACCAACTCCTTGGTCCCTTGCCTCTTCATTCCATAAGTGGCTCTTCCTTGTGGGATTTGGAACACCTTCCAAAAATAGACTCCGTCGCGATGTAATCCGTCTTTTGGAAACGCCGGTAAAAATAACTATTACAATTGAATTACATAGCTATTCCTATTATACATTAATTAATAAAATAAATAAAACTATTAATTAATTACAAACCGACGATACGAGATCGTATTTAATTACAAACAAATCGCTATTCCCATTCATTTCGGGTAATAACGATTAAAAGTAAACTAGGCCATACTAGGTACAACAAGATAAATACTTTAAATAAATGACAATCATTCATTCAACTTAAATAAATATGCTTAAAATGCTGTAAAATTATGCCAAAATCACCCTATCTATCAATCGTTGGTATTCATCTCGGTTTTTGTGGATTTAATCGATTTTTAACATGTAAAAATCAATAATCAACTCTTAAATCTCATTTAAGTCCAAAATAATTTTCCAAACTATTTTGAACCTCAAAATTAGTCCTTACTAATTTTATGATAAATAATTAGTTTGATTTGGTGATATTTTGCTAATTTAATCGATAAAATCATAATATTTAAGTAAAAATCCAAAATAATTGAAAAATTACCCAAAAAATTGAAACAAAAATTCTTCGTATTCTGGAACACTCCCAAGAACACCAAAATGTCAAAAAAATTGCCCGAAAAATCCGGATGAATATTATGAAGAAAAAGATCGATATTAATCGGTTTTTAACCACTAAAACCAATAAACATCAAAACAAGGTGAAAACACATATTAAAATTCACTTTTAACATTTAAATGATATGTTTTAATGTAAAAAAAATTATCAAGGGCATAATCAAATGTTTCAAAATTATGATTATTTTATTTCACTTTTATCGACTTTTATCTCATAAAATCAATAATACTGCAAAACATTCGAACCAACCTTCAACTTTTTGCAGACAATCAGTAGAAAATATGAAAGAAATACCATAAAAAATCCATACACCGAATCAACTTTTAACTATTTTTAGTCACTTTTTAACTAAAATACGGCATTTTGACTCGGTTTTCTGCCAAAAATCATTAAAAATAGCAAAATAACTTCAAAAATCACCAAACTTAACCACAAACCTTTTAAGATCAGTAGGTATGCATGCCCCAAAAATTTCGTGCTAAAAGCTCTTCTAACACAAATTTTGAGTTTTTATAAATTATCTCATAATTCATTAAAATGCTTAAAATCAACATGCAAATTACAAGCCTAAGCTCTTATACCACTTGAATGATCATAGATCCATATTATACTCTCTAATAAAAATTAAATTATCTCATAATTTATCATTTAGGTGATCTCTATAACATGCATGCAAATATAAAAGCATGAAAATGAAAGTTTAAGGAAAAACAATTTCCTTACATTGATTTTATGGTAAAATGGGCACAAACTAGTTCACCATACTAGTTTGTTCTTGAGCTTATACCAAATGGATGATCCTCCTTACTAATCTTCAAAGAGAAGATCTCCTTCAAGATGCACCCAAGAACTTAACCCAAAAATAATAACAAGTACTTAACTAGAAACTTGTTAAAATTATACCCTTGATAATATTTTAATATTACTAACTCTCTTAGTAAATATTGATTTGTATACTAACATTCTTAGTAGAGATGTAAATTATTTTAGAGAGAGGAAGACCAAATAAATCACATGCAAAGTGTACAAGTGAATAATAGAAAAATGAACAACAATTTGGTCTATAATGGGGGAAAAACCGGTGGAGTGTTAGGTGAGGTAGAGTGTTCAATTGTCTTATATTATTTAATCTTACATCACATTCAAAATCATTTATAAGATAACTTATGGTAGTATATAAAGTAAGGTGAAATGATTATGATCCTAATCATCCACTACTCTATTTTACACGGTCCACTTGCCCATTTACGGCTCCATGTTGGTTCTTATATTTGCCGCACAAATACGTGTAATTTAATTTTAAACATCGTTTCATGTTTAAATACTTCCATAATTAATTCGTCCAAATCACTCCGTAAATATACTTGTACCACTACACATATTATTTACGTACTAATATTAATCACATTAATCAATTAGTACAATTTTAGTGAATTAACAATTAATTAACTAAAACCCGTCTCCCAAAATTTATTATTCAATTATCACATAATTAAATAATAACTGCCATTCCTCGAGTTCGCAACTCGAATTCTCTCTTAAAATAATTGACTAACCTTTTAGTCTACAAATCAAGGGACTAAATAAATTGTATCTCATACAATTAATTAGTTGTCTATTGGGGTTCGTTCCTATAGGTGTGACCGAAAGGGGTCAGTTGATCACCGCCGTCTCACGACAATAACGTCAAACTCTAGTCAGCCAACCGTTATCGATTTACGTTAATCAACTGACGAGGATCAAATAATTAAATATCTGATGATATTCCATTAATGAGATTTATTATGTTAACACACTATTGTGGAGGACACTAACTCCAACATTGTGATACAAGTAAACGGATGGCTCTTTGTCCTCTTGGGTCAGAGTTGGGAGGGAATTCGTTTTTGGTTTTGTAGTTGAGGATGGCTTGGTACCAAGGTTCATCATGGCTTTCCTCGTCGTCGTTGATGGCACAAGTGTGAGCTGGCTCGCTCCTTCTCTCGACACATAGGGGCATCGATATCATGTCGTCAGATATAATGACGAGCGCGGCAAGTTTTGCCAGGGCATCAGCAAATTGATTTTCCTCTCGTGGCAAGTGGAAATAGTCGATTTGGTCGAAGAACTCAGCCTCTTGATTGATCTTTGTTCGGTAGGGAGCTAAACTGTCACTTCGGATTTTCCATGACCCGAACACCTGATTGATGATGAGCGAGGAATCACCATGGACCGTCAATCTCTTGATGCCAAGTGTGATTGCTGCTTGTAGGCCGATGAGGCACGCTTCATATTCAGCGGCATCGTTGGTGACGGCGAAGTCCAGTTTGACCGAGATCGGAACATGTTCTCCCTCTGGCGATATTAGAAGGATTCCTACCCCAAAGCCTCTCAGATTAGATGCACCGTCGAAGTATAGGTCCCATGCGTCGGAGTCGGCACAAAGGATGTCTTCGTCAGGAAGTGACCATGTGTCAGTCGTTAAATCCTCGTTGACGGGATTCTCTTCCAGGAAATCGGCGACTGCTCTTCCCTTGATTACCTTGAGGGGTACAAACTGGAGATCAAACTCGGACAGCATAAGTGTCCACCTAGACAGCCTTCCATTTAGTACAGGTTTTTCGAAGATATATTTAACTGGGTCCATCTTGGACTAGATGTGGACCGTGTAGCTGAGCATGTAATGCCGCAGCTTCTTTGTTGACCATACTAGGGCAAGGCATGTCTTTTCCAGTTGGGTGTACCTTAACTCGTACTCGATGAACTTTTTGCTGATGTAGTAGATGGCTCGTTCTTCACCGTCGACTGTTTGTGCTAGCATAGCCCTCATGGCCGTGTTGGTAACGGTCAGGTATAGGGATAGAGGAATCCCCGGTTGAGGTGGCATGAGGACAAGAGGTTTGGATAGGATTTCCTTTATCCTATCGAAGGCCTTTTAACAATTGTCATCCCAATCGGTGTGATCGGAGGCGCGAAGTTTCTTGAATATTGGTTCACAAATCATGGTGAGCTTGGCAATGAAGCGGCTGATGTATTGGACCTGACCGAGAAATCCCCGAATCTCCTTCTCGTTCCTACGCCGAGGCATTTGTTGAAGTGCTTTGATTTTGGTTGGATCAATCTCAATGCCTCTTTTGCTGACGACATGTCCCAAGAGTTTTCCGGAGGTGACCCTGAATGCACACTTCTGAGGATTTAGTCTCATGTTATACTTCCGCAGACGAGCGAAAAATTTTCGATGGGCGTTGATGTGGCCGTCCCGTTCTCTTGATTTGACAATCATGTCATCGACATACACCTCTACCTCCTTGTGCATCATATCATGTAGGAGAGTGTTAGCGGTTCTTTGATAAGTAACCCCGGCGTTGATGAGACCGAAGGGTATGATCGTGTAGCAGTATGTACCCCACTGTGTAGTGAACGCAGTCTTGTGCATTTCTTCCTCGGCCATTTTAATATGCTTGTACCCAGCATACCCATCCATGAATGATACGAGAACATGTTCAGCAGTGTTGTCCACCAGAATGTCAACATGTGGCAAAGCAAAGTCGTCTTTTGGACTCGCCTTGTTCAGAACCCTGAAGTCGACGCAAACCCGAATTCTTCCATCTTTCTTTGGTACGGGCACATTGTTGGCCACCCAATCAGAGTATTCAAACACTTTGATGAAACCAGCCTTGAACTGTTTATCCACTTCTTCCTTGATTTTTAGGGCTCATTTAGGACGCATCCGACGTAGCTTCTGCTTCACAAGTTTTGCTCCGGGCTTAATGGGTATCCGGTGCTCTGCAATTTCCCTGTCAATCCCAGGCATGTCTCGGTAGGACCAGGCGAACACGTCCTTGTATTCGTGAAGGAGGTCAATGAACTGTTGTCTTTCCGAGGGGTCCAGGGTTGTCCCTATCCTAAGTTCTTGAGGTGTGTTGTCGGTTCCTACGTTAATAGGTTCAGTCTCCTCAATGATGGGGGTTTTGGTTTCCCGTTTGTCAAGTTCTTTAGCTAGGTGAGGTGGGTAGTCACTCAAGTCAAATTCCTCATAGTCATTCAGAATTGCATTGCAGTTAAATTGAGACGTGTCATAAGCAAACTTAGCGTTCATTAAGTTGACACGAGCGAAAAGCTCGGAGAGGACATACATCTCATGGTCGGTCAGAGGCAACGCAACAGAGTAGGTGTCCTCTGGAACAGGCTCCAGGTTGTCACCTTTCATGGGAGTGGTGGTGACCCTAGTAGACTCAGCCTCTGCATCAGCCACGACCTTGTGATAAAATAGTGGGAAGAGGGCCTTGACTGGGACATCAAGAGTGTTAGGAGCTATGACAGACTCTGACTCCGACTCAGACTCAGATTCAGATTCTTCTTCACTTCCCTCTTTGAACATAGGGCCTTCTCCAGTTGTGATCTTGAGAATGCAGCCTTGGCGATCTGTCCACTTGACGGTTTTCCTCCAGCCCTGTGTAGCTTTCTCCGGGTCAGTGTCGGAGATCAAGGCGGTTGGGTCAAACTGATTGTCCTTCAGGGCGATGTTGATGATGTCCTCATAATCGAGGTGCTTGATGTTATCTTCTCCAAAGAAGAGAGTGACAGCTTGTCCATCGAGGCATGACGACGGCTTAGACTCGGTTGATGCAGTTTCGGTGTTGTCGGGGATGAAGTAGCAGTCCTGGAAGACTTCCACACCCGGGTATCTGGCCTTCGCCACAGAGTCATAGATCGGCTCCAGAAAGCCATGGTAGAGCTCTGATTCTCCCCCGGGGACAAAGTACCCATAGAGGGTCAGATGATAGGGACGGAGGATAACTCCGTGCTTCTTGCGTTTTTGAACTAGGAGGTTCATCTCCTGGATATCTTCATCGGTAGGCTCGTATCCCAGTCCGCAAGGAATGTTGGGGACCTTAGCCTGTTTAAAGGGAGGTAAGGTGCTCTTCAGTGGATTGAGGGGCAAACCCGGGAAGTAACCCTGGCGCATCATGATGCGGTTGACTGTGAGGTTGGCAAACGGGTCATAATCAAAGGGTGTTGATTCATCAGTTATGGCATTCACAACTTGGAAACCCCACATTTCATTGTCATCCTCCTCAATGGTCTGGGAGGCTATTCCCTTTCTCATGACGGCTTTGATCGGGGAAGCAAGAATTGTGATTGTTTTCCCGTTGAAGGGGACCCTGATTTTCTGGTGGAGAGTCGAGGTAACCGCCTTGACGGCGTGAATCCAGGGACGTGCCAAGAGCATATTGAAAGAGGCGTCGATGTCGACCACCTGAAAACTAGTTTGCCTTTCCAGCGGTCCGGTTGCGACAGTCAGAGTGATGAGCCCCGCGACCTTGCGACGAGTGCCGTCGTAAGCGCGTACTCCTTGCTTTGTCGGGACCAAATCAGCTTCCTTAATACCCAGCTTGTGAGCAGTATTGAGGGGAATGACATTTAACGCGGATCCATCATCCACAAGGACCATGGGCACATTCTTCTTGAGACATTGTACAGTAATGTACAGGGCAAGTTTATGATTGGCTCCGAAGGGACGGATATCTTCGTCAGAGAAGACGTCTGGGTTGTTCAAGTAAGGGGCGTCCCTTGTCATATGTTCCACTATTTCTTCAGGGAAAGAGGTTGAGGGCACAATTAGTTTTCCCAAGGCCTGTAGCAAAGCCTGTCGATGTTCAAAGGATGTCGCGATCAGTTGCCAGATCGAGATCTCAGCTTTCCCCTTCTGAAGCTGTTTGAGGATTGAATTCTCAGGAGCCTTTGGTTGAGTGTTTACTTCCGGGACAACTTGGTCGTTTGTTGTTGGAACGACTGTTGGATTTTTCGGGTTCTGATAGGGGCGTCTGGACCGGGTAAGGTGACCGATCTCTTTTGACCGTTTCTCTTTCTCTGGGACAAGGTAGACATATTCAACGTCGTCTCTCCAGATGCCGTTGATTTCAGGATCTCGAAGGCACCTTGGAGGGGTATTTCTTGGTGGGTAGTTTTTGTGAGGGATATTTTTGTGAGGGTAATTTTTGTGAGGGTAGTTTTTGTGGGTTTGATTATTGTGAGGGTGATTATTGTGAGGATAATTATTGTGAGGTGCATGCTAGAATGGTCGCGTGAGCAATCCATCCTGGTGAGGGTAGTTTTGGACGCTCGGGGGACTCTCCCTCGGGTGTGGTGGTGGAGGATTGAAGATAAACCGGCGGTAGGCATCGTCAAGTCAGGTAATCCTCTCGGAGAGGTTGGCTATGGCTTCCTAAACCTGTTGGAATATGGTGAGCATAGTGGCGGCACTGAACACAAATATCCCGTCCGAGGGATCTTTTTCCAAGGCATTCACCTCGTCATTAACTGGCAGGATGAGGTGTGAGCAGTCCAGAGTTGGCTCATCGTTAGAGATGGCGTGGATTCCCAGAGGATTTGTTTTGTTGTTTGGCTTAGTCGGTGGGGGTAAAGGCAATTCCCCTTTCTCAATCAGGTCTTGGATGATGTGTTTGAGTTTGAAACAGGTTTCTGTATCATACCCTTTCCCTTGATGGTACTGACAATAGGCATTGGGGTTCCAGAAGCGGGATTTCTTAGCATCGGTCGGATCCGGGGTGGGTCCGATTGGTTGTAACTTTCCTTGGTCCATGAGCCTCTTCAGAGCACTTGCGTAAGTTGACCCTATATTAGTGAACACTCTCTGGGGGCGCTCAGCTCCCTTAGCAGATGGTTCAACGAGGTTGACCTCATCTGTAATACTCCGTATTTATATGTCTTGGGGTACTCTATCGAGTAGCCCTTACTCTGTCGAGTAAGGGCAAGTTGCGAAATAAAATAGTTTCTGACCTGTTGGGTACTCGATCGAGTAGCCGGGGTACTCGATCGAGTAAGGGGGTACTCGATCGAGTACCTTGGGTACTCGATCGAGTGTCCGGTTTACGGGGAGTTTTTCTCGGGTTTTGTTAATTATGCGATTAAGATATTTAAACATAATCGTCATTGTTTTAAATCACTTTTATTGCAAAACCTAAAAACCTGTTTAAGAAAGAAAGCAGCCACTTCATCTTCCTAATCGCATTCTTAGCAATTCCCGGAGTTCAGACGGTCAGTTCGTGTCATAGTTCGTATCGTTGAGTTCCTTGCGTCGAGGGTAAGCTTTTAATACAATTTTTATAATGTTTTGCTAAATTTGGTTAAACCCTAAATTAGGGTTTGGGGGTTTTTATGAGTAGTTTGTGATGTGTAGTCTTTACGTGCTATATGATAGGAGGAGGATTCGTAGAAGAGGCGTTTTGATACAGCTGTAGATACCGTCTGCTTGTTGTGCTTTCCAGGTAGGATTTCCTACTCAGTATTAGTCCCATAATGGGATATTGGTGATGTGTTGTAGTTAGTTGTTTGATATGACGATTGTGATTGGTTGTCTATGGTTCTCGAGATGCGTTCTCGGCTGAGTGGGGTCACTTGCGGGAGTGACTTCACGCCCTAGTTTCGCCCTTCGTGGAACCCGTCACGGAAGGGGATGTGCACATTAATGGACAGGGTTATCGCTCGTACGATGAGCGGGGCTTAGGTGGGAATGGCTGCGGTCCCCCACTGGCAGGGCTGGTCCAGTGGACAGTCAGTATTGAGATGATGGGAGTTGGTGTGTGTGTGTGTGTGTGTGACAGTTCAGCTGTCTGTTTATCTTATTGTTGTTATCTTTATTGATTGTGATTATTAGTCGACCCGGTGTTGTTTTGTAAACTGCGGTGATCCATTCGGAGATGGTGAGCGAGATATTGAGCGAGTATTGAGATGAAATCTTTGGGATAATTTGGGATGCCACGACAGATGATAGGAGTCTTCCGCTGTAGCCTTAGTTTATTTACATTTCAGTTAGAACAGTCATTTGAGAATATTGTATCGTACTTTGGTTTGGTTTTGAGGATTGTATTTATTCATTAAACTATTTATAATAAACGTTGTTTCTGTTTTGTCTATTTGATTATCATACCTCGGGCGACCGAGATGGTGATGTCTTCATACCCGAGTGGTCTTGGTAAGGCACTTGGAGTATGGGGGTGTTACAAATGGTATCAGAGCGACGATCCTGAAACCTGTAACCAATGAACTTAATGAACATAGGGAGTCAATTAAAATGAACCCGGGGTAAAAGTTGTAGGAGCTAGTGCAAAGGCTTGGGAGACGTCCTAAAGTCGCGGGGGTCGCCCTACAACTTTGAACCGGTCACATGGGAAAGTGTTTGTCGAGTCATATGTGTGCTTGGTTAACTTGTTAACAATGTGATGAAGTGTGTGATTGTTGGATGTTGAAGGAGAAGTTGAGAATGTGAAAGAAAAGAAATATATGTGTAGACTTGATGTTGGAATAACATGTTGGATGTTTACAATGTGGCTTTAATAGCATGATGAATTGATCTTGTTGATAGTAGAATAGATGCGTAGCATATTTATTATGATATCATGTGGTTTTATAAAGTTTAGCATGTTAGTATATGACGTAACATGCGGGTAGCTCTTACGTATTAGTGGTACTCGATCGAGTGAGACTGACTCGATCGGGTGGGTTTTGGCGATTTTGAGTCCATAATCGAGTTTTGGGGCACTCGATCGAGTAACTAGGGGTACTCGATCGAGTAGGGGGTCACTCGATCGAGTAGCCTAGATACTCGATCGAGTGTGTAAGAGATCGAAGGTCCTGTTTGGTTCGGAGTTTGGGTACTCGATCGAGTACGTGGGGCACTCGATCGAGTAGCCCGTTTCTCGATCGAGTGTGTTTGGGAACTCGATCGAGTGGGTTCTGGGCATCGTGTTTTCGTGTTTTGAAGTTGAGTACGTGTGTTTATGTTTACCCCTTTCTTATATAGCTTCAAGATGCCGCCCAAGAGAACTGCTTTGTATGCGAGAGCTGAGCTTATGACCACGGATGACATCGTTAAGATGTTAGAGCACCAGGATGCTCTTACTGAGACCCTGAAGAGAGTGAATGAGGACAAGGATAAGAGTAAGGAGAAGGAGGTTGATCATTCAAAGATCAGCCTCTACATTGCGAGGTTTAACCCGAAAGAATACAAGGGGGTTGGGGAACCCAATCTGCTTGATAGTTGGCTGAGAGAGATGGAGAACATCTTAGACTTGGTTCATTGCCCTGATGAGATGAGAGTGGAACAGGCTGCGTTCTATCTGAGGGAGGCAGCAGGCAAGTGGTGGGATTCAGTGAAGGTGAGTGCTAAGGAGATATACACCAACCAAGGCTTACCTGCTATACCTTGGGAGGAGTTTCGTAGAAATTTTTGTGAGGAAGGAGTTTGTACCGGAGCATGTGAGGAGTAAGTTGAGGGAAGAGTTTGATAAGTTTAATATGACCGCTGAGATGTCGGTAGCCGAGTACTACAGACAGTTCAATGAGAAGTCCAGGTATGCTGAGGATATGGGTTTGAGTGAGGAGAACCTGGCATTGAGGTTTGAGAGAGGGTTGACTACTACGATTATGGATAAGTTACCCGTGGGGATCCTTACCGATGTTAAGGAAGCTTATGAGAGGGCTGGAAGAGCTGAGAGGTTGGTGGAGATGGCTCAGGAGAGGTCAGGTGGGGAGAAGAGGAAGTCTGAGAGCGAGGGTGGTGGCCAATCGAATCACAAGAAGGGCAACCACAATCAGTCTAAAGGATTTTCTTCTGGGTCGGGGTTTAGTCTTTGGGGCTTCCTTTGGGCGTGGCCGTGGGAGTGTGAGTAATAGTTGGGGAGTGACTGCTTTGGTTGTGGTGGCGTAGGCCACAAGAGACATGAGTGCACGAGTGCACCGGATCTTTCCGAGAGACTGTGCGAGCTTCGCGAGCAATGAGACCGGCTGGATCATGGCCAAACCGGGGAAGTCAGAGTTACCAGAGTGGAGGCAACCGCAACGGCGGTAATTCTTATCAGAAGACACCGACGAACAACAACAACAATCAAGGGTCGGGTGCTAAGCCGACCGCATCGGCCAAGATCTTGTCCAGGAGGTGGGCAGAAGACCGATGGCAAGTTGTTCATGATGGAGAAGAAGGCAGCTGAGGAGGATGCGCACGTTATCACCGGTACATTCCTTGTTAACGGTATTCCTACGTTTGTTTTGTTTGATTCGGGGGCTTCTCAGTCGTTTGTGTCTTCGAGTCATGTAAAACAGTTGGGTTTGAGGGTATATGAGTCTGTTAGGGAGCAAGTTTTCATACCTTCGGGTGAGTCTGTATCGTGTGGGAGGTTGTTTAGAGATGTATCTTTGATAGTTGGGCAAGTTGATTTCCCTGTAGACTTGCTAGAGTTTCCTTTTAATGGTTTTGAGATGATAGTTGGGATGGATTGGTTAGGAAAGTATAAAGCAAAAAGATGTTTGTCATCAAAAGAAAGTGTCTTTAAGAGGTCCAAAGGGTGTTAGTGTGTCTTACCGTGGGTTTCTAGTCAAACCCAAAGTTAAGTTGATTGCAGCCGTCACCTTGAAGTCGTATCTGAGGAAGGGATGTCCTCTGATTTTGTGCCACGTGAGAGATGACCGGATAGAGAGCCCGGCAGTTGACGAGATACCAGTGGTGGGAGAGTTTGCAGATGTTTTTCCAGAGGAGATTCCGGGGTTGCCACCGAAGAGGGAGATAGATTTCACCGTAGAATTGAAGCCAGGGACGGGGCCAATCTCTAAGGCACCGTACCGTATGGGTCCTAAGGAAATGGAGGAACTTAGGAAGCAGTTGGATGATTTGATAGAGAAGGGATACATTAGACCAAGTGTATCGCCTTGGGGAGCACCAGTTCTTTTCGTGAAGAAGAAAGATGGGAGCTTGAGGCTGTGCATAGATTACAGGGAGCTGAACCGTGTGACGATAAAGAACAAGTATCCTTTGCCAAGGATAGATGACCTGTTTGATCAGTTGAGTGGTGCGACAGTCTTTTCTAAGATTGATTTGAGGTCGGGGTACCATCAGGTGAAGATTAGAGAGGTGGACATACCGAAGACAGCTTTCACGTCAAGGTATGGCCATTATGAGTATGTGGTGATGCCGTTTGGGTTGTCTATTGCGTCGGCAGTGTTTATGGATTTGATGAATAGAATCTTCCGACAGTTCTTGGATCAGTTTGTAGTAGTGTTTATCGATGACATCTTAGTCTACTCTAAGACTAAGGAGGAGCACGAGGAGCATCTGAGGATTGTGTTGCAGACTTTGAGGGATCATGAGTTGTATGCTAAGCTGTCCAAGTGTGAGTTCTGGTTAGAGAAAGTGGCCTTTCTGGGGCATGTAATCTCTAAGGATGGGGTAGTGTGGATCCGGCGAAGATTGAGGCAAAGTGACAAAGTGGGAAGCAGAAGAATGTCGGCGAGGTTAGAAGTTTCTTGGGTTTAGCAGGATACTACAGACGGTTCGTGAAAGATTTCTCCAAGATAGCTAGACCGATGACAACGTTGATGAGGAAAGAGAACAGGTTTCGTTGGGATGAGAGTTATGAGACGGCGTTCCAAACATTAAAGGAGCGTTTGACCACAGCTCCTGTCCTCGCATTGCCTGAAGGGAGCGAGAATTTCGAGGTTTATACAGATGCCTCGAAGAATGGGTTGGGATGTGTGTTGATGCAGAATGGTAAAGTGATTGCCTATGCTTCTAGGCAGCTGAAGCCTTATGAGGAGAACTACCCTACTCATGATCTGGAGTTGGGTGCAGTGGTGTTTGCTCTCAAGATTTGGAGGCATTACCTTTATGGAGCAATCTTTAAGGTATTTTCTGACCACAAGAGTCTTAAGTACATCTTCACGCAGAAGGAGTTGAACATGAGACAGAGGAGGTGGATGGAGTTGATTGGCGACTACGACATGGAAATCATCTACCATGAAGGGAAGGCCAACGTTGTAGCTGATGCTTTGAGTAGGAAGAGTATACATTCCTTGTGTACAGCTCTATCTTTGATGAGGCTGAGGGATGAGGTAGCGAGCTTTGGGATACATATGATGCAGAAAGGAGATGCCATGGGTGATATGACAGTACATCTGGAGTTTTATGATGACATTCGGGATAAGCAGGCTTTGGATCCTAAGATAGTTGAGTGGAGAGCTGGAGTAGAGAAAAGGACAGTGTCCCGGTTTTCCATTCATACAGATGGTAGTTTGAGGTTTGATGGTAGGTGGTGTGTTCCTAATGATGAGGAGTTGAAAAAGACGATCATGACAGAAGCGCATTGCACACCATATTGGTTCATCCGGTGGAGACAAGCTATACAAGGATTTGAAGAAAACGTTTTGGTGGCCTGGGATGAAGAAAGAGACAGCTGAGTTTGTGTCCCGATGTTTGACATGCCAAAGAGTAAAAGGGGAACAGAGAAGACCACAAGGTAAGATTCAATATTTAGAGGTGCCTGAGTGGAAGTGGGAATCCATTTCCATGGATTTCATTGTGGGTTTGCCTAAGAGTCAACAAGGTAACAACATGATTTGGGTGATAGTGGATCGTCTGACCAAGTCAGCTCACTTTGTTCCAATGAAAGATACATGGACTAAGGCACAATTGGCTATGGCCTATCGAAAGAACGTGCTTAAGTTACATGGAGTCCCTAAGGACATAGTGTCTGACAGAGATGCGAGGTTTATATCGAGGTTTTGGAAGGAGTTGCAGGAATCGTTGGGAACAGCTTTGAAGATGAGTACAGCATTTCATCCTGCGACAGATGGGCAGACTGAGAGAACAATCAAGACCCTTGAGGATATGTTGCGAGCTTGTGTGATGGATTTTGGTGGTAGCTGGGAGCAGAGGTTGGACTTGATAGAATTTTCTTACAACAACAGCTATCACACCAGTATAGGTATGGCACCGTTTGAGGCTTTGTATGGGAGGAGGTGTAGGAGTCCAATCTGTTGGGACGATAGTGCTGAGGCAGTGGTTTTAGGACCAGAGATGGTGCATGAGATGGTGGAACAGATTAAGATGATCAGGGAACGGATGAGAGCAGACCCGGGATCGACAAAAGAGTTATGCGGATCTACATCGTCGGGACATAGAGTTTCAAGTTGGGGACAAGGTTACACTTTGAAAGTGTCTCCGATGCGTGGAGTTATGAGATTTGGGAAGAAAGGCAAGCTAAGTAAGAAGTTTATAGGGCCTTATGAGATCTTAGAGCGAGTTGGGGAAGTTGCTTATCGTTTAGCTTTACCGGCTGCGTTGGAGAGAGTGCATAATGTGTTTCATGTATCGCAGCTGCGGAAGTATGTGAGTGACCCGTCACATGTGTTGGAGGCAGAGAGCTTAGAGCTAGATGAGTCCTTATCATATCTTGAGGTGCCTAAGCAGATCTTAGACCGAAAGGTTAGAAAGACCAGGAGTGGTGAGACAGTTTTGCTTAAGATCCTTTGGTCTAACCACGAGACTGAGGAAGCTACATGGGAGGCAGAGGGTATCATGAAAGAGCGTTACCCTTTCCTTTTTGATCAGGTATGTATGGTTACGGGGACGTAACCTTGTTTCTTTTAGGGGGGTAGGAGATGATCGCGAGAGTTTTCAAGAGTTTTATACACCTTTATATGTTGTGTCGGGATGTTTGTCTTGGGTTAGTATCATGTTTTATGTTCGGTTGCTGAGTCGGGAATGTTAGGGAGTACCTTTGTTTAGTAGTGGTTTGAACTTCGGGGACGAAGTTCCTTTTAAGGAGGGAAGACTGTAATACTCCGTATTTATATGTCTTGGGGTACTCTATCGAGTAGCCCTTCCTCTGTCGAGTAAGGGCAAGTTGCGAAATAAAATAGTTTCGACTGTTGGGTACTCGATCGAGTAGTGGGGTACTCGATCGAGTAAGGGGGTACTCGATCGAGTACCTTGGGTACTCGATCGAGTGTCCGGTTTACAGGGAGTTTTTCTCGGGTTTTGTTAATTATGCGATTAAGATATTTAAACATAATCGTCATTGTTTTAAATCACTTTTGCAAAACCTAAAAACCTGTTTAAGAAAGAAAGCAGCCACTTCATCTTCCTAATCGCATTCTTAGCAATTCCCGGAGTTCAAACGGTCAGTTCGTGTCATAGTTCGTATCGTTGAGTTCCTTGCGTCGAGGGTAAGCTTTTAATACAATTTTTATAATGTTTTGCTAAATTTGGTTAAACCCTAAATTAGGGTTTGGGGGTTTTTATGAGTAGTTTGTGATGTGTAGTCTTTACGTGCTATATGATAGGAGGAGGATTCGTAGAAGAGGCGTTTTGATACAGCTGTAGATACCGTCTGCTTGTTGTGCTTTCCAGGTAGGATTTCCTACTCAGTACTAGTCCCATAATGGGATATTGGTGATGTGTTGTAGTTAGTTGTTTGATATGACGATTGTGATTGTGATTGTGATTGTGATTGGTTGTCTATGGTTCTCGAGATGCGTTCTCGGCTGAGTGGGGTCACTTGCGGGAGTGACTTCACGCCCTAGTTTCGCCCTTCGTGGAACCCGCCACGGAAGGGGATGTGCACATTAATGGACAGGGTTATCGCTCGTACGATGAGCGGGGCTTAGGTGGGAACGGCTGCGGTCCCCCACTGGCAGGGCTGGTCCAGTGGACAGTCAGTATTGAGATGATGGGAGTTGGTGTGTGGTGTGTGTGTGTGTGTGTGATGATTCATTTGTCTGTTTATCTTATTGTTGTTATCTTTATTGATTGTGTGATTAGTGCGACCCGGTGTTGTTTTGTAAACTGCGGTGATCCATTCGGGGATGGTGAGCAGATATTGAGCAGGTATTGAGATGAGTCTTTGGGATAGCTGGGATGCCACGACGGATGATATGAGTCTTCCATTTGTAGCCTTAGTTTATTTACATTTCAGTTAGAACAGTCATTTGAGAATATTGTATCGTACTTTGGTTTGGTTTTGAGGATTGTATTTATTCATTAAACTATTTATAATAAACGTTGTTTCTGTTTTGTCTATTTGATTATCATACCTCGGGCGACCGAGATGGTGATGTCTTCATACCCGAGTGGTCCTGGTAAGGCACTTGGAGTATGGGGGTGTTACATCATCGATCTTGTTTGTTTGGCCGTAAGGGCGAGACCCGGTTGAGGTGGATCCTTGGTAGCCTCTGCCAGTAGTCTTGGCCAAGACACCCTTCCGGAGGTCATCTTCAATGCGTGTCCCCAGAATTTGTAGATCCTGGAAGGTCTTAATATTTTGGTACCTCGGTAAGTTGGCATACACTGGGCGGCGATTGTTGACGAACTTTTCCACCAAAGTTGATTCACTCGGCTTGCTGACCAGCTGAATACTTACCCTCCTCCAACGGGGTAAGAACTCGGTGAATCCCTCCTTGTCGTTCTGGGTTAGGACCTCAAAGATACGGGTATTGGCTTGGATTTCAACATTGTCAGCATATTGCTTAGCAAATTCAAATGTGACCTCATCCCAGGTAGTAAGGTTCTTCAGATCAAGGGAGTAGTACCACTGACGAGGGATCGGTTCCAAAGAGGACGGAAAGATCCGGGTGAAGAGCTCCTGTTTGACCCCTCTAATGGCCATTTAGTCTTTGAAGGCACGGATATGATTGAGCGGGTCCTCCACTCCTTTGAACTTAGGTACATCAGTTAGGGTAAAGTTGTCAGGTAATTGATCCCTAACAGGTTTGAACCTTCGGTTGTTCTCAAGATGGATATTGTTACCCCGGGCTAGGTGCTGTTCTTCCAAGAGCTTTAGCCTCTTCTCAGTTTCAGTCAGAGGTGGAGTATTATGTTCTCCAGTTTCCTTGTTTTCCATGGCGTCGATACAGGTCTCGACGCGATCCAGGGTGACCTTAAGAGCGGTGAGCAGGCTGGCTAGGTGATCAGTCGTGACATCTCTGTTGTTATCATTGTTGTTGTTGTTGACATACGAGGTTGAAGACGGGGCCATGGCTTTGAGGCAGAAAAATGGCTCACATTAAAACTCAGTCCGACACGGTTCAAAGACTGAACGCAGACAACACAAGGACGAGAAAAAGATCAGACTCAAAAAGACGAGGGTGATCGTGTGTGGTCCCTCGGTGCTGACTCGATTTATGACGTGACGGTGTTGACCGAACTTTTACCACATGTCCAGCATAACGGTGCGACGCCATTAGACGGTTCTCTTGGTGAGACGACTCATAAGTAAAGACCCATAAGTACGCTTGCTTCGACTCGATAGACACGATGCAGAATTGGAATGGTGGACTGAAGTTTTCGAAAATAGAAATTTTCAAAAAGATTCATTTGTCACTTTGCGGACGGCTTCCGAAGATAGAGATCTCCGTAAGTCGGTCAGTTGAAAGGGTTGTCTTAAGTTTATTTGCAAAAGACGGTTTTGAGTTTGAATCGGCTCGGAACACAGTGTATTGTTTCCTAAGACTGTTTTGAAATTCAAAATTGTATGTTTTGAAAATCGAGTTTGAAATGTTTGAAGAGGTCTCGGGGATGGTGCATGGTCCTCGGGATCTCGAAAGTGTCTCGAGAAAAGGGTGTGTGCTTTTCTCGGGTTTTGAAAGAGCCATTGTCGGCGCGAAATGGGTTAAAATCCGTGTCTAGACGCGGCGAATATAACGGCGTAAAAAGGTGATTTGAAATGGTTGTAAAAAACCGAGTTTGAAAATCGTCATTACGACGGCCTAGAAAGGCGTGTTGAAATGGTTATAAAAAAAACAGGGTTTTGAAAATCGTCATTACGACGGCCTAGAAAGGCGTGTTGAAATGGTTATAAAAAACAGGGTTTGAAAATCGTCATTATGACGGCCTAGAAAGGCGTGTTGAAATGGTTATATAAAAAAACCGGATTTAAAAATCGTCATTATGACGGCCTAGAAAGGCGTGCAACGGTCGGCAAAAGACCGAGGTTTGAAATGGCCAATATAACGGCGCGAAAAGGTGTTTTTTGAAAGTTTGAAAATGACACGGAAGGACTTATGATCAATTAGCACATAAGCACTCACAATTTCATTATATTATGCATAATGCTGACGCGGGTTTTGGCTTAGAAGGGTGGGATACACACCAAGCAATCAAACCCCGATTTGCGAGAGGGATACCAATCCAAACAAAATGTGTAAGAAGGGTGCCCTAGCCTCGTGCTCGAAAGTGATGAAAGCTCTTTGACAAAACAGAAATGTGTAACGTTAATGGTATGCTTGACTCAATCGGGATTCGAAACGCGGGGATGAGAAAACTCACGCCGACGAGACGAGCCAATTGGTCGATAAAGGGTTAGGTTGTGGGCCCGGACAAGGAACCCGACCGTGACCGTAATATCAATTAATGCATTCCAACCAAGACCTCGTTCGAGTCTTACCATCTAGGGATCACAAAGACGTAAGTGTCCTAGTTATCCCCAGCGAAGTCGCCAAATCTGTGGACGTAGCCACCTGCAGGCCTGGTTCGATCTGCGGGCATGCAACGGTCTTTTGGAAGCCACGCTCGGCGGCGTAAAAATGCTATCGACCGGATCGTTTTAGATCGGTCGATTTCGTCTCGGTAAGGGTTTCGAAACGTTTAGAGATGTTCGGAGTCGCCACCAAGCATTTGTGGGATGCTTGTAACCCGTTTGAAATCCACTTTATAGCTCGGTCAAATCGAAGCACAAAGTAGCGTTTGACATAGGTACTAAAGATAAGGAAATCGTCCCTCTTTAGCATCCTATCTCTAGAATGACTCTTGTATGCCATGGATAAGGTCGTCCACTATCCAAAGTTTCTAAGTAAGAGGTGAAGGTACGTATTGGGAAGCCCTTTAATCAGACACCCAATCCCGCCCGCGGTAGCGGCCTCTACTGATCGATCTTGGTTGGTTGAATGCAAAAGTTGATAAAACGGTTTAAATGCATGAATGCGCATCCAATAATTTAAACCTAACATGTGAGAGCTTTATAAGTCGGTTGTTTTTATCCAAGTATCATGTATAAGATGTCGAGTTGGATTTATGGTTGATTTGCATGCAAGACGGGAATTAAACATCCATTTATCGTATTAGGTTTATGGTGCATAACGTGATCCATTTGTCTTAGTAAAGCATTTTGCAAATATGATTTTGAATAAACAAATAGTCATCTGATCCGTCCTATATCCGGGCTAACCGGAGTCGGGATCGTCCTCGACTAATGCTGGAAAGGGAACAGGCCATGTACCAGACGGCTACATGAGGCGCGAGCCAGCCGGCGGTGTAAAGGGGGCTCCCCTGGTTTTGAAAATGAGAATTGAAAGGCCTGTTTTAGGCGCGGGTCAACCTACGGTGATATGCCGTGTTAGGACCTTTTTAAAAACGTTTATAAAACGTATTGAAAAATGGGTATTTGACCCGATTTGGTTTGAAGGGGTCGTTTAGACCGCATTTGTTGATTTGAGGAACGAGACTTGAATAATCATCATTATTTGATGATATTCGGTGTCGGGTTCGACTTTGACAAACTTGACATGAATAGTTTTGAAGATGATTATGAACTAATTGTTTTAAGTTCATTTGAATGTAATTAGTCGATATTCATCTTCGTACCCGGGTTAAAATCTGGCATGGTATGTAGAACCAAGGATGACTTTGTGTCGGTGACTAATATGCTTGTTTTGGAAATGTAAAGAAATGATGAAAGGCTTTAAAATACCACCCAAAAATGAAATAAAAGGCTTTAAAATACCTTTTAAATGTTATTAACCAAATATTATCACCGAAACACGGATTTAACCGTCATGGTATGAGGAACCAAGGGTGAAAAATGTTTTATGGTTAAAACAAATAAAATAAAATAGAAAGGTTCAAAAATATTTGAAATAGTAAAAACCGATTGTAAATATGAAAATGAATTAAAGGGAAATGACGAGAACAAACACGGTTGAGTTCTGACCTGGACACCATATTGAGGCGCGGGCAAGCCGGCGAACCAAGGGGCTTCTGTCTCAGGCAAAAAATCAGTTTTGGCTCGTTTATTCCATGTTTTGGTTCATGTTATGCATGTTTTAGCATGTTATAGTCATGAAACAAATAAAAACATGATAAAAGAAGGATTTTTACACCCTCATACTTACATGCTTGGTTATGGCGAGTGACCGACGTAAGTGTAACAACTCGTTTGGTCGGAAAAAAACTCGGTTTAAAACCGTTTTGGTAAGTAAAAAGAGCGTTTTAAGATTAGTGACGGTGTAGTGGTCGAAGTGGTCGGTCAAGTGATTTAATGCACGATGACGGTACCAAACAATGTGTAAGGCTTGTATTTACGAACGGTAGGTTGTAAATACGCGTCGGATTGTGACTTAAGAAGTCGAGTCGAGAATTTTAAGGGAGAAATTATAAAAGAGGGGGCGGACACTCGCGTAAGTTCTTTAATGGGGGCATTTGAGGGGTATTTATAGGAAAATGAGTGGTTGTGTGAGTTTTGAGCGACGTGGCCACCTGGTCTGCTCAAAGAGGCGCGAGCCACGTCGCGGTTCTTCGAGTTATCTTGCCACTTTCACACAAGAGCAATCATGATTTGTTCTATCCTAGGTTTTGGATGAACATGTTTGATATTTGACTGTGTAAGATTCTGGGAAACCTTAACATAGAAGGCTTTGAATGTTTGTTTTTTGTGGTTGACTCGGTTTGACTCGTTGTTGGAGTCGGGATTTGAATTTTTGAGTCGGTTTTTGGTCCGGTGTCGGTTTTGACTCTAGTTAGTGTCATTGCGACCCCGTCGTCGTGCATTAAACACTCCAGGTATTTTTGAAATGTTTTATTTTCGAAATCGTTTTAAGTTTTCCGACGTATAGTTGTACAGAAACTGTTGATCAGACGCCGCGATTCCAAAACATGTTATAGTCCGATAATCATCGGGTGTTTGTTGGAGTCTCAGCAGATACTTGGTATCTACATAGTGTTACTCCGGTGTTATTCAGGTATTATTGTGCTGTTATTCTGGTATTGTTGCAGTGTTACTGTAGTGTTACTCTATTGTTATTGCATTATTATTGTGATGTTACTCTATTTGTTAAGTCAATTAATGTCAGCCATTGATCTTAGTCCACTAATACCTCTTTTCCAACTACATGTTTAGTACGTATGATTCATGTATGGAAACTGATGCAACCATTTTCCAATATTAGTGTGTCATAGTGTCTTCTTATGCTCAACGCCGAAAATGCAAACCTTGCAATCTCCAAAAGAGCCTGCTTTTAATACCATCACCATGGAACCTATAAAAAAGAATGAAACTATTGATAATATATCAACATAATACTAACTGTGAACCCCCGGGCTAAAACCACATAACTTTATTGAATAAAGCGGCGGAAAATACGGGTTTTCAAAAAACAAATTTAAGTCTAAAGCGCGGGATCCACTTAACATAAATAAAAGAAAGTACGATAAGTGTAAATTTAAGTTTTACAAACCAAGTAACGTGTTGGGGAAAAGATATCCCACGAGTACGCACAAATAAAAAGGGTGAGTCTAATAGATAATAAAATAAGGTCCAGGGTAAGAACTCGCTAGCTCACACGGTCTCCCCCACTTAAGCTTCATCACGAACCTGTCAATCATATAAATATGAAAGCCACAGTAAGTGGGGAGTAACACAGGGTTCTCCCAGCCACAATATGTCAAAATACAAGTAAACAAGAACTTAATTAAACATATTGATCATACATCATACTTGAATAATAATGAACAAAGGGATCTAAATGATAATCATAAGGAGATAGACATAATACATTATATTAAATATGCATTCAAGGGAGTAGAATAACTAAGTCAACCAATTCTGTATTGACTCGACTCAACAAGTGTAAGACATATACTTAGCATGGACTCACAAGACAACAACCTAGACTTCAACCTCTTGGTAGGACGACGATAATAATACGGTCCTAGTCTAAACCTGGATCCAGACTCTCGGTATGGACGTCACCCGATTCGACAAACGATATACCAATCGTATCCAAGACTCGAAACATGGCACACATATCCGTAACCAAAGGTCGAGTAACCTCAAATCGGAAACATGGCACACATAGCCGTAACCAAAGTTCCGAAGAAAGGTGGAAGGATAATCCAATCCGGAAACATGGCACACATAACCGTAACCAAAGGTCCGAAAGGGTAAATAAGGAATGTCAAGTAGTCACAAAATGTAAAACGTCACACTTGAGTCACAAATAAGAGTAAAAATGATTATACAAACATAACGTAAACAATTCATGTGAAGCATGTATAAATGCAAGAATATGATAAGTATCAGGTGCTCCATGCCGGTGTGGGCACCGGCTGCCGGCCCACTGGCAGGGAACACTCCCTATTATGAAATGGCACAAGAAATTTATGTGCTCGCAGCCGGTTGGGAGGCCGGCTGCCGGCCCACCGGCAGGGAACAGATTCTACTCTACCAAATTTTGCAAAAGTCATAAGGGGCTCTCTGCCGGTTGGGAGGCCGGCTGCCGGCCCACCGGCAGAGGCATACTAAGCATATTTTTCGAGATTTCCCAACATAGAATTGCAAAGTGTTGCTGCCGGTTGGGAGGCCGGCTGCCGGCCCACCGGCAGAGGCACACTGTACACGCATTCTTCAAAAAACAATTATCCAAAGCTTTCAAAACTCAACAATCTTAACTACAATCATCCTATACTCTCCTAATATGACGATTACTTGGCAAAATTGCCACATTTAAGATATAATTAACATATGGTGTCGATTATGAACTTTAAGGCAAGATTTGTTCATGTAATTATGTGGGAATTTCATTAATACAACCTTATATTTCACCATATCATCACAAAACATGAAATTACTCATTAAACATGTGAGAATTGTCATACAAGCATTCTACTCAACACCAAATCACCACAAGTCATGAAAGATACCAATTTTAACATTCATATGAGTCTAATACTACATAATTCACACAAATTTTAACATAATAGTCGAGTAACCCATCACCGTTACCTTTTTGCACTTCAATCTTCTGATGAGTCGTCAACAATGTAGCTATCCTCTTCCGGGTCGTCTAAACATTCCCCTAAACACAAAAATGAAAGAGTTAAGTCAAGAATCAACATCCTTGTAAGATGAGAATTTCGAAACATGAGGAAAGTTGACATCTTTCTTACTTAGAAAGAAGGAGAATGATATGAGGAGGAGAATGGCGTGATAATGGACGAAATTGGCGAAGAATTGAGTGAGATGTGAGGATTTTAGGGTTGAGTGGAGATGGAGTAACAATGGTGGTGTGTTTGTTGTAAAATTTCAGAAATAAGGAGTGAAGGAGATGAAGTTTTGTGGTTTATGTGAGGGTTTTGTGAAGAGAAAAGAGAAGGGAAAAAGGCCTGAAGAGTCTATCGCAGTCGAAATACTCGAGAGGGGGGGGGGGGTGAATTGAGTAGTTAAAAAACTTATGCCCACTTTTTATTTTATATCAATGTAATTAATTACTTAAAGTTTATTGATTAAACTTTAACTAATTAACTAAGTGATTATGAACGTAATGAAATGAACAAAAATGAAAACTGCAAAGATACACGGTTTTGAAGTGGTTCAGCTTCACACGTCGAAGCCTACGTCCACTATTCTCGATTAATAATTTATTACCTTTCTCCGGATTACAAAATTATCAACCCAAGTCGTATAACTAACTCTAGTTATAACTCAATTTGAATATCACTAGATATTCGATTTTGACTATCTTAAGTTACTAAGAAAGCACTTGATTATTCTTCTAAGTGTTCACACAATTGAACGAGTAAGAAACAATATGAAGTACTATTATCTTATAACGTAACCTTAAGAACAATATGCAATTTAAATAGCACGACTTTTCGTAAAGATTTTCAAATGCAAAACAATAAAAATACTTGAAATAAACTCAATTTGTTTGCAAGGAATTATATATTTCGAAAAGCTTGTTTTAAATGAAAAACCATCATGTGTATTTATAGTAGAGAGGAAGATTAGGGTTTGGAACGAAACCCTAGTAGGTGCCGTGAGATAGGTAGATTATTGTGCCGGAAATAAATCTTATCTCTTCCTTAATTTAATCCATAAGATAATTTGATCTAAGTAAATAAGATAAAAGTAAATCTTATCTTACCTTAATTTAATCTCAATGATTTTCGGATAAGTAAACAAAGTAAATCAAATATATATTTAAGATATGAGAATATCTTGTAAAAATATTATTAGATTTAATTAGATAGGTTACTTGCACTAGAGGACTCACGAAACCAAAACGGCTCAAGACCGTGCGGCCGAAACCCTAGGCCGTGTCCAACTAGGTTGAAAATCCACTTCTTGGATTAGGGTTAGGTCAAATAATTTAGCAAACCCTAGGTAGCATGACGACTCATAAGCCGTTTTACTAACCAATAGAGAAATGTAAATTATTCATTATAACAACCCATATTTCATCTCTATCATATACACACATGACTTTGAAACACATTTGAAGAATTTTATTTTTTGAAAATGATTTAAAAACTATTAAAATCGTGCCATAAAATTGCTAATCAAAGTTATAGTAATAGCCACTATAACCTTAAGCTTGGTAAGTAAAGTTATAGGTGAAATAGCTATAACTTTACCTACCTAATATTGCTTCTTAAAGTACCGTTATTAGATGACGTCCTATACTAACTAATCTTCCTGGAGATCTTCAGTAGTAGATACGTCTCTTTGTCGTGATCGAAAGCTCTTCATCTTGAGCTTTGTTATAGACTTGATCGAGTCTTTTGCTTGAGTGATCATCATACTTGAAACTAGTTACAGTTGCTATGATTCTTTAAGAATCTTCAATGTTATAGCTCAAGCTGCTATAACATTACTTGAACGATGCTTCACAAATCTTCAATGTTATAGCTAATGATGCTATAACATTACTTGCTAAACTTGTAAACTTACGTCAATCTATTAAAGACTAAACAAACGATTACGAGCAAGTGTATATATAATACGAAGCACACACTTGTCGTTATCAAAACTTAATCATATATCTATATGGTCCAACAAGGCCTATAAGGCAAAATAGGCCCAACAACTCTAAATGAGTCGATTTCCACTAGAAATTACTTCTCAAGCCTACTATAACTCAAGGCGGAAAATATTATTATCATAATCTATATTGTTACTACCGTTATACGACTACGACGATATTTTATAAAAATAAGTTTTAAATTATAATTACTAGATTTTGTGCCCGTGCGATGCACGGTTATTAAATAATGAGATTCAAATTGTAAACTGTAAAAATTGTACATTGTTTTATTGGCATAGTTTACGTGAGATAAGAGCGATTATGAATATGATTATTACCAAATAAGAAAAGCTGGCTACATAACATTACCTCGGTTACCTTTTCATTAGTGAATTTGGATATGATTTTTAAGATAATGGATCGGATATCTACTAATTATAACACAAAATTTATCTTTAAATTATCTACTAACGAAGTGTTTCAAAAAAAACTTGATACATACATTAATATATTACTATCTTTTATACTTCATATCTTTTAGGATTTATCTTTAAAAAGATAGAAATTTATCTGGAGTAAATAAGATTTATTAGTAACAAAATCTGTGGTAGTCTATTTGCACTGCAACTCTTATGCACGAATATAATAGGTCTTAGTCTAGTAATTTAGACGGGGTATTGTGGACAATAGACTCCAGGTTTGAATCCTCCTCCTCTCTATTGTAATGCGACTAAGTGCGCATTTCGTTAGCCAAAAAAAAAACAAAGTAAATTATTTCTCGCAAGTGATTTGTTATTTTTTTTGAAATTGTCATCTCATTAATAATCAACTAAGCGTAGGTTACAATGAAGATAACAAATAGACAAAGGAAAATCAAGATTGCTAACGTAAAAAAATACATTCAAAATAACTATCTAAATACTGGTAATGGCGCTGCCGCTCTAAAATCATAAATTTCTTGAATCTATGAATAATCGATGTCTTTGCATCCTTCTTGATGGAGGGAAACAGTGTAGCCGTCTTGATGTATTTATCCACGAAACAAATCTGATAATCTCCCCGTCGATTAAAACTTATTATATTGATAACAATCCCACGAAAAAATGGAAAAACCCCGAAAGAAGGGACGGAACAACAGATCTCACCAAAAGGGAGACTATTATTGAAAATAAGATAGATCTGCATAATATTAGTTGTTTAAAAAAGCTTTTGTGGGGCTTACCATCGATGGATGATCGATGGAAGCCCCCGAATAATAATGGAGGCTAGGTTTTTAGAGAGGGGTTTTTTTTTTCACGTAGTTTATTGCAAGTGATTTGTTATTATATAAAAAACACTTCATTCATAAACTAACTCAGCTATTAACCTAACCTATTGTACAAAAAACCCTTCATTCATAAACAATGTAATCGAATGTTAAGATCGCATATATATAGTTTGTGTTTGATGTTGATCCTATCCAGAAATTATTAATCACTCAAGGAGAGAATTTTACTATTTGTCTATTTCATACCCCCAAAAATTTACTGAAACGCTTATCACGAACCCTGGCCCTCCAAAGCTATGCATACTGAACTACTGGTAGACAATTAAGCGACAATGAACAAGCTTCAAATTCAGATCTTTATTTATCATTTCAGGCCCCGAAAATGTGCATTTCTCCATTTTAAGCGAAAATGCAAAACTAACTAACGCACAGTACAACTTTTATTCACCTCTAGCATAGAGTGGGGAGTATAAGATAAGAGAAGGTGTGTATATTGAATGTGTATTGAAAGGATGTATTACAAGGTATATATATACATGTATGAGGAGCCTCTAAATATTTGTTTCCTAAATACACAATGTGAACATATTACTTGATTGAAGGATTGATTGACAATGTATCCTTAGATTGATCGTTTGACTTATCTTGATGATTTGTTTCTTGTTTTGCAGGTCTTGAAGAGATATGGTTAATACGCCCCCGCAAGATGGACGTCGGAGGGAGGAGTCCAATCTTGTCTCGTAGTTCAGAAAAACGATGCTTGTGGAGAGGCTTAGTAAGAGCATCGGCTAATTGGTCCTTGCTTGCAACATGTTGAATACGGATGAGACCTAGTTAGAGTTATTCGAATGGAAGGAGAAAGCCATATGCTTCATTCTTGAGTGAAAGACCGTGTTCTTTGCATAGAGCGTGGCAGACATATTATCACAGTAGAGAGCTGGTGGTTTGGTGATGGAGACATTAAGTTCAGTGAGTAAATTACAGAGCCATAGAACTTCGGTGGTAACGGAGGCGAGAGCCCAAAACTTAGCTTCGGTCGTAGATTGATCTTTTGACTTATCTTGATGATTTGTTTCTTGTTTTGCAGGTGTTGAAGAGATATGGTTAATAGGGAGGATATAAGAATATATGATCAACGTACATTAAAGTATAACATAATCGTATCAATTTAATTATTTTACGTCACTATTTGCATTCGACGAATGAACATGATCAAAAGCATTACCTCTCCTCTTTCTCACACAATTACACTTACAGTTAACCCGTCTTTCTCATCGAAATTAAGATCGACCACAAGCAACAGGACTTTCACCTATTTTTTGGTTCTAACAACCCCATCTTCTCTACTCAAGCCATCATCACAATCATTATGCACCAAAATATAATATCACACGTAGATTCAAACCTAAATTTTCATGTCGTTACATTCAACAACCTCGCCTTTCCTACTTAATTCATCACAAACACTATTTTTAACTAAAGTGGGTTCAAGATTAGCATCCATATCAACACAAACACCCTGAATTTCATCGTCGAACCGCAAAGTAATGAATAACACAAATAAAGTATGATATGAATATTCACATGAATGACCACCTGACAGTCTGACACTACCATTACTTTAGATCGAATTTTTAATCCTCTGTGAAAGGAAAAACAATGCAAAACCATTCAACAGTTTCATGTATGAAACCGTAAGAGAATGGTAAATCATCTTAATAGTGTAATTCATCAGGGTAGTATAAAATAAAGCAATGCGGCACCATTAAATCTGTAAAAACTGGGAAGGAGGAAGACACGACAAAATATATGAATAAAAAACATTACTCGTATAAATTTACAAAAATAAGAGGAACAAAATACATGATGCATGCCGTGATAAGTTTCCAAGTTTGAGCTAATAGGTAAGGTTTATATACTATTACTAAAGATAAGATTGTGAAGTTTAAACTAGCATAGAATTGCTGTCATAGTCGACCACGAACATGTATAATTCGTAGGATACATTGAAAAGTTATCTTTTTAGTTTATTAACTAAGCAAAATTATCTTTTCAAAATAATTTTTATAAACTATTTTTTTAAGTGCTTTAAACAACTTGGGGACTACCACGTGCTCCGAAAAAAGCCTCTTTTATATATATACTAGATTTAATACCTGTGCGATGCACGGGCCACTTGTAAAATTATGTTTTATTATAACAATTGTTGATCATTACGTTTATTTTCACGTATTATCTCGATGTTTGCAATAGTAGTAAAAGTGTACGTATTTAAACACTAACAGGCCGTCTCAATAATAGCGAATGATTTATTAACCTTAATTTTAATAAATTGTAGTCAAAGTCGTATAAAATATATAATATGCAAATTAAATTATTTTATTAGTTTTAATCTTTAGATGATAATTTCTGTCTAGCTACCTTGCAAATTAATATTTGTAATTGCATAGGTATTTCAATCACAAATCAAGCCATGCCACATTGTCATTAACGGAGTGAGATAGCCAATAAATTCTCTACCTCTATATTGGGAGATACGTGTTGTGAGGCTCAACCTATCATGAATACTTTTTACCCAGAGGTTTCTAAATGTGAATAAAATACTCTTTAGTCTCATGCTCAATCTCCTGTGAATGAATACTCTTTAGCCGGAGCTTTAATTTCTTCTTAATGTTAATGTGCTTAGATAGATTGTAAGATTGCTAAACATGAATTAAAATACTTGCTCCAATGACTTCACCGGCTTGTCAACTGACTTAATTTATGTAGATCCTAAAAAACAGATTTGCTTAATATTGTCGATTGTGTGCACCATATTTTGTAGTTGTAAATCTTGTGTGTCTGTATTGTGTGCGTTTGTTTTGTTGATTTGCTAGGTAGGGAGATCTTTCCTGAAATTTGAAGTTGCATTCGTCTGCATGTTTCACTTCATGTTTTTTTTTTTGGGATAAATTATAGAAGTATTAATTTTGTTGAGATATGCTTTAGCTTGCTTTTAATTTGTACATAACCTTACGTAGATACTAACGCCTAATCAAAATTACTATTGTTCTTTTTGGATCGACATATACGGTGTACATTCGTAGTAAGTTGAATTTTATCTCCCTCACTTCCAATAACACCATTGGATATCCGATCTATCAGCTTAATTATATTGTAGTTTTTTAAAAAAAAAAATTATTTCATGTTAAAAAAATAGAGGTTGGTAGAGGTAGATCTCTCTATTAATTAATAATAATATTGTTGGTATTTGTTTATTACAGTTGTACGTAATGCTAACCAGCAGGAGTAAATTAGATAGTCTCAAAATATATTATACCAAATTTTATGAATTGGTTAGAGGGTTAGAGGTAAGAGTTGTTCACGACTTGGTATCTTATTTAACTAATCACATTGCTCCTTAATTGTAAAATAGCTTGAAGCAACCACGAAACATATACTAAGGGTAAATTCAACCATAAAACACACTTTCATAGAGCCCAAAGATGCCAAACATATTTCAATATACAACTTTTGATACTCTTTTTTGTCTCAATCATTGTTTGTTTACCTTGTATATATATATTCAATGTAGAAAACTGAGAAGTATTTTAATCAAAGATAAACAAATGATTGAAACGGAGGAAGTATTATTTTGTCATTAAAAGAGTTTAGAAGTTAAAGTCTCACTACTCAACTCTCATATAGTCTATACTCTTATAATCTAAACTTTCAAGTTAAAAATTAAAGCTATTTATATGCGTGAATTGAAGGTACCAAGTTTGCATCATACATATTTCCTATTAAATCCTTTAACAGCTAACTTATTTCTAACTACACCAACTTAAAATCCTGTTAAATAAATTTTCAGAAAAATCATGACGAAATCAAAGAATGGATATGAAGAATCTCATACTCCGTACTTGGAAGTTTGACTACCGCAAAAAAACGATATTATATATAAATAAATTAAGCTTGATTACCTTCAAGTCTTTAATTCCTAGGAAACTCCAAATCTCTAATGCGTCAATTGTTGTCACTTAACTTGGTTGATTTGTCGATACCTTGCACGTAGGGATGGCAATGGGTAGGGTCTGGGTAGGGTCCGCCTAGACCCGGACCCGACCCGAGATTTTCCCTTTGGACCCATACCCGACCCAGACCCGCAAGGGTCTAAAATTTGAGGACCCATACCCGGACCCTATGGGTAAGGGTAGGGTCAGGTCTACCCGCAGTCGAGTTTAAATTCTTTAAGAATAAGATTAATGGTATGGGGTCTATAATATTAAAAAAAAAATTATACTACTTTAACATTATGAGTTTCTTAACCTGCCGTTAATGGTGGTTGTCGGTCGCCGGCTATTAGAGAGGTGGTTGTCAGTCGCGTATCAGTGTTGTGGTGCTGGTTTTCTTGTGTTAGTGGTGGTATTGTCAGTGGTTGGGTTTTATCACTTTATGGGATGAGGGAAGATAAAGATACTTTAGTTGAGTTTTCTGATCTGTCGGTATGAATTCAAAAAAAGTTGTAATTTTGATTTTTTTTCCTTTAATAAAGGGTCTAAGGGTCGGGTATGGGTCTCATAACTTAGACCCGGACCCGGACCCGAAATATTTTCTTAAGACCCATACCCGACCCATACCCATTGGGTCTGAAAAAATGAGACCCATACCCGGCCCATTAGGGTTCGACCCTCAGGGTCTGGGTCGGGTCCCCGACCCACTGCCACCCCTACTTGCACGTACATGAAGTAAATTCATAAATTAGGTTTCATCGAATTAAGGAAACAAATGAAATAAATATTTAACATTAACTTAATCCAGTGTATTTGTTTTAAGTGCCTGCAAAAAAAAAAAAAAAAAAAGCAAATTATTAGAACTTTGTACTCCATATCAAAATAATAAGAAATAGAGCATATCAAAATAATAATAAGAAATAGAGCAAATCATTACTGACAATCAAACTAAGAAGGAAGCAACTAATATACAAATACCAATACAACTGAAAGTTAAATAGCATACAATTGATGATATAGGGAAGTTTTTACGTAATTACCCATTAATATATTTTTTCTTTCAATTCCCACGCAGCCTATTTATATACACACTCTTAACTGTATTTGAACTGGTGTAGGTATCCACTACTTAACTGTATTTGTATTGGTGTAGGTATCCACTAATAATAGTCTTAATTTATGTAAAGGAGATCGAAAATCGCTTGAAAGAGATAGAAAATTGCTTGGAGTAGTTCAAAGAAATTGGACTCTATGTAATCGCTCGAAAAAAGTTTCATTTAATAATATAGATAGATACATTGATTTAAATAAAAATTATTTAAAAATATTTAAGACGTGATGTAAATAGTTACAATGATTCTTCTAATAACTTATTAAATAAATCTAGCTGCATGTTAATCAATAAAACAACAAAGTACAGCATCAAATTAATATAGATCGAACAATCAAAAACACAAAATTAAAACGCAAATCAGCTATATCAAATCAAGAAAATACACATAATTGGATCTAAAATAAATAAACTAAAAAGATGATTAATGAAATACAATAAATGTTAACCTTCTTGGACTTCTTCACTACTAGCATTCACCGAAGACCTGAGAGAATTTCCAATCAAACAAAATTGCTAATGGAGCTCCGATGCTGGAAACTTCAACTTAATAATTAAATCGACGATGACTCATTAATGACGTAATATACAACCTAATCCACGCGATTATCGTATCATTAATTGCAATCGGCAAAAACGCAACACATCCTCCTCCATTATCATCATCATCATTCATTAACATAAATCGATAAAAAGCTATGAAAAATAAAGAATAGAAGAATTCTGGATAGTTATACTTATGAACAGTTCGAGATTTTCCAACGTTTCGGCTCCGCTTCAGCAGATAGGACGATCACTTATGGCGGCGGAAGAGGCGAGGCGTACGTCGGCTCGTAGCTTATGAGAGAGTGCGATGGTTTGACGCACGTATCGGCAACGGCTTTAACGAGACGGTCCGCGAGGAGGACAGGGAGAATGAGCTCGTATGTCACGAGGGAATAGATAAGGACGAAAGGAAGAGATGATGAAGTAAAAGAATGTTGTAGCGCATAGAGTAAACTATTACAGTAGAAAGTGAAAAATTTGAGGAGAGAGAAAAAATAGAAGACGGAAGTTGAGAAGACGGACTTTTTCGTACTATTAGTTTTTGGGCCCGGCAATGCTCGGGCTTCAGTATATAGGTTTTTCGGAAAAGACAAATGTGTGATCATATTTGCTAAAAAGAATAATACGATATATATAATGGAAGTTGTCATATATACATGCACCCATAATCAGACACCCATGTTCTTTGTCACAAAAATTGTGTACTGGATGACAGTAACATATATACGCCTTCCGTATTTCTGAGAACTTTTAGAAGCAGAATGAGGGGAAGACTGCTCTATACATCCATCTTGGCAGCCCATTCGTTTTGTCTCTGAAGTAATGTTTGCTATATATTTGTGCACCTCCAACTCAGTTTCAGCAAATGAAATTAGAACAACTTGATCTGAAATGAAGAATTAATATGAACTAAATTAAATAAATTTCTTGATATCAAACTGTATATGTGATACATACTTGAGAGTTGAGAGAGTATTGAATGCGCATATTTTAAGCAAATCACCATGGTGCAATATGCGCAAACCACTTCGCAACTTGTTGGAGGTTGACCGATTTCAGCAACCGATGTTTACATTATCATCAGTCATGAGTTGGTTGCACGAGCCTCGGGTGACGCATAATTACAGTATTTGAGCCTATGGGTTCATATCAGGTTACTAAGGCAATTTCTCTGCTCAGATCACAGATTTATGTTTCGCAGCAATCTTGTATGCGAAAAGACCCCCTAAGGCTTACCAAATGAACACATACACAATTAAATGGTGGAGCCTTAGGCATCACATACCCCCAACTATTGTTACAGAGAGTCATAATTAGGCAAACCACATGGATTTTTTCACCATCAGAAACATAAATTCTAGTGATAAAAGGATCAGATGGAAGGTCTAAAAGCGACAAACATTTTGTGTGTGTTGTAGTGGAAAACCATCCAACACCCTTCTATACTTAATATAAATGATGTCTTCCTCTATCATCCCTGCATTTTGCTTCATTTATTGAAGATGATGTTACAAATGCTGCAATTTTTGCGTCTACAATAGTAGAAAATCAGCAATTGGTTTTTGTAAAACGGCAAATTACTTGATACTGCAGCTGTTTACCCCAGATTTCGATAAATTCCCAAAGTTAAGATACTGAAGTCATTCCTCAAGGTCCCTATATATATTTAAAGAGATCCTTAATATCAATGTAAAGAAAGATGGATGTGAAAACAAAAGACAACTTGGATGTGTAGTGAACACACAAACATTAGCATTTTACAACTAAAGAATCTTTTCCCTAGTAAACAAAGAAAAACAACGCAATTAAAACCAACTTAATTGTTACTCCCTCCGTTGCATTCATTTGTTTAACTTTGATTAAAATACCCGTCACAAAGAATAGAAAAAGATAGACAAATGCTTGAGCCAAAGGAGGTATAACCAACAAAGTCTAGCAATAGAGTGAATACCTTAGGAGAGAAAGGAGTTAGCCTAGCAAGACCAGCTTCCCTGTCGACTTGATTTGCTAATTGTTCAATCTCTCCTCTGGATCATAGACTACCTAATAACACATCATTAACTTCAGCCAATCCTAATAAATAATGAAAATGATATAAAATGCAGTAATTTTAATGTTGGGTTGGTCACCTCAATTTGTCAATCCTAATATAGTACGGATGCATCAAATCTGCAACCACCTTGAGTATTTGGTTAACAGAGCCTATGTACATATGTAGTACAATTTTTTTTCTTAGTTTTTAATATATCTAGTTAAAAGCTTAATTTCCAGAAAACAAAGACGAAGGTAATTGTGAAACAAATGGGAATAATAAATCCTTAATTTGGTTTAATAGTGAGACATCTCATCAAGACTTAACATGTCCCACTTCACAAACAAAACATATATGAATAACAAAGATAACATAAACGATGGTTGAAATACCTTCACTTTGGTTAAGGGTTGAACGCCCAATATCTTGGTTTATCACCCCATGTGAGAGGTCACAAGTTTGTGACAAAAAATGTCCATCTCATTATGTATGAACGCCTATAGACTAATAGATTACTGAAAGACCAAATATGAAGGAACAATTAAATAGAAACTGTAACACCCCCATAGTCCAAGTGCCTTACCAGGACCACTTCGGGCATGAGAATGCTACCATCTCGGTTACCCGAGGCAATGATAATCAAATAGACAATAACGAAACGTACTTTAATAATAATAAAGTTTAAAGCGATACAACCAACTCCGAAGCTGATAAAAGAAATACAAATGTTCTCAAACTGTCAAACTACTAAACAACTAAAGAGCGTTCGACACAGCGGAAGACTTCTAAAACAGCAACGTGATGACTCATCCCAGCTAACCCATGCGCATCGTCCCATACCTGCTCAACAACTACTTACCATCCCTGAATGGATCACCACAATTTTTAAAACATTTAAACGGGGTCAGTACTGATTACATAAAGATACGCAACGGCAATAAAACGATATAACAATCACACAATCCCCAAACTCCATCGAAACACCACACACCTGACTACACACTAAAGTGTGTAGTCCTGCCTGAATACCCATCGCAATAGGTATTCCACACCGCCAGTGGGGGACCGCAGCCGTTCCCACCTAAGCCCCCTCATCTCATCCGAGCGATAAACTCATGTTCATTAATGTGCACATCCCTTCCGTGGCGGGTTCCACAGAAGGCGAATCAAGGGCGTGAAGCCACTCCCGCAAGTGACTCCACTCAGCCAGGGACGCACACCAAAGATCACAGATAGTTATACAACAATCACCTTACACAATCAACATTTACCAAAAACCAATTCCAATGCGATAATTAATCAACAACAACAATTACCAACAATACTATGTAACCAATACTAAGTAGGGAAACCCTACCTGGAATAGCAATCACCACAGACGATCTAGCAACTAATCAAAATCTTTCCTATACGAATCCTCCTCCTATAACATACACACATACAATTACCACCAATACTATGCAAATCACCCAAAACCCCCCAACATTACCCAATTAGGGTTTTAAAGAAACTCAACTGCCAATAACGCGAGTCTAACAGCCCTAAATTTTCACGACTAAAATGAAAAAGTAGAGATGGAAAATTCACTGTTGTCACTCCACACTTAGCTGAAAATGCCAAATGCAAGGTAAATACAGAGTCAACCTTTAAAAACAAAATACATATCTCAAAACTTTATCAACTAATTAAAACGTTGCAGCGGAAGACTTACGTCTTACAAAATCTAAAACAATAAATAAAATTCAAATCCAACGATATTATAAAATAATAAACAGATTAAGACAGAGTATTTATTCAAAATCCTTCCACGCTCGTACTAATCCCCGAATCCAGTATGCACCCATGCAGTATCTCAATTATACCTATCAACTGTACCCAAAACATAAATAGGTACACGTTCCAGTGGGGGAATGACCGAAAACATAAGGACGTCAGCAAAGCTGAGTTTTAAGTAAACAATGTTAAGTTTACGAAGATAAATTAATCAAACTTAAAACCTGAATAAGAATAAGAATACAATAATATTCCGAAGCCAGCATTTCCAATAACAATTTTCAAAATATTCAAAAAAAACCAAAACTTTCACCACCTGTGTGCCAAGGTCCTACCCTTGACACGGTCTAGAGGTACCACCCGTGCTTTGTTAGACTCATAAAAGTGCGCACCTCTCACATTTGAACAGTTAGTAGGATGGAACCGCCAATGGAGAAAGTCTAACTACCTATCGAGTGGGGGCCGGACAATCTCCACCCAAATGAACTCGGGCCAAGAGTTAAATTTTCGGGACGAAATCCCAGGAGCGTCAAAGACGACCTTAAACCTTCTAGAGCAAAAGAAACCAAATTTTCCCAAAGCGGCCTGAGCCGAAACTATTCCAATGTGTAATATTCAAAATATAGAAATACGAGTAAAAATTCATCGGTGCCAAAGTATTATAAAAAAAAAACAATTTAAAAGTTCAATCGAACATGCTCTTTACTTAAATTTGAAAAGGGTAAAAGTCCTTACCTCTCAAGACGGCTAACCATAGCTAAGTTTAACAGAAAAATTCTTTTCCTTCAAATCCGCAAACTACAAGTAAGGAAACGATTTAATTACAACTGTAATACTACGGTTTTATGAGTCTGTGGGTACTCTATCGAGTGGGACTTACTCTGTCGAGTAAGTATGTTTAGAATACGAAACAGTAGTCTGCTTGTAGGGTACTCGATCGAGTAGCTTTGGCACTCGATCGAGTAAGTGGCACTCGATCGAGTACGAGACTTCCTCGATCGAGTAGGTCGGTTATCGAGTGTTATTGGACGGGTTAATAAGGCGGATTAATATATAATACTTTTCGTCATCTTTCTTAAACACTTTTACAAACCTAATTCACTGATTAAGAGAGATTTCATATTATGTTATTTTGTTCTTCCGCTTTATTGACAAATCCCGGAGTTAGAGGAGTCGGGGTCTTTTGTTCTTGATATCATTGTGATCCTTGCGTCAAGGGTAAGTTCTACGTATCGTTTTTATAGCTTTTGGTTGATGTTGGTTAAACCCTAAGTTGGGGATTTGGGGGTTTTTATGTTTTATATGGTTAAGGGAGTAACTGTATGAATATATGTATAGGAGGAGGATTCGTAGAGGCGAGATTTTGAGATAGATGCTTGATCGTCTGATTTGTGATTGCATTCCAGGTAAGGTTTCCCTACTCAGTTTTAGTTACATGATTTGTGGTGATTGTGCTGTAGTTAGTGATTGTTGATTGATTCAGACGGTTGTGATTTCATATTGTTGATTGTTTCAGACGGTTGTTGATGTTGTATTGTGGTTACTGTTTAACTGTCTGTGTTCTTTGGGGTGCGTCCCTGGCTAAGTGGAGTCACTTGCAGGAGTGGCTTCACGCCCTTGATTCGCCTTCTGTGGAACCCTCCACAGAAGGGATGTGCACATTAAGGAACATGAGTTTATCGCTCGATGAGATGAGCGGGGCTTAGGTGGGAACGGCCGCGGTCCCCCACTGGCGGTGTGGAGTATCTGTTGCGATGGGTACTCTGGCAAGACTACACACTTTAGTGTGTAGTCAGTTGTGTGGAGATTGATATTGGAGATTGGGGTTTGATGTGTTGATTGAGTTTTTTGGCAGTTGCTTCGTGTTTGATTTATATCATGTAATTAGTACTGACCCCGTTGTTTGTTTTGTAAAACTGTGGTGATCCATTCGGGGATGGTGAGTAGTTGTTGAGCAGGTTTGATATGACGCTTTTGAGGTAGCTGGGATGAGTTATCACTTGGATTAGAAGAGTCTTCCACTGTGTCAGACGATGTCATTAGTATTCAGTTTCGGCTAGTAGACTTTTGGTTTTGGAACTTGTATTTGATTTATCAGTTTGGCTTTGAGCATGTAAACATTTAAATTATATTTAATTTTAAAGTATGTTTCGTTATTGTCTTATGATATCCATTACCTCGGGTAACCGAGATGGTGAGGTTTCTATACCTGAGTGGTCCTGGTAAGGCACTTAGAGTGTGGGGGTGTCCCAAAGTGGTATTAGAGCGACGATCCTGAAACCTGTAACCAATGAATCTAATGAATATAGGGAGTCAAATTAAAATGAACCCGGGGTAGAAGTTGTAGGAGCTAATGCAAAGGCTTGGGAGACGTCCTAAAGTCGCGAACTCGCCCTGCAATTTTGAACCGGTCACATGGGGTACATGTCGGGATCGTATGTGTTGTCTTCTGGTTTGTGTATCTATATAGTAGCATGTGGCGTGTATTGATGGATGCATAAATGTGGAGGAGTGGAGGTGTGGAATAGAAGTTGAAAGATATGTGATTTATATGTTGGATTGGATGAAAGCATGTTGTTCGTTTTATAATGTGGCATATTAGTGATACGAAGTAAATTGTTTTGTTGAATATATAAAGAGTTGCGTATATCTGCATGCATAGTTGTTGTTATTATGTTGAAAGTATAGAAGTTGTATATAATGTTGGCAAAGTAAGATGAACATGCAGGTAGTGTTTACGAGTCAGCATGGCTCGATCGAGTGGGTAGTTTACGTTTTCTGGGCATAAGTGAGATTTTGGGCGCTCGATCGAGTAGGTAGAGGCACTCGATCGAGTGGGGTCAGCTCGATCGAGTGGGTTAGAGGCTCGATCGAGTAGGTGTTAGAAACGTTTCTGGCCAGGTTCTGGAGTCGAGGCACTCGATCGAGTAGGTGGGGCACTCGATCGAGTGGCCTCAATTCGATCGAGTGGGTTCTGTACAGGTCGTATGTGTGTTTTGGGGTTATAGTATACATGTTTATGTCTACCTTTTCTTATATAGTTGCAAGATGCCGCCGAAAAGAAACGACTTATATGCTAGAGCTGAGAGTATGACCGTTGATGATATAGTAAAGATGTTGGAGCACCAAGATTCTCTTATGAAAGCTTTGAAGAGAGTGGGAAAGGATAAGGAGGTTGATCACTCCAAGATCAGCATCCACATATCTAAGTTCAGTCCGAAAAAGTATAAGGGAACCGGGGCGCTAATTCTTCTGGATAATTGGCACAGGGAGATGGAGAATATCCTGGAGTTAGTTCATTGCCCGGATGAGTTGAAAGTGGAACAAGCTGCGTTCTACTTGAGGGAAGCGACAGTTGAGTGGTGGGATAAGGTCAAGGCGAGTGCTAGGGAGATGTATATGAAATAGGGACTACCTGTAATACCTTGGTATGAGTTCAGGAGAGCCATGAGACGTGAGTTTGTGCCGGAACATGTGAGGAGTCAGCTGAGGGAGGAGTTCGATGAGTTTAAGATGACATCTGATATAACGGTGGCTGAGTACTACCGCCAGTTTAATGAGAAGTCCAGATATGCTGAGGACATGGGGTTGAGTGAAGAGAATCTACCTTTGAGGTTTGAGAAGGGGTTGATCCCCAAGATTATGGAGAAGCTACCGGTGGGAGTCCTTACAGATGTTAAGGAAGTCTATGAGAGAGCTGGGAGGGCTGAGAGGTTGGTAGAGATGACCAGGGAGAGGGGTTCTGAGAAGAGGAAGGCTGAGAGCGAGGGTGGTGGGCAATCCAACTATAAGAAGGGTAACCACACTCAGGCAAGAGCATATTCATCTGGTTCAAGGTTTAGTGATGGGGATTCATATGGGCGTGGCCGTGGGAGTGGTAGCAGTAGCTGGGGAATGACCTATTTTAACTGTGGTGGTGTGGGCCACAAGAGACATGAGTGCACCAGTGCAGTGAGTGGGGGTTTCCAGAGGCCGGGACAGGAGAGCTTTTCACAGAGTCCTGCACAGAGTTATGCGAGTAACAGACCGGATGGGTTATTGAACAACATGGGAGGTCAGAACAACAACGATGGGGGTAATCGCAATGGCGGTAATTCTTATCAGAAACCAGCTACGAACACCAACAACAACCAGGATTCTGGTGCTAAGCCAGCTACCTCAGCTAGTACTGTCTAGGGAGGTGGGCAGAAGACCAGTGGCAAGCTGTTTATGATAGAGAAGAAAGCAGCTGAGGATGATGCTCATGTTATCACTGATACATTTCTTGTTAATGTTGTTTATACCTTTGTTTTGTTTGATTCGGGAGCGTCACAGTCGTTTGTATCATCGACTCATGTTAAACAACTGAGTTTGAGTGAGTTTGAGTCTGTAAGAGAGGAAGTTTTTATACCTTCGGGTGAGTCTGTATCTTGTGGGAGGTTGTATAGGGGTTTATCCATGATAGTTGGGCAAGTTGATCTACCTGTAGACTTGCTAGAGTTTCTTTTAGACGGTTTTGAGATGATAGTCGGGATGGATGGGTTGGGAAAGTACAAGGCTAAGATAGATTGTCATCAAAAGAAAGTTTCTTTGAGAGGTCCTAAGGGGATTAGTGTGTCTTATCGTGGGTTTGTTGTCAAATCCAAAGTTAAGTTGATTGCAGCAGTGAGCTTGAAGTCCTACATGAGGAAGGGGTGCCCGTTGATCTTGTGCCATGTGAGGGATCACAGAGGGGAGAGTCCGACAGTTGAGCAGATACAAGTTGTGGGGGAGTTTACAGATGTCTTTCCACAGGAGATTCCGGGGTTGCCACCGAAGAGGGAGATAGATTTCAGTGTTGAGTTGAAACCAGGGACGAGGCCAATCTCTAAGGCACCGTACCGTATGGGTCCTAAGGAGTTGGAGGTGCTAAGAAAGCAGTTAGATGATCTGATTGAGAGGGGATACATTAGACCTAGTGTATCACCATGGGGAGCACCAGTGTTTTTTGTGAAAAAGAAAGATGGGAGCCTGAGGTTATGCATAGATTACAGGGAGCTGAACAGAGTGACGGTAAAGAACAAGTATCCTTTGCATAGGATAGATGACCTGTTTGATCACTTGAGTGGTGCAGCAGTCTTTTCTAAGATTGATTTGAGGTCGGAGTACCATCGGGTGAAGATTAGAGAGGAGTACATACAATAGACAGCTTTCACATCGAAGTATGGTCATTATGAGTATGTGGTGATGCCGTTTGGGTTATCTAATGCACCAGCTGTGTTTATGGATTTGATGAACCGAGTCTTTAGTCAGTTCTTGGATAAGTTTATGGTGCTTTTCATGGATGACATCTTAGCCTTCTCTAAGACTAAGGAGGAGCATGAGGAGCATCTGAGGATTGTGTTGATGACCTTGAGGGAACATGAGTTGTATGCAAAATTCTCCAAGTGTGAGTTCTGGTTAGAGGAGGTTGCTTTTCTGGGGCATGTGATTTCAAAGGAAGGGGTAGCTGTGGATCCTGCAAAGATTGAGGCAGTTACCAAGTGGGAAGCACCAAAGAATGTAGCTGAGATCAGGAGTTTCTTGGGTTTAGCAGGATATTATCGACGGTTCGTGAGAGATTTCTCCAAGATTGCTAGACCTATGACAACTTTGATGAGGAAAGAGAAAAGGTTTCTCTTGTATGAAAGTTGTGAGATGACGTTCCAAACATTAAAGGAGCGTTTGACCACAGCTCCAATCTTAGCATTGCTCGAAGGGAGTGAGAACTTTGAGGTGTATACAGATGCTTCAAAGAATGGGTTGGGTTGTGTGTTGATGCAGAATGGGAAAGTGATTGCCTATGCTTTAGGCAACTGAAGCCTTATGAAGAGAATTATCCTACACATGATCTAGAGTTGGGTGCAGTTGTGTTTGCTCTTAAGATTTGGAGACATTACCTTTATGGGCGACCTTTAAGGTATTTTCAGATCACAAGAGTCTCAAGTACACCTTGACTCAAAAGGAGTTGAACATGAGACAGAGGAGGTGGATGAAGTTGATTGACGATTATGACATGGATATTATCTACCATGAAGGGAAAGCCAATGTGGTTGCAGATGCTTTGAGCAGGAAGAGTGTTCATTCTTTGTGCACAGCTATATCTTTGATGAGATTGAAAGATGAGGTGGGGAAGTTCGGGATACATATGATCCAGAAAGGGGATGCTATGGGAGATTTGACAGTGCAGCCTGATCTTTATGATAATATTCGCGGTAAACACGTGTTGTATCGCAAGATTATGGAGTGGAGTGTAACACCCCCATATTCAGAGGAGCCTTAACTAGGCCTTCCTTAGCATATAAGAGCGTTATCATCTCGGTTGCCCGAGGTAAGTAATCATCAAAAGTCGATAAAAGAACATTTATAGTTATATTACAAGCGTTACAACCAACTTAACCAAAATAAAGATACAACTCGTTGACTACACTCTAATGATATCAAATCTCGTGAAGACTCATCCCTGCCCGGACTCCAGCTATCAACAATATCAACACCTGCTAAGACAGACTGCTCACCATAAGGGATCACGGCAGACACATAAGACAACAAGATAACCACACAAGGTCAGTACTGAGATAAGACATGACAAAATCAACAACATCTATCAACACAACACAACAAAATCAGGCACACACACAAGCACACCCACTCCAATCAATCTCCGTCACCGACTGTCCACTGGACCAGCCCTGCCAGTGGGGGACCGCAGCCGTACCCACCAAATCCCCGCTCATCATACTGAGCGATAACCCTGTCCCGTTAATGTGCACATCCCCTCCCGTGGCGGGTTCCACGGAGGGCGAAACTTGAGCGTGAAGCCACTCTCGCAAGTGACTCCACTCAGCCGAGAACACATCTCGAGAGACCAGAGACAAGCAATCACAGACAGCTACAATACAACACAACCAACAAACTGTATATAGTGACCGACCACCGTATATATGCTGCCACACAAACATAACCACAATACAACCACAACCACAACGACAAAACAAACGACACACTAGACCATCTACAGAAACTGAGTAGGCGAACCTACCTTTAAGCAACTGCAACCACTCCATGCCAACATACGAAACATCCAGAAATCAAGCAACACCTATATACACAACACAATCATCTATCACTACCAAGCAAACCCTAACTGCAAAGACAAGGATACAGATGATGATGACGACATACCTACAAGGAGAAACTTGACAAAATACCGCTACCCGATTCAAGCTATGCTCTCCTAAAGCACAAGAACCTTCAAAGGCTTCCATGGAGGTTTTATGGTGAAGGGAAGGGAAAGAGGCGACTAAAGTATTGAAGAAATGAGGCGGAAATGATTTGCGGATTTAACAAAACGCGATTATAGACCCTCGCTGAAAACCCGTTACTTGATCGAGTGTCCCACATACTCGATCGAGTGCCCCCCTACTCGATCGAGTATCCAAGCTACTCGATCGAGTAGCCTCTACTCTATCAAGTACCACACACAACTCACAACCCAAGGTAACTTGGCACGCACTTCTAAGGATTATTACCGCTACCAAGGTCAGTCAACGCTGGTCAAAGGGTCTCTAAAAGGGCGGGTATTACAGTCTTCCCCCCTTAAAAAGAACTTCGTCCCCGAAGTTCAACTCACCTAGCGCACAACACAAGGTACGGAAACAAGGCAAAAACGATATTCCTCCGACATAGATCGCTACTCCCCGGACATACCCTCGCCCTTGTCATCATCATCAACTGTCTGCCACTCCAAATAAACCGACTCCTACAAAATATTACTTGAAATACCTAACACGGTACAAGGTTACACTTTCACTAGCAACAACCAACAACGCGAAACATGTCACTTTATCACCACTAATGTACTCAACAATATAATTCTATTCCAACACACGGCCTCATGACTATCTTTCTATGACCGTTTTTTAAGTATACTATTCAATTTTACTTCAACATACAAATTACTTCCACTAACAAGTGTAAACAATTATACTTCCATACGCGAGATGTGACTTAAGTCGTAGGAAACGTTATAAACAAATAACAACATAATTTCAAAATCGGCCTTTTATTTTGCGACATTACTCTTCCCCTCTAAAAGGAACTTCGTCCCTGAAGTTCACCACCAAGTTACTACGTATGTAACTTATTACTTGCATCGTGACATAAATCCAAACCATATTATTCATTATTGACATTACTCATTAGCTAGACGACCAGTAAACCATAAAACATATGCAAACATATACGAATAACTAGCCAACGTCAATAGTGCATGTTAATATCATATGTACAAGTATAAGACAAGACGCAGCTCTGGTGAATAACTAGTAGATATGACGGATGTAAGATTAAAGCAACAAGAAACAATTACTACTTCACTGTTCGTTACAAATACGCTTCAAAGATCCAAGCACGACTTCCAACATATTAAACGAACGGTTCAAACACGTTACTAATCATTAATAACCATGTTAAACACCAAACATGTAATTATATAACCATTAAACAATTTTGGTTTAACGAAAGTTCCTGTAACAGTGCTACTCGATCGAGTATGTAGTGGTACTCGATCGAGTGCCCGCTACTCGATCGAGTGTCTTGGCTACTAGATCGAGTAGCCCTGAGATCAGAATGCCTCAATTCTGCCACACCTGTAGCTACTCGACCGAGTATGGGGTACTCTGTCGAGTACCTACAGGTCAATATCTGGGGAAAACCTGTCATAACCCACATATATATATATATATATATATATATATATATATATATATATATAATCGTCACATAACATGAGTCGGGATGACTTCCCGACTCCCAAAATCCTGCAATAAAGTCAAACTAGCAAATCCGGCCTTATGGCCAACCATACAAATCCCAAAATAAAAGTTCTAACTAACAACGACCACAATCTAACGCTATCAACCATAAACAAAGATAAAGAATAGGAGTATCACTCCTGCTGCTGCTGCTCCTCCTCCATCACCTCATCTCCACCACCATCTCCTCCCGACGTGCCCACTCCTGATGACCCAATACCCGCATCAACCCCCGCTCCAGCACCAGGGCTCACATACCATGGGGTCAAGCCACCACAAGCGAAGGACTAAGGTGTCCCCCAAGCTGACTGATCTACCCCGTAAGAGTGGAAAACCCGACTATAGTCCTCGACTCCACTCCACCACACTGGATGTGGTCCCTCGGTCCCTATCCCCTGAGTGTACGCCATCTCATGCATATTCCGGAGTGTCAAAGTAGATGACATTCTCTCTGCCAAGTAGCTCGAACGCGTCTCCGGGATGTCGAGGTAGGGGTAGCACGGAAAAGGGTGCTGCTGCGGTGGTGCTACCGGCCGTGGTCTAGTCTCAGCGGTCCTCTCTCTCACTCGACGGGGTCCTCTCCCCAACCTAGGCCTCTCCTCCACTACGGCTGCATTCTCTCCCTTCTTCGGCTCGGGCATCACCTGGAGGATCGTGTCATCAATGAGGTATGTCCGCAACTTTCGAGGTCCATCATCACCCTCCTCCTCCTCATCGGAGTCCACAACTATAACCACCGGGTCTAACGGCTCTGTCGGTGGGAAGTGCTCAGGAGCCGTAATCTTCATCCAGCTCATGCCCCACACCCTCTAAGCTAGGCTGCCATCAGCTAAAGTTCTCAACCATTTCAGGTCGAGGTAGTAGTCGCGGTCCATAGTAGGCACCGGTGTAGCCAGAGGAACATATTCGGAAGAAGCCTCAAAGGAGGTTAGCTTTTCAGCTAGCCGAGTGGCGATAGCGCCACAACTCAAGTACCGGGAAGTGGCAGTAGCCATCAAAGCAAGGCTAGCGCAGACCATGGCAGGAGCATTAAAGACCACCCTCTTGGTCAGCTCTGGGTTGAGGTACGACATCAGAAGCAACACCTCATGATTGTTTAGTTTACTAATATCCGGTCTATCATACAGGAGGTTCGAAAGAGAACGAAGAAAGATCCTCAAGGTAACATGCTGAACATCATTAATCAACATGTTGCTTGAGGTGGGAGCTGGCTTTCCGGTAAGACAAGGCATTAGGCGGCAGACACCGCACTCAGAAGGGATTTCACCAATGAAATCCTTGGGAGGCTTGGCCAACCCAAGGTGAGACGCGAAAAGGTCCATGGTCAACAGGAAACTTGTGTTCATCAAACGAAACTCAACAGTTTGTGCAGCTGGCTCGTATTTAAACGAGCTCATAAACTCCAAGGTAAGAAAAGGGTAAGTATGCATTCTCAGCCGATACAACCCCGTAAACCCCAAGGTCTCAAATATGTGACGGACATCCGTCTCAATTCCCAAGTCAAACAGAAGTGTGGTATCCACACAACGGGTAGGCCTTATTTTGCGTTTTTGCAACTCCACAAAACGCTCTCTCTGTTTAAAATCTACAAATACCACCGTAGGGTACTCCGGTACCGTGGGTACTACGGGTCCACTACCTTCCCCAGGCTCGGGCTGTGAAGCCCTCCCCCTCTTGCTCTGACGGGTCCCTAAGTTCAGTCTCGACATCTGTTTCAGCATATGGTTTAAACAAACTTGCATAGGCATGTAAAGCACATAATTCAGACAATTGAACTTTGAAGACTCAGCCAGGTACACACTTTCACCAACAAATTCCCAATTGATATGTATATAAACTCAATTTGTAATATTTCAGACGATCTCCATAGCTGTGAAACACAATCTACTCAACTAATTCTAACATCCTAGCATGATTCAAATGCTATTCTATACATATACTTTAATAACATGTGAGATATTCGTATATGCTCATACAGAGGTAATTTAAAACATATCATCATCAACCTTCAATATTAGAAACAAACAACTTAATTAGACTTGTCAGACGGTCTCTACAGCTGTAACGATTTTGACATATTCACCATCAATTAACATCACCATTATCATATTGAAGTTTAACCCTTACTTAAACAATCATATCCAACACCAAATTTCAAATATAGAAAACGAATTTCAATTTGGGGCACTTTTAAGACGGAGTTTTAGGGCAACTTTTAAGGTGAAAATCACTAAAATCCAACTTTCAACATAGTATATACAACATGTAGTACTCAATTTCATCATCTAACATGTAGAAAACAACCAAAATAAATTTTTATTTTTGTAACCCTAGAAAATTTCGGCCCCAAATTAGCAATTTCTATACTATTTTTGGAGTAATTAATCATTAATAAACATGAAAGGGAAGCATATGAATCACATTACAACAACTAAAAGCAACAATTTGCCCATATGAATCGAAATTTCAGTCAATCCTACCATTCTAACAAGTTCAAAGTGATAAAAACATGTAAATAGGGAAGAAATTCATAGCTTGATTAAGTAGAAAAGTAAAAGAATGCAATTAAATAAGGAGAAACAACCCAAATAAGTCACCACACTACAAGATTATGAGAGCTTTTGAGGGATATAAGAGCTTAGGGTTCGGAATAAAGAAGAAAGAATAAGGAGAATAAGAAGAAATAAGGGTTTCAAAAACCCGTAAGAGGCTCTGTACTGTAGCCTACTCGATCGAGTGCCTAGGGTACTCGGTCGAGTGCCCTCTACTCGATCAAGTAGGTGCTATTTCGTCGAGTATTTGCAGAAAGTTTCCACATCCCGACGTCATAGCTTCCTAACTAGATCGAGTGAGGCCTACTCGGTCTAGTAAGCACTCGCACTTGGTCAAGTAAAGTTGAGTACTTGATCAGAAATACGAAGTAGATTGAAGATTCCTGCAAAAACAATATCGCTTGTCGATTCCAAACTATGTTCAGAATTCGTCACTAGTTATCATACTCACTCATGTATTACCATTACTACTCAAGCATATCATACGTCTCATCAGATAAGATTCATGTCACCTTACGCTACAACACTTTACCCAACTCGGTTTACCTGCTTCCGAGTCATTCACTTACATAATTACGTCACTATATCATACTTAGACTCAACTTACCGCATGACTAGCAAACTTGTGCTCACATCAATATAAAGCATCTAATTAACGACAAATATCTTTATGTCATCCAAGTATATTCCACACAAGCAAATTAAAACTTACCAAGTTCCAATTTCAACATAAACAAAATTATTCTACACCAATTAATCATTACACAGCGGAAAGTTTCAATCACCCAGCATTGTATATACGCATCACTAATTACCAATTCTCGTGCTATATCTCAACACTTCCTTAACTATCATCATTATAGCTACGGTAGAAATTATAAACTCATATAGGTTCGCTATTATCAACAACTTAAAGTAAACACCAACACGTCCACCTTTCATATTACAGCATACACTTCCGCACTTTCACGCATTTCTATTAAATAAAACCTACATCACATAAGCTCACTAATTCTATCCAACTTTACCATATACGATTCAAGTGCGACTACCATGCTCATACCAACTTCAATAAAACTCATCCACAGGTAGTTCCAACGAAATTAACATACACATTAGTCATACACACGGACTCCACATTCCCATGCCCAGTGACTGGCTTAAGTACAATGAGGCCAAGATTTTGAAATGAGGGCGCCTAATCACTCAAAATCTAGCATTAGCTGGGGCTCCCATTATACATACACCAGGTTCATTTTATTAGACTCACTAAGTTCATTAGGTTCATTGGTTACAGGTTCCAAAATCGTCGCTCTGATACCACTTTGTAACACCCCCATATTCAGAGGAGCCTTAACTAGGCCTTCCTTAGCATATAAGGGCGTTACCATCTCGGTTGCCCGAGGTAAGTAATCATCAAAAGTCGATAAAAGAACATTTATAGTTATATTACAAGCGTTACAACCAACTTAACCAAAATAATGATACAACTCGTTGACTACACTCTAATGATATCAAATCTCGTGAAGACTCATCCCTGCCCGGGCTCCAGCTATCAACAATATCAACACCTGCTAAGACAGACTGCTCACCATAAGGGATCACGGCAGACACATAAGACAACAAGACAACCACACATGGTCAGTACTGAGATAAGACATGATAAAATCAACATCTATCAACACAACACAACACAATCAGGCACACACACAAGCACACCCACTCCAATCAATCTCCGTCACCGACTGTCCACTGGACCAGCCCTGCCAGTGGGGGACCGCAGCCGTACCCACCAAATCCCCGCTCATCATACCGAGCGATAACCCTGTCCCATTAATGTGCACATCCCCTACCGTGGCGGGTTCCACGGAGGGCGAAACTAGGGCGTGAAGCCACTCTCGCAAGTGACTCCACTCAGCCGAAAACGCATCTCGAGAACCAGAGACAAACAATCACAGACAGCTGCAATACAACACAACCAACAAACTGTATATACTGACCGACCACCGTATATATGCTGCCACACAAACATAACCACAATACAACCACAATACAACCACAACGATACAACAACCGACATACTAGACCATCTACAGAAACTGAGTAGGCGAACCTACCTTTAAGCAACTACAACCACTCCATGCCAACATACGAAACATCCAGAAATCAAGCAACACCTATATACACAACACAATCATCTATCACTACCAAGCAAACCCTAACTGCAAAGAAAGGATACAGATGATGACGAAGACATACCTACAAGGAGAAACTTGGCAAAAGACCGCTATCCGACTCAAGCTATGCTCTCCTAAGGCACAAGAACCTTCAAAGGCTTCCATGGAGATTTTATAGTGAAGGGAAGGGAAAGAGGCGACTAAAGGATTGAAGAAATGAGGCGGAAATGAATTGCGGATTTTACAAAACGCGATTATAAACCCTCGCTGAAAACCCGTTACTCGATCGAGTGTCCCACATACTCGATCGAGTGTCCCCCTACTCGATCGAGTATCCAAGCTACTCGATCGAGTAGCCTCTACTCTATCAAGTACCACGCACAACTCACAACCCAAGGTAACTTGGCACGCACTTCTAAGGATTATTACCGCTCCCAAGGTCAGTCAACGCTGGTCAAAGGGTCTCTAAAAGGGCGGGTATTACATGGAGAGCTGGAGTAGAGAAAAGGACGGTGTCTAGATTCTCTATTCATACAGATGGTAGTTTGAGGTTTGATGGGAGGTGGTATGTCCCTAATGATGAGGAGCGGAAAAATATGATCATGACAGAGGCTCATTGTACACCATACTCGCTACATCCAGGTGGTGACAAACTATACAAGGATTTGAAGAAGACTTTCTGGTGGCCTGGGTTGAAGAAAGAAACATTTGAGTTTGTGGCTCGTTGTTTGACATGTCAGAGAGTAAAAGGGGAGCAGCGACGACCACAAGGTAAGATTAAGTCTTTAGAGGTACCTGAGTGGAAGTGGGAGTCCATTTCTATGGAGTTTATCGTGGGTTTACCGAAGAGTCAACAGGGTAACAACATGATATGGGTTATAGTGGATCGACTGACCATGTCAACTTACTTTGTGCCAATAAAAGATTCAACACATCAAACCCCAATCTCCAATATCAATCTCCACACAACTGACTACACACTAAAGTGTGTAGTCCTGCCAGAGTACTTATCGCAACAGATAGTGGGGGACCGCAGTCGTTCCCACCTAAGGCCCGCTCATCTCATCAAGCGATAAACCCATGTTCCTTAATGTGCACATCCCTTCTGTGGCGGGTTCCACAGAAGGCGAATCAAGGGCGTTAAGCCACTCCCGCAAGTGACTCCACTCAGCTAGGGACGCACCCCGAAGAACACAGACAGTTAAACAGTAACCACAATACAACATCAACAACCCTCTGAAACAATCAACAATATTAAATCACAACTGTCTGAATCAATCAACAATCACTAACTACAGCACAATCACCATAAATCTTGTAACTAATACTGAGTAGGGAAACCCTACCTGGAATTCAATCACAAATCAGACGATCAAGCAGCTTTCTCAAAATCTCTCCTCTACGAATCCTCCTCATATACATATATTCATACAATTACTCCCTTAACCATATAAAACATAAAAACCCCCAAATCCCCAACTTAGGGTTTAACCAACATCAACCAAAAGCTATAAAAACGGTACGTAGAACTTACCCTTAATGCAAGGATCACAATGATATCAAGAACAAAAGAAACCGACTCCTCTAGCTCCGGGATTTGTCAATAAAGCGGAAGAACAAAGCAACGTAATATGAAATCTTTCTTAATCAGTGAATTAGGTTTGTAAAAGTGTTTAAGAAAGATGACGAAAAGTATTATATATTAATCCGCCTTATTAATAAAAACCGTCCAATAACACTCGATAACCGACCTACTCGATCGAGTAAGTCTCGTACTCGATCGAGTGCCACTTACTCGATCGAGTGCCAAGGCTACTCGACCGAGTACCCTACAGGAAGACTACTGTTTCGTATTCCAAACATACTTACTCGACAGAGTAAGTCCCACTCGATAGAGTACCCACAGACTCATAAAACCGTAGTATTACAGTCTTCCCTCCTTAAAAAGAACTTCGTCCCCGAAGTTCAAACCACAACAAAACAAAAACAGACTAACACTCTCCCAACATAACAACAAAACAAAACTCAACATAAAACTCCAAAACATACTCACCAAACCAAACTCAACCCGACTCAAACAGCTACTAACTATATCAAAATCAACATAAAAACATGTAAAAACACTTCACGACCATGTCATACCCCCCTAAATGAAAAAAGGTTACGTCCCCGTAACCATACATACCTGATAAAAAAGAGACGGGTAGCGCTCCCTCATGGCCTCTTCCGCCTCCCATGTAGCCTCCTCTACCTCATGATTAGACCAAAGGACCTTAAGCAACACTGTCTCACCATGTCTAGTTTTCCTAACCTTTCGGTCGAGAATCTGTTTAGGCACCTCAAGATAAGACAAGGACTCATCCAGCTCTATGTTCTCTACCTGTAATACATGTGAATGGTCACTAACATACTTTCGCAGCTGAGATACATGAAACACATTATGTACCCTATCTAAAGCAGACGGTAAAGCCAACCGATAAGCAACCTCTCCAACACGGTCTAAGATCTCATATGGTCCTATGAACTTCTGACTCAACTTCCCTTTCTTACCAAATCTCATGACTCCACGCATAGGGGACACTTTCAAAAGAACCTTGTCCCCAACCTGAAACTCTATATCCCGTCGATGTAGATCTGCGTAACTCTTTTATCGATCCTGGGCCGCTCTCATCCTCTCTCTGATCATCTTAATCTGCTCTACCATCTCATGTGCCATCTCTGGTCCTAAAACCACTGCCTCAGCACTGTCTTCCCAACAAATCGGACTCCTACATCTCCTCCCATATAAAGTCTCAAATGGCGCCATGCCAATACTGGTGTGATAGCTGTTGTTGTAAGAAAACTCAATCAAATCTAACCTCTGTTCCCAGCTACCACCAAAATCCATAACACAAGCTCGCAACATATCCTTTAGAGTCTTGATTGTCCTCTCAGTCTGGCCATCTGTTGTAGGATGAAATGCTGTACTCATCTTCAATGTAGTTCCCAAAGCCTCCTGCAACTCTTTCCAAAACCGTGAGATAAATCTCGAATCTCTGTCAGACACTATATCTTTAGGCACCCCATGCAATCTCAGCACATTCTTCCTATAAGCCATAGCTAACTGTGCCTTAAGAAACTTTCAAATAGAGCGGCTCATTGCTCAAAATGAGGCCCTCACCGAAGCTCTTAGGAATGTCACTCGAGAGAGAGAGATGCGGCAATGGATGCCTCGGCCGTAAGCACCGCCATCTCACGCCACCGCCCCACCAAGTACCTTGGGGTGGGGGACCCATGCCTTTTTTGCGATTGGGTAAGAGAGATGGAGAACGTGTTCGAGGTGGTGAGGTGCCCGGAAGAGCTTAAGGTGGAGCAAGCCGCCTTCTACTAGGGAGGACTTGCGGGAGGTTGGTGGTACAAGGAGAGGTAAGCTATGAAGAACTTCTATGAAGATAGGGGCGAAGCCGCCATCCCTTGGGCCGATTTCAAGATGGAGATGAAGAATGAGTTCATCCATGAGCACGTGAGGTGCAAGCTTCGAGCGGAATTCGACCGGTTCGTTATGACCGATGCTATGACCGTGCAAGACTACTACATCCGCTTTTGTGAGCTCGTTACTTACGTGGAGGACCTTCACCTTAGCCAATCTCATTTGGCTCTTAAGTTTGAAGGAGGTTTGACCGTCAAGCTGTTGGAGAAGCTCCCACCCGGGGATTTGTCTAGTGTGAAAGAAGTCTATGCTAAGGCCGGTAACGTGGAGAGGCTACTCGGTGTCACCAAGGATGCTAAGGAGAGGACCGGGGAGAAAAGGAGGAATGAAGGTGAAGGAGGTTATCAACCCAAGAAGGTTACTTTTAACCAATCCAAGTCGTACTCGGGAGGAGCACAAGGAAATAGCATTGGTGGGACAAACAACTATGGGAATAGGGTCGCTAGTGAAGGAGGAGGGTTAAGGTGCTATAATTGTGGTGGCCTCAGTCACAAAAGGGTGGAATGCACTAGTGCTCAAAAGGGACATAACCAGAGATTTGGATAAGGAAACTCTTACCACACCTCTTCCCAAAGCGGGGCAAGCAACTGGAACTCGGGGGCTTGGAGTAACCCAAGGAATGCAAATCTCAACTTCAATGCGGAAACAATCGAGGGAACTTCAAACGGGGAACCTCATCAAGAGCAACAAGCTATGCGGGCGGCAATACTTCCGGGAATAGGCCAACTCAATCGGCTAGCATGGTCCAAGAAGCACCCAAGACTAGTGGCATGCTCTTTGCCATGGACAAGAGGAGTGCCGAGGAAGACGCCCACGTTGTATCCAGTATATTTCTTGTTAACTCTCACCTATGCTTTATTTTATTTGACTCGGGGGCTACACATTCTTTCGTGTCTAGGAGCCGTGTACCGACCTTAGGATTGGGGGAGGGCGAACCAGCCAAGGATGACGTGACCTTACCTTTGGGGGAGTCTATTACATGTTCAAGGATTTATAAAGAAGTACTTGTCTTAATTTACAAAACAAATTTCCCGGTAGATCCTTTTGAATTTCCTTTGGAGGGGTTTGAGATAATTCTAGGAATGGATTGGTTGAGTAAACACAAAGCCAACATAGATTGCTACCAAAAGAAGATTGCTTTGAAAGGACCTAAGGGTACTAGGGTGTCATACAAAGGTTACCTAGTCAAGCCTAAAGTAAAACTAGTTTCGGTGATGACCCTAAAGACTTGCCTAAAGAAGAAGTGCCCAATGATCATATGCCACATGTGGGATACTAGTGTAGAGAGGCCTTAAGCTAGGAATATACCGGTGGTGGGAGAATTTGAGGACGTATTTCCGGAGGAATTGCCCGGATTTCCTCCACTCAGAGAAGTGGAGTTTGGAGTGGACCTGAGACCGGGTGCGGGACCGATTTCTAAGGCCCCGTTCCGGATGGGTCCAAAGGAGCTAGAAGAATTGAAGAAAAAACTTTGGGAATTGGCGGATAAAGTTTACATTAGACCGAGTGTTTCACCTTGGGGAGCACCGGTTCTATTTGTAAAGAAGAAGGATGGAACGTTGAGATTGTGCATTGATTATAGGGAGTTGAACAATGTTACTGTCAAAAACAAATACCCTCTACCTAGGATTGATGACTTGTTTGACCAACTTAGTGGAGCCGGAGTGTTTTCAAAGATTAACCTACGTTCGGGCTATCACCAATTGAAGATCAAAGATGAGGATATCCCAAAGACCTCTTTTAGATCAAGGTATGGACATTATGAGTTCATGGTAATGCTGTTTGGACTAACAAATGCACCGGCCGCTTTCATGGATCTTATGAATAGGGTGTTTAGTCCGTATTTGGACACGTTCGTGGTGGTATTCATAGACGATATCTTGGTCTACTCCAAGACCAAAAAAGAGCATGAGGAACACTTAAGGATAGTATTGTAAACCTTTAGAGAGCACCAGCTTTATGCAAAGCTTAGTAAGTGTGAGTTTTGGCTAGAGAAAGTGGCTTTCTTGGGCCATATCGTGTCAAAGGAAGGAGTTGTTGTGGATCCCACCAAGATTGAGGCCGTGTCTAGGTGGGTAGCACCCAAGAATGTAAGGGAGGTTAGAAGCTTCTTAGGTCTAGCCGGGTACTATCATCGATTTGTGAAAGACTTCTCTAAGATTGCAAGACCTTTGACATCGCTTATGAAGAAGAAGAGCCATTTCAAGTAGGACGGGAGTTGTGAGACGGCCTTCTTAACTCTAAAGGAGCGCCTAACCACGGCCCCCATTTTAGCCTTGCCGGAAGGAAGTGAGAATTTTGAAATTTACACCGATGCGTCAAAGAATGGCTTGGGGTGTGTACTTATGCAAAATGCTAGGGTCATAGCCTATGAATCAAGACAATTGAAGACTCATGAGGAGAATTACCCGACTCACGACTTAGAATTGGGAGCCGTTGTTTTTGCATTGAAGATTTGGAGGCATTAATTATATGGAACAACCTTTAAGGTGTTTTCCGACCACAAAAGTTTGAAGTACATCTACACCCAAAAGGAGTTGAATATGAAGCAAAGGAGATGGATTGAGCTAATTGGGGATTATGACATAGAAATACTCTACTATGAAGGGAAAGCTAATGTGGTGGCCGATGCCTTGAGTAGGAAGTCGGTGCACTCCTTGTGTACCGCCTTGTCCATGATAAGATTGAAGGAAGAGGTAAAGGAAATGGGAATTCATATGATAAGGAAAGGGGCATCAATTAGAGACTTAACTCTAGAACCCGAGTTGCATGAGGAAATTCGAGAAAGACAAGCAAGTGATGTGAAGATCTAAGAATGTAAAGAAGTATTAGACAAAGGCGAACCTTCAAGGTTTGAGTTACATATGGATGGGAGTCTTAGATTCAAAGGGAGATGGTGCGTGCCATGTGATGAAGAGCTTAAGAAGAAGATAATGAATGAAGCTCATAATACACCATACTCGGTGCACCTGGGTGGTGACAAGCTATATAAAGATCTCCAGAAGACCTTTTGGTGGCCGAATATGAAAAGGGAAGTGGCGGAATTCGTGGCAAGATGTTTGACTTGCCAAAGAGTAAAAGGGGAGCACAAGAGACCGCAAGGGAAGGTGCAACCTTTGGATGTGCCAGAATGGAAATGGGAGTCAATCTCCATGGACTTTATAGTGGGCTTACCAAGGACTCAAAAAGGGAACAATATGATTTGGGTTATCGTGGATAGACTAACCATGTCGGCTCACTTCATTCCAATGAAGGATACTTGAAGCAAGGTAGAATTAGCTAATGCATATTGCAAGTATGTGGTCAAGCTTCATGGGTTCCAGAAGGACATTGTTTCGGATCGAGATTCGTGGTTCATCTCAAGGTTTTGGAAAGAGCTTCAAAGCTCCTTTAGTACTCAATTGAAAATGAGCACGACCTTCTATCCCGCGACGGATGTGTTGGAATATGTGTCCTCCGACAATAATGCGATCACAACTGTTGATCATGATGATCACATGTTTAAGTCTCATTTTAAAGAATACAATTGGGAAGTAATATTTTACTGTCAACTGGTCCACACATATCGGTAATGATTGGCTGACTAGAGTTTGACATTACTGTCGTGAGACGGTGGTGACCAGTTGATCCCCTTAGGTCATACCTAAAGGGTAACACACTTAATTAATCATTTAATTGATCGTATGACGATACATGTCAATTAAATTACTTAAAATTGACGGACGACTTTGGAAGATATATTTACGTGTCTTATTGAAATTTGATTAAATAAGATACGGTCTAAGTAATCGAATTGTTTCATTACTTAGATGAAATTATTGTTTAAAGAAGCAATTGCATTTGAATGAATAAGTTATTATAAATACAAGATGTTGTGATTTATAATTGGAAAAATATTTTGGTACAAGTAATTATGAATTACTAAGTCGATTTTTGTATATGACGTATTTTTGTTAATACGTTGATTTTTAATATGTTAAAAATACATAACAATTTTATGTGACATGTGACATGTGACATATGACAAATTGACAATTTGACAAAGATAAAATGGAGTCCATTTTATCTATGTATACCGAAATTAAAGGGAAGATTAAGTATATATTGTGTTGATTATGTTAGTGGTAAACATAATCATTCCCTACTAAACTAGTCATGCAAAACCTAGTTGTCATTGTGAAGACAAACTTGTGCATGCATTGGCTCCCTCTTCTCCTCTCTTCCACCCGGTTTTTGAGAAGGAAAACATTTTGGGTTTTCTTCTTATTTTACCTAATATACTCTACAAAATAGATTGGTGCATTTATTCATTATTCATTCATCTAAAATTTGAGTTTTAGAAATATAAAAATTCTTCCTTCTCTCTAAACCAAAATATTAGAGAGTCCAATAATATTTTTGGGTTAATTTTAATAAAAAAATTAGTATTATTCTAGTAATAATAATATTAGTTTTATTAAGTTGTTATCTTGGGTATAATACTTTTGGAAGGGATTCTCTTCTTGAATCCTTGTTCATCCACTAAGGAAAGCTCAAGAACAAGAGAGTAGGAGAACTCTCTTGTGTCCATATAAACCGAAATATCAATGTGAGATGATGATTTCTTCTTTATTTATTTTGTAGTTTGCATGCATAAGATCACCATTTAATTTTATGACTAAATTAACTTAAAACATATATGAATATGTTGAGTATATAGATCTAGATTTCTAACAAGTGGTATCAAGAGCCTTGGTTGTTTGCATGCAAATCGGTTATAGTTTTTCCGAGTTATACGATTAACATATAAAACTTGTAAATTTGTGTTATTATGATATATCAAGAAATAAATTATGCATGTTAAAGTTTCTGGTCCTAAAATGTTTTTAGGATATTTTGGTTAATTTATGGATTTTTATTGTTCATCTTATAAAATAATGGCATTAAAAATGTGATTTTATGATTAAAATTTCATTTTCGGACTAAAATTAGCTAAACTTCGAATTTTCCAGTGATTTTTGGATATGTTATCACATATATTATTTTGAGATGACCTGTAAATTTTCATAATTTTTGGAGTTCTTATGCTCGGAATATGAATTTTTCATGTTTAAAATCGGATTTAGTAGAAAAATAGGTTAATATGAGATAAATTTCGAATCTGGTCATAGAAATTTAGTATGTTGTCACATGCAATTTTACAAGATGTGTGTAAAATAATAGGCTATATTGAAGTCTTCATGCATGATTTATGAATTTTTGATGAAAAATAGCATAAATAGTGACTTAATTAGTGAATAATTGCTAAAACATACTCTATGACTAAGGAAAAACGTCACATGTTGCATTTTATTATTTTTTTTCAGATCTAAAATTGAAAAGTTGATAAATATATTTTTTCTCATGTTTTTATGATTTTTATTGATAAATCCGATAAACCGCAACATAGCTTTTCCGATAATTTTACGAAATTTTAACCTAAGTTTTTTGAACATTATGAATGTCATGGTATTTTTACAGAATGTTCATAAGTTTAAATTTCAAATTTCAAATTTATTTGGAATTTTTGTGATTTATTTGAAGTTTATAGCCTTTTTATTGTATTTTAGATCCATTAATGAACAATTTTTTAGTAATATGAGTTAATTATGGTCAAATAGCTAGTGGAGACTAATTTTTGAGTCCTAAGAAGTTAGGGTAATTAACTTATGCATAAATAAGAATTTATGTAATTTTTGTGATTATAAAACGTTGAATCACGCAAATCAAAAAAACCGTAGTGTAATATACGATATTGGCTACTTAAAGGCGATTTAGCATAAAATTGGGCATGTTCATACATATTATAATGCTGCATTTTATTTATGATTGTCATAATTTTATTTTATGTAATTTTCGAATTATGTAATTTTACTTAGTATGGCCTTAGTTTTTTAATTGATATTACCCGAAATGTATGGGAATATCGATTCGGTTGTAATTTTATTGTGATATCGTATCACCGTTTTGTAATTTAATAGATTTATTTTATTTTAATTACAAATGTATAATAGGAAATTATGTCATTTATTATGTAATTTATTTATTCCGGAGTTCCTTAAAGACAGATTTCTTCAAGAAGGCGATACATAAAGACGGTGTTACGTCGAGATGCGTGCCAATAGCCGAAGTTCAAGGGACCAATGGAGTTGGTTTCCGAATATGTAATAGTTAAATAGTTTTTCTATTTTAGGAAGGCCATACTAGGATTTATTTTTATGTTTTGCATTTTATTTATATGTTGCATGCATCGCTAAATCGCCATAACTAAAACACGCATTATTTTTTTAATTGAGTTTATCGACCGTGTCAATTAGAATTAGCGTAGTTCACCGCTTTAGTTCACTTAAAACGTGATAGATAATAAATTGACATGACCTCTTGCTAAAATAATCAATTGAGACATAGCTTTACCAAATAGTAGAAACCATGAAAACCTATTTCGCGAGGGAGTGCACTCGGCCCTACCGGGGTACAAAACTTGTTACGTAGGGGAAGTGGGTGGTAAATGTGTAATACTCCGTATTTATAAGTCTTGGGGTACTCTATCGAGTAGGCCTTACTCTGTCGAGTAAGGGTAAGTTGCGAAATAAAATAGTTTCTGACCTGTTGGGTACTCGATCGAGTAGCTGGGGCACTCGATCGAGTAAGGGGGTACTCGATCGAGTACCTTGTCCGGTTTTACGGGGAGTTTTCTCGGGTTTTGTTAATTATGCGATTAAGGTATTTAAGCTTCATCGTCATTATTCTAAATCAATTTTACAAAACCTAAATTCCTGTTTAAGAGAGAAAGCAAACAAGTTCATCTTCTTAATCGCATTCTTAGCAATTCCCGGAGTTCAGACGGTCAGTTCTTGTCGTTGTGTATACCGTTAAGTTCCTTGCGTCGAGGGTAAGATCTGCGTACCCTTTTTGTTGTATTTCCTTTGATTTGGTTAAACCCTAATTTAGAGATTGGGGGTTTTATGTGTAGTATGTGATGTGGTAGTCTCTATGTGTTGTATGATAGGAGGAGGGTTCATAGAAGAGGCTTTTTGACTCAGTAGTAGAGACCGTCTGATTGTGTGCATACCAGGTAGGATTTCCTACTCAGTATTAGTCCCATAATGGGATGATTGTTGATGTGTTGAGATTGATTGTTTGATATAGTAATTGAATTGTGACGGTTGTGATTGTGATTGTGATTGTGATTGTTGTCTATGATTCTCGAGGCGTGTCCTCGGCTGAGTGGGGTCACTTGCGGGAGTGGCTTCACGCCCTAGTTTCGCCTTCTGTGGAACCCGCCATAGAAGGGATGTGCACATTAATGGACAGGGTTATCGCTCACTATGTGGAGCGGGGATTTGGTGGGTACGGTGCGGTCCCCCATGGCGGTGGTCGGGTCCAGTGGACGGTCGAGTATGAAGATGATGGGAATTGGTTGGTTGTGTGTGTGTGTGTGTGATTAAGTCATCTTTTATCTTATCATTGTTGTTTATATTGATTGTGTGATTAATCGACCCGGTGTTGTTTTGTAAACTGCGGTGATCCATTCGTGGATGGTGAGCAGATATTGAGCAGGTATTGAGATGAGTACTGGGATAGCTGGGATGCCAGACATGATGATATGAGTCTTCCGCTGTAGCTTTTAGTTTATTTACATTTCAGTTAGAACAGTCAGTTTGAGATCATGTATCGTATTTTAGTTTGGTTTTGAGGATTGTAACTATTCGTTAATCATTTATAATAAACGTTGTTTCTTTATTGTTGTTTGATTATCATTGCCTCGGGTAACCGAGATGGTAATGTCTTCATACCTGAGTGGTCCTGGTAAGGCACTTGGAGTATGGGGGTGTTACAAATGGTATCCGAGCGACGATCCTGAAACCTGTAACCAATGAGCCTAATGAACATAGGGAGTCAATTAAAATGAACCCGGGGTAAAAGTTGTAGGAGCTAGTGCAAAGGCTTGGGAGACGTCCTAAAGTCGCAGGGGTCGCCCTACAACTTTGAACCGGTCACATGGGGGAAAGTGTTTGTCGAGTCGTATGTGTGTTTGGTTAACTTGTGTAAGAATGTGATGAAATGTGTTAATTGTTGGGTGTTGAAGTAGAAAGTTGAGCATGTGAAAGAAAATGGTGATATGTGGGAACTTGTTGATGAGATGATAACATGTTGGATGATTTACAATGTGGCATTTAATAACATGATGAAATGATCTCGTAGATAGTAGAAAAGATGCGTAGCATGTGTATTATGATATAATGTGATTTATAAGTTTAGCATGTTAGCATATGACGTAACATGCGGGTAGCTTTTATGTGTTAGCATGACTCGATCGAGTGGGACTAACTCGATCGGGTGGGTTTTGACGATTTTGAGTCCAGAATCGTGTTTTAGGGTACTCGATCGAGTAACTAGGGGTACTCGATCGAGTAGGGGGTCACTCGATCGAGTAGCCTAGATACTCGATCGAGTAAGTAAGAGATCAGAAGGTCTGTTTGGGGTCTGAAGTTTGGGTACTCGATCGAGTACGTGGGGCACTCGATCGAGTAGCCCGTTACTCGATCGAGTGTGTTTGGGAACTCGATCGAGTGGGTTCTGGGTGGCGTGTTTTCGTGTTTTGAAGTTTAGTACGTGTGTTCATATCTACCCTTTCTTATATATGTATAGTTTCAAGATGCCGCCCAAGAGAAGCGCTTTGTATCGAGAGCCGAGCTTATGACCGTGGATGACATCGTTAAGATGTTAGAGCACCAGGATGCTCTTACTGAGACCCTAAAGAAAGTGAATGAGGATAAGAATAAGGATAAGGAGAAGGAGGTTGATCATTCAAAAATCAGCCTCTACATAGCGAGGTTTAACCCGAAAGAGTACAAGGGGGTTGGGGAGCCTAACCTTCTTGATAGTTGGCTGAGAGAGATGGAGAACATATTAGATTTGGTTCACTGTCCTGATGAGATGAGGGTGGAACAGCGCGTTCTATCCGAGGGAGGCAGAGGCAAGTGGTGGGATTCGGTGAAAGTGAGTGCTAAGGAGATATATACAAACCAAGGCTTACCTGCTATACCTTGGGAGGAGTTTCGTAGAGGTTTGTGAGGAAGGAGTTTGTACCGGAACATGTGAGGAGTAAGATGAGAGAAGAGTTTGATGGTTTTAAGATGACTATTTGAGATATCGTATTTGAGTACTACAGTGTTCAATGAGAAGTCTAGGTATCTTTGAGGATATGGGTTTGAGTGAGGAGAATCGGCATTGAGGTTTGAGAGGGGTTGACCCCTAAGATTATGGATAAGTTACCCGTGGGAATCCTTACAGATGTTAACGAAGCTTATGAGAGGGCTGGGAGAGCTAAGAGGTTGGTGGAGATGGCTCAGGAGAGGTTAGGTGGTGAGAAGAGGAAGTCTGAGAGCGAGGGTGGTGGCCAATCGAATCACAACAAAGGCAACCACAATCGATCTAAGGGATTTTCTTCGGGTCCGGGTTCGATCTTTGGGGCTTCCTTTGGGCGTGGCCGTGGAAGTGTGAGTAATAGTTGGGGAGTGACTGCTACTGTTTGTGGTGGTGTAGGCCACAAGAGACATGAGTGCACAAGTGCACCGGGATCTTTCCGAGAGACTGCGCGAGCTTCGCGAGCAACACCGGGCCTGGATCATGGCCAAACCGGGAAGTCGAGTTGCAGAGTGGAGGCAACCGCAACGGCGGTAATTCTTATCGAAAACCACCAGCGAACAACAACAACAATCAAGGGTCGGGTGCTAAGCCGACCACCTCACCCAAGATCTTGTCCGGGGAGGTGGGCGGAAGACCGATGGCAAGTTATTCATGATGGAGAAGAAAGCGGTGAGGAAGATGCGCACATAATCACCAGTACATTCCTTGTTAATGGTATTCCTACCTTTGTTTTGTTTGATTAGGGGGGGCTTCTCGTCGTTTGTGTCTTCGAGTCACGTCAAACGATTGGGTTTGAGAGTATATGAGTCCGTTAGTGAGCAAGTTTTCATACCTTCGGGTGAGTCTGTATCGTGTGGGAGATTGTTCGGAGATGTATCTTTGATAGTTGGGCAAGTTGATTTCCCTGTAGACTTGCTAGAGTTTCCTTTTAACGGTTTTGAGATGATAGTCGGGATGGATTGGTTAGGAAAGTATAAAGCTAAGATTGACTGTCATCAAAAGAAAGTGTCTTTAAGAGGTCCTAAGGGTGTTAGTGTGTCTTATCGTGGGTTTCTAGTCAGACCCAAAGTTAAGTTGATTGTAGCTGTTACCTTGAAGTCTTATCTGAGGAAGGGATGTCCTTTAATCTTGTGCCATGTGAGAGATGACCGGATAGAGAGTCCGACAGTTGATGAGATACCAGTGGTGGGAGAGTTTGCAGATGTTTTTCCAGAGGAGATTCCGGGGTTGCCACCGAAGAGGGAGATAGATTTCACCGTTGAGTTGAAGCCAGGGACGGGCCCAATCTCTAAGGCACCGTACCGTATGGGTCCTAAGGAGATGGAGGAGCTTAGGAAGCAGTTGGATGATCTGATAGAGAAGGGATACATTAGACCAAGTGTATCGCCGTGGGGAGCACCGATTCTTTTCGTCGTGGAAGAAGAAAGATGGGAGTTTGAGGTTATGCATAGATTACAGGGAGCTGAACCGTGTGACGATAAAGAACAAGTATCCTTTGCCAAGGATAGATGACCTGTTTGACCAGTTGAGTGGTGCAATAGTCTTTTCTAAGATTTATTTGAGGTCGGGGTACCATCAGGTGAAGATTAGAGAGGTGGACATACCAAAGACACCTTTCACGTCGAGGTATGGCCATTATGAGTATGTGGTGATGCCGTTTGGGTTGTCTAATACACCGGCAGTGTTTATGGATTTGATGAATAGAATCTTCAGACAGTTCTTGGACCAGTTTGTAGTGGTGTTTATCGATGATATCTTAGTCTACTCTAAGACTAAGGAGGAGCATGAGGAGCATCTGAGGATCGTGTTGCAGACTTTGAGGGATCATGAGTTGTATGCTAAGCTGTCCAAGTGTGAGTTCTGGTTAGAGAAAGTTGCTTTTCTGGGGCATGTGATCTCTAAAGATGGGGTAGCTGTGGATCCGGCAAAGATTGAGGCAGTGACAAAGTGGGAAGCACCGAAGAATGTTGCCGAGGTTAGGAGTTTCTTGGGGTTAGCTGGATACTACAGACGGTTCGTGGAAGATTTCTCCAAGATAGCTAGACCGATGACAGCGTTGATGAGGAAAGAGAACAGGTTTCGTTGGGATGAGAGTTGTGAGACGGCGTTCCAAAAATTAAAGGAGTGTTTGACCACAGCTCCTGTCTTAGCATTGCCTGAAGGGAGCGAGAACTTTGAGGTTTATACAGATGCCTCGAAGAATGGGTTGGGATGTGTGTTGATGCAGAATGGTAAAGTGATTGCCTATGCTTCTAGGCAATTGAAGCCTTATGAGGAGAACTACCCTACTCATGATCTGGAGTTGGGTGCAGTGGTGTTTGCTCTCAAGATTTGGAGACATTACCTTTATGGAGCAATCTTTAAGGTATTTTCTGATCACAAGAGTCTCAAGTACATCTTCACGCAGAAGGAGTTGAACATGAGACAGAGGAGGTGGATGGAGCTGATTGGCGATTATGACATGGAAATCATCTACCATGAAGGGAAGGCCAATGTTGTTGCTGATGCTTTGAGTAGGAAGAGTGTACATTCTCTGTGTACAGCTCTATCCTTGATGAGGCTGAGGGATGAGGTAGCGAGTTTTGGGATACATATGATGCAGAAAGGAGATGCCATGGGTGATATGACAGTACATCTTGAGTTTTATGATGATATTCGAGGTAAGCAGGCTTTGGATCCTAAGTTAGTTGAGTGGAGAGCTGGAGTAGAGAAAGGGACAGTGTCCCGCTTTTCTATTCATACAGATGGTAGTTTGAGGTTTGATGGTAGGTGGTGTGTTCCTAATGACGAGGAGTTGAAAAAGACTATCATGACAGAGGCACATTGCACACCATATTCAGTTCATCCAGGTGGAGACAAGCTATACAAGGATTTGAAGAAAACGTTTTGGTGGCCTGGGATGAAGAAAGAGACAGCTGAGTTTGTGTCCCGTTGCTTGACATGCCAGAGAGTTAAAGGGGAACAGCGACGACCACAAGGTAAGATTCAGTCTTTAGAGGTACCTGAGTGGAAGTGGGAATACATTTCCATGGATTTCATTGTGGGTTTGCCGAAGAGTCAACAAGGTAACAACATGATTTGGGTGATAGTGGATCGTCTGACCAAGTCAGCTCACTTTGTTCCAATGAAAGATACATGGACTAAGGCACAATTGGCTATGGCCTATCGAAAGAACGTGCTTAAGTTACATGGAGTGCCTAAGGACATAGTGTCTGACAGAGATGCGAGGTTTATATCGAGGTTTTGGAAGGAGTTGCAGGAATCGTTGGGAACAACCTTGAAGATGAGTACAGCATTTCATCCTGCGACAGACGGGCAGACTGAGAGAACATCAAGACTCTTGAGGATATGTTGCGAGCTTGTGTGATGGATTTTGGTGGTAGCTGGGAGCAGAGGTTGGACTTGATAGAATTTTCTTACAATAACAGCTATCACACTAGCATTGGTATGGCACCGTTTGAGGCTTTGTATGGGAGGAGATGTAGGAGTCCAATCTGTTGGGACGATAGTGCTGAGGCAGTGGTTTTAGGACCAGAGATGGTGCATGAGATGGTGGAACAGATTAAGATGATCAGGGAACGGATGAGAGCAGCTCAGGATCGACAAAAGAGTTATGCAGATCTACATCGCCGGGATATAGAGTTTCAAGTTGGGGACAAGGTTCTTTTGAAAGTGTCTCCTATGCGCGGGGTTATGAGATTTGGGAAGAAAGGCAAGCTAAGTCAGAAGTTTATAGGGCCTTATGAGATCTTAGAGCGAGTTGGGGAAGTTGCTTATCGTCTGGCTTTACCAGCTGCGTTAGAGAGAGTGCATAATGTGTTTCATGTATCGCAGCTGCGGAAGTATGTGAGTGACCCGTCACATGTGTTAGAGGCAGAGAGCTTAGAGCTAGATGAGTCCTTATCATATCTTGAAGTGCCTAAGCGATTCGACCGAAAGGTTAGAAAGACTAGGAGTGGTGAGACAGTTTTGCTTAAGATCCTGTGGTCTAACCACGAGACCGAGGAAGCTACATGGGAGCCAGAGGAAGCTATGAAAGAGCGTTACCCTTTCCTTTTTGATCAGGTATGTATGGTTACGGGGACGTAACCTTGTTTCTTTTAGGGGGGTAGGAGATGATCGCGAGCAGTTTTTAAGAGTTTTATACCCCTTTTATATGTTGTGTCGGGATGTTTGTCGGGATGAGTTGGGTTAGTATCATGTTTTATGTTGAATTTTTGTTTGGCTTTTGAGTCGGGAATGTTGTGGGAGTACCTTTGTTTAGTGGTGGTTTGAACTTCGGGGACGAAGTTCCTTTTAAGGAGGGAAGACTGTAATACTCCGTATTTATAAGTCTTGGGGTACTCTATCGAGTAGGCCTTACTCTGTCGAGTAAGGGTAAGTTGCGAAATAAAATATTTTCGACTGTTGGGTACTCGATCGAGTAGTTTGGGGCACTCGATCGAGTAAGGGTACTCGATCGAGTACCTTGGGTACTCGATCGAGTGTCCGGTTGTACGGGGAGTTTTCTCGGGTTTTGTTAATTATGCGATTAAGGTATTTAAGCTTCATCGTCATTATTCTAAATCACTTTTACAAAACCTAAATTCCTGTTTAAGAGAGAAAGCAAACAAGTTCATCTTCTTAATTGCATTCTTAGCAATTCCCGGAGTTCAGACGGTCAGTTCTTGTCGTTGTGTATACCGTTGAGTTCCTTGCGTCGAGGGTAAGATCTGCGTACCCTTTTTGTTGTATTTCCTTTGATTTGGTTAAACCCTAATTTAGAGATTGGGGGTTTTATGTGTAGTATGTGATGTGGTAGTCTCTATGTGTTGTATGATAGGAGGAGGGTTCATAGAAGAGGCTTTTTGACTCAGCAGTAGAGACCGTCTGATTGTGTGCATACCAGGTAGGATTTCCTACTCAGTATTAGTCCCATAATGGGATGATTGTTGATGTGTTGAGATTGATTGTTTGATATAGTAATTGAATTGTGACGGTTGTGATTGTGATTGTGATTGTTGTCTATGATTCTCGAGGCGTGTCCTCGGCTGAGTGGGGTCACTTGCGGGAGTGGCTTCACGCCCTAGTTTCGCCTTCTATGGAACCCGCCACAGAAGGGATGTGCACATTAATGGATAGGGTTATCGCTCACTATGTGGAGCGGGGATTTGGTGGGTACGGCTGCGGTCCCCCACTGGCAGGGCTGGTCCAGTGGACGGTCAGTATGAAGATGATGGGAATTGGTTGGTTGTGTGTGTGTGTGTGACAGTTAAGCTGTCTGTTTATCTTATCATTGTTGTTTATATTGATTGTGTGATTAGTACTGACCCCGGTGTTGTTTTGTAAACCTGCGGTGATCCATTCGGGGATGGTGAGCAGATATTGAGCAGTTATTGAGATGAGTACTGGGATAGCCTGGGATGCCACGACATGATGATAGGAGTCTTCCGCTGTAGCTTTTAGTTTATTTACATTTCAGTTAGAACAGTCAGTTTGAGATCATGTATCGTATTTTGGTTTGGTTTTGAGGATTGTATCTATTCGTTAATCATTTATAATAAACGTTGTTTCTTTATTGTTGTTTGATTATCATTGCCTCGGGTAACCGAGATGGTAATGTCTTCATACCTGAGTGGTCCTGGTAAGGCACTTGGAGTATGGGGGTGTTACAAAATGTCTATCCACCGAATTCATATTGATAAGGGATGAATCAGCCCTACCGTGCCCAAGTCGATGTGGATTTGGATCATGGACACATTTATTCGAAATTTGGATTGAGCTCAACGGAAGTATTCGTGACCGTAATCGCATGTGTTCCGGGCTATAGATAAACATTAGAGTAATTTTATCGACCAAGAGTTCTAAAAGTTGAATCGATTAAGCGTTAATCCACCGAGTTATATTGATAAGGGATGAATCGGCCCTACCGTGCCTAAGTCGATATGAATTTGGGTCTTGGAATCATTTATCTAAGTTGGGTAGAGGTCACTAGATAAATGCAATAAAACTTGTTTAAACTTATTTTACGAGTATTATTATTATTAAAACGACATATGTTTTATTCCTTCTATTTTGTTTTGTAGACCGCTCTTATTTCTCATAATAAATGGCAAATCGAAACACCAACGCCACGCCTCTCACTAATACTTCATGGCTCCGATCCTTTATGGATCGATATAAACTTGAAAAGAATGGGTCAAATTTCTCCGATTGGGATGCCCAACTCAAACTAGCCGCCCAAGGTGACGACAAGCTTCTTTACCTTACCGAGGCCTCTCCACCCGAACCTAATACTAGGTCGACCGCCGCCACAAGGGAAGCATATGAGGCTTACCATAAGGAGTCCGCCGCAATTAAAAACGTGTTGATCTTTGCGATGGAGGCGGATCTCCAAAGGAGAGCCTTTAAGATGGGCACCGCTAATGAGATTTACTCCAAGCTTGTGACAATGTTTTCACAAACTCCGTGGATCGTCCAATATGAGGCGGCCGCGGCATTGTTTGATCTCGACTTCAAAGAGGGCCAAAAGGTTAGCCCTCATGTGCTCAAATTAATGGAGCTAGTCGAGACCTTGAAAATTCAAAAGGTTGAAATCCCCAAAGAACTCATTGTAGATAGGATCCTACACTCCTTATCCAAAGTCAAGGCATATGTTCAATTCCGGGTGAATTTTAACATGCAAGACAAGGACGTGTCTCTTGAAGAGTTGCACAAGTTACTTGTGCAAGCCGAAAGGGACATGGGGTTAAATATGAACCCACCAAAAGATGTGCTTAACATAAGCACCAAAAGCAAGGGGAAGTTCAAAAATAATGGGAAGAAGGGTAAGAAGCAAGCTCCCACTTTCACCAAAGCTAAGACTTATGAAGCTAGCACCTCCAAGATCAAGAAGGGCCCTCTTGATAAATGCCATTATTATAATGGTGTTGGACATTGGAAAAGAAATTGTTCCAAATACCTTGGTGATATTAAGGCTGCAAAGATCACTCCAGTAGGTAAATGACTATCCTTTCTTTTATGTTTCTAATTCAACTATGGTATTGTGATACAAAGTTGTGATAATGTATCTCCCTTTTTATTGTAAATAGGGCCTTCACCAAGCAAAGACAAGGGAAAAGAAAAGCAATCTTGAGATACCATCAAGAAGCTAGGAATAACTTTCATGGAGCTGCGCTTTTTATTGTCTTATTTTAATTATGTTTTGGATTTTAGAACTTTTTAATTTCCGTGTTCGACATGGAAATGTATTTTGGATAATTGGTTGTATTTTGGATAATGGTGGCTTGGTTTGCAACCCAAGTCACCCGTTTTATCTTTTTATCCTTGTTCTAAAGTTCGTCTTTACATGCTTGCTCATAGAAACATATGATTATTCACTTAAAGTTATCTAATAGACAACTATAATGATGGGATTCATTATATGTCCACATGCTTAAGGCTTGTGTATGATCATTTATAAAGTGATATTGAGTTAATGAACTCTCTTAAAGGAACGTCAATCACCAAGAACACATACAATATCAAAAACAATTAGTCAAACCATGAGATAGTTCTCCTTATAAAATCATTATTTGTGTCTCATATGCTATCTTTGAATCTCTAGTGTATTTATTCTAAAGATAGAGTGGGAGAAAAATGGGGACACAAACCACAACACATATTTGTGTACTTGTGTAAATGAGATCTACGCAAGGGAGAATGATTTAAATAAAGGTATATCTATTTATATAGTATGCCCAATAGATGAGATCTAGACCTATGGTCTCGAATAGATCTACATGACAAAAGAGACCAAGTGAAGTTATCAAGAGAATGTTTTCTCAAGATAACTACACGAGGAGACCAAAAGAAAGTTTGGAAGAAAATGACTAATGTAAAGTTTTAACAAGAGCTTTGACTAGTTTATGATAAATTTTGACCAATAGTTTCAACATTGATATTTACTTAAGAGCCTAAATGAATCAAAGTTACATCCTAGAAAATAAATGAGATTTATGACTAGAGGTTGCAAGGATTGATATACCGATATCCTTAATAGCTAAGTTAAGTATTAACCACGCAAATGTCATTACTTAATCTCATTATGAAAATGATTTGGTTAAACTTCCTTCCGAAAACAGTATTTTGAAGGACGTGTATTAGATATTATTTATATTTAAATAATGACATTGCTACGCATCATTATGATATGAATGAGTTAGAGATTAAAGTCTCTTTCCATAAGGTTAAAGATGAGACCACTTCAAAATAGGTATTTTAAAAGGATATGATATGAACATATATGGTTTTATCTCAATAACTTAAACAAAGCAATAAGTTACATTTTTGAATTATCTCAATTGAGTAGTCAATTTCTAATCATGTGGAATTAAGTGGGAGTTGGAAATTATCATGTGAAGACATGGAATTTAGTGGGAGCAATCATCTTGTAAAAATTTACAACTCACTACTCATTGAGAATGACGAGCTAGTACCTTCTTTCACAAAGAAGATTTGAGTTTTAAATTCTGGATGAAAATGGACTATGATGAATCCAACTACATCATGAGATGTTGGATAGGTATTGAGACATACACATCGAATCAACGAGAAACGTGGGTTATTCATGTAAATGAAAATGGAATTGCCATTAGCAGTCATGGTCGTTCCTTGAACCTAAGAATAGTTGATGACATGATTAAAAGTTACTAATGTTTCCGCCATTATAATAATCATGCACATGTCCAAAATAAATCATATGCATAAGAACATGATGGATAATTGGGAAGCCATAGAAGAAACGTCATGAATTCTCGAGGAGAATCCGATGAGCGATTTCAGTGTTTGACAGAAGACTCTGTTATGTGTCAAGAGATTGCACATATTAAAATTCAAACAAAACGTAAGGATTTATGAAAATCTTAAGCTTTTCACCTAAAAGGAGAAATAAAATTTTTGGAATAGTACTTAGTTGAAGTAAGAAGTTACTCAAAACTAATATTCCCTAATAATGCTAGGACTTGTGAGAAGTGCTAGGCTAATCATCTTGACAAATTGTTGCAAGACTCTACAAAATATATACCTAGTACATTGTGTGTGGGTAGAGTACTTGATTAGTACAAGTTATATCATTCACCACAAATTCGTTTGTTATGGGATAATCGACAAGGAAGTTCTCTCAAGATAAAGAACCAAAACCAAGGTTGGGAACCTAGATGTGTACTTGGTAAGGTTCATGCTATGAGAAGATAACATGAACGTAAAGGAAAATGCGATTATAAGAAGTTTGAACTCATGGACACGTGGTATGTTAAACTTCTATTGCAATCAAACAAGTGTTTACACACTTACGATATGCATCACAAGGTTGTAATATGGTATTGACTACCGGAATGTGATGTCGACATTTGTCATTTGAGTTATTATTAACTCACCTTATACTTTGTTACATCCAAACGGGTTGTAGAGACAATTGAACCCCGTTAAAATGAACACGGATTAGCATTGTATTTGCCCATAGTTACTTACATGAGGTGACGTCTCGAAGTAACTAGAGTGTGATGCGATTGATGGCAAGTTCAAGTGCCATAGAATCATATGAGAATGACTAGTCGATCACATAGACAGACTGTTAGGAACATTTTGTCGGGCCTTATGACCGCTTATAGAGTTCTGGCAAATTTATATAACCTGGTCGTGGCGAGAGCTACTATAGTATTCGAATGAGTCGATTCTTTTGACTAAATACTATTCGCCTAAGATGACACAGTTTCAGATTAACTTTGATTTGTGTTACTACGACCTTCGTAAATGGGGTCAAATGGGCACATTTTGGGTTATGATGGCTGTGGCTAGTCGAAGGGAATGAGTGCGATATGAATTGTCCACCCCTAGTTAGGGTTATAACAATATCTCAGGGCCACTCGAGGAGTAATGAACTGGAAATGCGTGGCCATGCTCGGAATGTATCCATGGTAGATAAATCCGGTCAATCAGTTATTCTCCAGATCGAGGAAACCACTCTCGATATGATCACTTGCAAGTACGACCTGAAAGACACCTTGCATTGAGTGGGAGATAGTAATAGGACAAGAGAATTGGTGACGCACACTTGTCGAGGATAAGTGGGAGATTGTTGGAATATGTGTCCTCCGACAATAATGCGATCACAACTGTTGATCATGATAATCACATGTTTAAGTCTCATTTTAAAGAATACAATTGGGAAGTAATATTTTACTGTCAACTGGTCCACACATATCGGTAATGATTGGCTGACTAGAGTTTGACATTACTGTCGTGAGTCGGTGGTGACCAGTTGATCCCCTTAGGTCATACCTAAAGGGTAACACACTTAATTGATCATTTAATTGATCGTATGACAATACGGGTCAATTAAATTACTTAAAATTGACGGAAGACTTTGGAAGATATATTTACGTGTCTTATTGAAATTTGATTAAATAAGATACGGTCTAAGTAATCGAATTGTTTCATTACTTAGATGAAATTATTGTTTAAAGAAGCAATTGCATTTGAATGAATAAGTTATTATAAATACAAGATGTTGTGATTTATAATTGGAAAAATATTTTGGTACAAGTAATTATGAATTACTAAGTCGATTTTTGTATATGTAGTATTTTTGTTAATACGTTGATTTTTAATATGTTAAAAATACATAACAATTTTATGTGACATGTGACATATGACAAATTGACAAATTGACAAAGATAAAATGGAGTCCATTTTATCTATGTATACCGAAATTAAGGGGAAGATTAAGTATATATTGTGTTGATTATGTTAGTGGTAAACATAATCATTCCCTACTAAACTAGCCATGCAAAACCTAGTTGTCATTGTGAAGACAAACTTGTGCATGCATTGGCTCCCACTTCTTCCCTCTTCCACCCGGTTTTTGAGAAGGAAAACATTTTGGTTTTTCTTCTTATTTTACCTAATATACAGTACAAAATAGATTGGTGCATTTATTCATTATTCATTCATCTAAAATTTGAGTTTTAGAAGATAAAAATTCTTCCTTCTCTCTAAACCGAAATATTAGAGAGTCCAATAATATTTTTGGGTCAATTTTAATACAAAAATTAGTATTATTCTAGTAATAATAATATTAGTTTTATTAAGTTGTTATCTTGGGTATAATACTTTTGGGAGGGATTCTCTTCTTGAATCCTTGTTCATCCACTAAGGAAAGCTCAAGAACAAGAGAGTAGGAGAACTCTCTTGTGCCCATATAAACCGAAATATCAATGTGAGATGATGATTTCTTCTTTATTTATTTTGTAGTTTGCATGCATAAGATCACCATTTAAATTTATGACTAAATTAACTTAAAACATATATGAATATGTTGAGTATTTAGATCTAGATTTCTAACAGGATGGACAAATGGAAAGGACAATTTAAATGTTGGAAGACATGTTGAGGGCTTGTGTTCTAGAATTTGGAGGTTCATGGGAAGAAAGGTTACACTTGATCGAATTCTCCTACAACAATAACTATCATGCTAGCATTGGTATGTCCCCATTTGAGGCTTTATATGGGGGGAAATGCCTAAGTCCGATATGTTGGGACGATAGTACCGAAGCCGTGATTTTAGGGCCTCAAATAATCCAAGACATGGTTGATCAAGTCTGTATAATCCGTGAGAAGATGAGAGCCGTACAAGATAGGTAAAAGAGCTACGCCGACTTGAGGAGGAGTGACAAAGAATTTGCGGTAGGAGACAAGGTACTACTCAAGGTTTCACCCATAAGAGGAGTCATGAGATTTGGAAAAAAGGGAAAGTTGAGCCAAAAGTTCATTGGCCCCTATGAAATCTTGGATAGAGTCGGGAAAGTGGCTTATCGCTTAGCACTCCCACCAGCCTTGGACCGAGTTCACAATGTATTCCATGTGTCTCAATTGCACAAGTACATAAGTGATCCCTCTCACGTACTTGAAGCGGAGATGATTGAACTTAATGAGGCCCTAACATATGTGGAAACACCCAAAGAAATCCTAGACCGAAAGGTTAGGAAGACAAGACATGGTGAGACAACCTTGGTGAAAGTGTTGTGGTCCAATCACCTTATGGAGGAGGCCACTTGGGAGGCCGAGGAGAACATGAAGGAGCGATACCCTCATCTTTTCGAGCAAGTATGAGTCGGTTACGAGGTTGTAACCATGTTTCTAGAGGGGTAGGGCGTACTACGCAAGTACCTTAAATAAAGTTTTCTCTCTTTTCTCTTTTCGTATATGTATTTAACTGCCACCTAACGTCACCTTTGAGTCAACACTAGTCTTATATTTACCCCGACTCGCCATAGTGCACCTTGGGGGGCTATATTCCATACCTAGTGTCGGGAGTGAACTTCGGGGACGAAGTTCTTTTAAGGGGGTAGATTGTAATACCTCGAATTTATTTAAGTATAGCTAGACTGAATAAATAACCCACTCGGCCGAGTGCAGATCCACTCGACCGAGTGGAGGACCGAGTACTCCAATGCAGTAGGCTGGAAAGCCTGGAAAGTTGGTCACTCGACCGAGTGGAGCCTCCACTCGATCGAGTGGGCTTCCACTCGACCGAGTGCTGGTTGAGTGAGTTTTATACGGGAAATGTTTGGTGAGATGTCGCTTTCATAACCCTATCATTTCAGATTTCCTAAACCAAAACTCCTCTCAAACACTATTCACCACTCTCTAAACTTTACCAACTTCTCTCTAAACTCTCCATCATCAAATCCTCTCAAGAACCCTAATTTCAGTAAAGGAGATTCTTTCCTCCGTAGCCTTTCTTCTTTGTTGTAAGTAGATCTACACTTCCTCTTCTCCTCTATTTTGTTCTAATAACTCTATTTAGTTAGTAGATTAATCCTTACTTAATTATGTTGTAAGAATTCAAGGGGTTAAGTTAGTATGTTGTTATAATAGATTTTAGTGTTAATTATAATAACTAATATGTGTAGGAAGCTTCATTGAGGAGCATTTCTAGGGATTAGTTTGTGGAATTGTGAAGATAAGATCAAGGTAGGGTTTCCCTACTTAGCTATGGTGTTATGAGTGTTTAATTGTGCATTTAATACTATTAATTACATTTATCTCATAGTAGTTGCATTATAACATGTTTTGGATAATTAGGGTTTGATACATATTGTGGTCTCATGATGATTTTGGGAATAATGAGTATGGTGAATGAATCTAGTATTAATTATCTTGCACTATAACATGTTAATAAGGAATTAAAAGAAGAGAAAATGAATTAATGAAGTTATGAGCATGAATTGGTTGTTGTATGAATTTAATGGCATGCTTGTTTGGTTAATTATTCTTGTTGTTGGTGAATTGTTGACATTGGAGATTGTTGGGGGATGTTGATGATGATTTGGGAGACGGAAGGCGGTTGGGAAACCGTCTTCCGCTCAAGTCTCCCTTGGAGCTTCCCACTCCAACGGAATGTGCACATTGAGTACTTGGGTTATGGAGGGACTCATGCGGTGAGGCATGTTGTCTGGCAGGGGACTCGAGTCGCACTCGGGCCCGGTACCACGGACGTGTTCCGAGTACCTTAATGGTTTTGGTGACGTCGTGGGCGTGTCCTGGTCACGGTTGGAGGAGATGAGTTGGTGGATACTTGTCATATTTTCATACCTCATTAAATTAGTAAGTTAGTTGCATCTATTGTTTATTATTGAACATTTATATCATTGGCTAACACTCGGGTTTGAATGTCTGTGATAAACCTGGAAGAAAAGTAGATCTATATACTCAACATATTCATATATGTTTTATTTTAATTTATCATAAAATTAAATGGTGGATCTTATGCATGCAAACATCAATAGTTAAGAGAAGAAATCGGTTCCTTACATTGCATGTTTCGGATATTTGGGCACTAGTAAGGTCACCAACCTTACTAGTTCTTGAGCTCTCCAAATGGAAGAACAAGGATTCAAATATAGAATCCCTCCCAAAAGCATATACCCAAGGAATCTCTTAATAACTTATATATTTATGAACTAGTAAAATATAAGTTTAAATTAAAATATGACACAAAAATAATTTTGTTCTCTTGAAAATTTCAGTCAAGAGAGGAGATTATGTGTGTTTTTATTTCTCTAGATTTCACAAGATGTAGAGAAAGATACATTTCTTACACTAGAAAAATGTTATATGTAAAATGATGAATGAATGAATGGAAAAAAAAAAACTCTTTTCTTTTCTCTTAAAGTGGCCGAAAAATTGGCCTTGGGTAGCATGCCCAATGCCTTTTATTTTTGCTCTTCTCAAAAGCTAGGTGTGCATGGCTACTACTTAGATATGATAATTGTGTTTTCCACTCAAGATAAAAACACAATCTATATCTTACACTCCCTCCATTATTTCGGTACATTCAATATAAAATGGATGGTCCATTTTATTTTGTCATTTGTCACATGTAACATGTTACATGACATGTCACAATGTAATGTATTTTTAACTTATTAAAAATCAACATACTCATAAAATATGTCATTTACAAAATCGACTAGTAATTCGTAATTACTCGAACCAAAAAAAATGTTTCCAAAGTATAAATTACAACATTCTGTATTTATAATAATTTATTCATTCCGATTCAATTGTTTCTGTAAACAATGATTTCATCTAAGTAATAAAACAATTCGATTACTTAGACCGTGTCTCATTTAATCATATTTACAATAAGATACGTAAATTATACTCACAAAATCATCCGTCAATTTTAAGCAATTTAATTAACTCGTATCGGTATACGATTAATTAAATAATCAATTAAGAGTATTTCCCTATAGGTATGACCTAATGGGATCAACTGATCACCACCGTCGCACGACAGTAATGTCAAACTCTAGTCAGCCAATCATTACCGATATGTGTGGACCAGTTGACTGTAAAATATTACATCCCACATGTATTCTTAAAATGAGATTTAATAATGATATTTAAATCATGTGATCGCACGATTGTTGAGGACACATTTCCCAACAATCTCCCACTTGTCCTCGACAAGTGTGCGTCACCAATTCTCTTGTCTTATTACTATCTCCCACTCAATGCAAGGTGTCTTTCGGGTCGTACTTGCAAGTGATCATATCGAGAGTGGTTTCCTCGATCTGGAGAATAACTGATTGACCGGATTTATCTATCATAGATACCTTCCGAGCGTGGCCATGCATTTCAAGTTCATTACTCCTCGAGTGGCCCTGAGATATTGTTTTAACCCTGACAAGGGGGTGGACAATTCCTATAGCACTTATTCCCTTCGACTAGGCACAGCCATCATAACCCAAAATATGCCCATTTGACCCCATTTACGAAGTTCGTAGTAACACAAATAAAAGTTAATCTGAAACTGTGCCATCTTAGGCGAACAGTCTTTAGTCAAAAGAATCGACTTATTAGAATACTATAGCAGCTCTCGCCACGACCAGGCTATATAAATTGCCAGAACTCTATAAGCGGTCATAAGGCCCGACAAAGTGTTCCTAACAGTCTGCATGTGTGATCGACTAGTCATCTCACATGACTCTATGGCACTTGAACTTGCCATCAATCGCATCACACTCTAGTCACTTCGAGACGTCACCTCATACAAGCGACTATGGGCTAATACTATGTTAATCCGGGTTCACTTTAACGGGGTTCAACGTTGTCTCTACAACCCGTTTGGATGTAACAAAGTATAATAAAAGAGTTTTAAAGTAAAACTCGAACGACAAATGCGATTATCACATATGAATAGTCAATGCCTGATTACTATTTCATGTTCTATAATCTAATTTGATCTTGTACGTAGTTGTTCATTTCAATTCAATTGAAATGACATGACTCATCATGTTTAGCCTTTAAGAAGGCTTTGGTTAGTAGGTTTTATCAATTTCTTGTACCTTACTCAACCTTACTACATACTCGTTTTCCTTTGTAATGTATACATTTGCATTACAAAAGTTTCTGAGTATGTGTCGAGATCCAATCAAGACATAGGCCCTCTAGCCTAAGAATAGCTCCCACTGTTTTCACAGTGTGCGGGACTCATCCTTCTTGCACATCTCATGATTGCAAGTGTACTCAATTTCCGTTATAAATATCTCTCATTGTTCTTTATTGCCTAGAACGATTCTAGAAAATCTACTTCTTAATTACCATTGCCACAATGGTATCTTAACCATCCTAATGTGTTTTGATTATGGTTTTGTCGGAAACCATGCGCAATCTCAATTGTCAATTGTCACTTGTGTAACACCCTTACACAAAATTGCATCATAAACACTTTGCATCATAGCCTTAATGCTTCTGCAAGCACTTAAGGGTAATCTTTATGTCTTACTTGGTAAAGATTAGTTAAATTCGATTTGAAAACAACTCATCATACTCAAAGTATATGAAGTATTATACATCATTACTCATTTAATTGATCCGACAGCGGAAGCAAATGAAATCAATCAAATATGTTCAATTTAATTGAACTAGTCATGAATCTTATCAACATAAGACTTCTTATTGACGCTAATATCATGTGGATTTATCTTCATAAAACCGGATATTCAAGATGTATTATGATACTCCAAAAGTCTTAAATCATTCGCAATGATCAATATGTCATCCACATATAAGACTAATAAAAATTTTCGTAACTCCCACTAAACTCCATGTATAAACACAACTTCTCGACTTATCGAGAAAAGTTTTATAACATGATCAAAACATTGATTCTAACTCATTGATGTCCTACTTAAGACCATCTCTTAAGTTGCACATTATCTTAGGATTGCAAGAATCTATAAAACTCATGACATGTATTAAATACATTCCTTCTTTTGAAGAAGTGGGTTTTAGATTCACATGCTGTATGCGTATCCTCATAATGAAACACAATCCCTAAGAAGATCCAAATAGACTTAAGCATTTCAATTAGTGAAAAACCCTTTGCAACCAATCTTGCTTTGAAATCTCTCTTTATTAGTGCAAAACCCTTTGTCACTAATCAAGCCCTTTTGTTTCGGATTTTCATGGCTCTAAGCCTTGTATTGAGTTGTGACTTAAACACTCTTATGTAAGTCACATGTTCATTACTTTCTAGAAGTAATCAACTTGAATCAAACAATTTCTTTTGTAAGTTATAAGCTCTTTACTTTCTTAAAAGTAGCATGAATTCATCATTTTTAACAAGTGACGAATTTAACCTCCTAGGTTTTGAAGAAACAATGTCTTACACAAAACGTCTCATGTAGCCAAGAAAGACCAGTTTCTTGCGACATAACATCCTCTGTGGCATTCTTTGTTGCGACATAACATTCTCTGTGGCATTCTTTGTGGCTCTTGAATAATTTCTCCCACTCTGTCTTCTAGAAATAAACTTGTATTTTTAGAAAGACAGTTTCACGGGCCGCAAACCCGTCGTACTCGTGATAATTGAAAAGGGAAAAATGAGCATATGTTTCTTGTGAAAACTTACAAACATGGTACCCTTACCCTTTCATATCTCATATGATTCGATTTAGTGGAAAAATAATCTAGACAAAATGATAAAATCCCAAAAAGGATCAAGTAACTCAAAGTAACTTGATCGAAGTCCAAACCTTATCGAATAGCGTTTGAATTCTTATCCAATCATACATTATCCCATAATGCGTGTTAAGAGAGATTAATTTGTGATACTATATCACAATTCATTTGGCTTATATCAAAGTCTTCACTTTGATAATCCAATCACGACTAAATCGTGATTCCTTGAACTCTTTGAAATTCTTCAAAGATTTCTCTATTTACCTTATTAAGTGAACATATTAGTGTCAACTTAAATCTTTGGTAAAAGATAATGATCAACCTATTTTGGATCGATGATTTACAACCTCGATCTCCTTTTCAACCAAAAAGGCACGAGACATCTTGCTTTGAATATAAGATACGCATATACCATTAACAATCTAATGGTTTCAAGAGTACTCGATAACTCTTTGCGTTCATCATTCCAAAATTTAAGGTTTAATCTTGGGTTACCAATTTGAATCTTACATCATCTACATGATATATCATTTTAGTTTGGTTTAGAATATAATCACCTTGATAATGGGCTAGCCATACATCAAATCGTGGTGTATAGGGTCACAAAAGTGAAAACCTCTTTTGTATCTTAACAAGTTTATATTCTTATTTAGAGTTTATGCACTTAATAGTCACAATTAAGTACAACTTTAAATCCTAAAACTAGATTGAGTACACAATTACTCTATCTCTCGACATTATTGTTGCTAGTCGTCATATTCTAATCATCCTATGTATCAAGTACAATGATGAAAACCTCCATTGGTTTCTAATATTGACGAAGTAGTACTAGCAAAATTTATGTTAATCACATAAATATTTAAAGAAGAAGATCCTATTAGATGTCCCACAACAAATTTGTTGATTCTTCAATAATTTGGGGTAGTTTCCTTTCAAGTGTCCAACATTTAAGACAATGGAAACTTTATCGGTCGGGATTGATAGGTTTAGTATCGTTATTTCTCAATAACTTTACTTTTAACATTACCTTGTATCAATTCCATTATAATTTTTACTTCTTGAACCTCGTCCTCATCTTAACGGTTTAAGAGAATGCTCCCACTCATTTCAATGAGTCTTTGCTTTGAGAAGCAAAATTGAATTCATGAAGATTACTCTTCATTTGTTCGTTTTAGTCTTGAAACTTTCATTGAAGTGGTTGCGTTATTTTGGTCAATTTTGATTTCCATCAAATCTAGTTACCAAAACAATTTATCGCTTCAAGGCACTTAATTCAATTAAGTATATGAATAAAAATCAATTGTAAGTAGATGTGTTAGTCAAGAATCAAAAACCTGTTTGATAATGAATAACCTTAATCTATACTCTTTACAAGAGATCTTTAACAATGGTTCATTTGAGGTTTTAGAAGAAAAATTCAAATTTGTCTTTAGATACGATGTTTTAATGGAGATTTGAAAAATCGAAATGATATCGTATATGATTGTGGTAAAGAAATAGAACAATATAATAACGGAATAATGGAAAAACTTAACATTTATCGTTTTATTAATACTTGTAAATAACAAGTAAAGCATTTACATTGTGACCTCTACCCAACTATGATAAATGATTCCAAGATCCAAATTCATATTAACTTGGGGCACGATGTGCCGAAATACCCTTTATTAATATAACTCGGTGGATTAACTCTTTAATCGATTCTACTTTTAGAACTCTTGGTCGATAAAATTACATTAATATTTTATCTCTAGCCCGAAACACATCCGGAAATACGTCGTGAATACTTTCGTTGAGTTCAACCCAAATTTCGAATAAATGTGTCCGTGATCCAAACCCATGTCAACTTAGGGCACGGTGTGCCGAAATACCCTTTATTAACATAAATTCGGTGGATGGACATTTATCACCCCACTTCACCAACGTAACAAGGTTTGTCTTACGGTAAAGCCGGCTCAACTCCCTTGCGAAACTGGTACTTCATGGGTTTCTAATTTTTGGTAAGGCTAAGTCTCAATTGTTTATTTTAGCGAGAGGTCATGTTAATTTATTATCTATCACGTTTTAAGTGAACTAAAGCGGTGAACTACGATAATTTTAATTGACACGGTTGTAATACCCCGTATTTTATATAATCGATTAAACGGATATTATTATATATTAGTATTATACATTTTATATTGGTTGCATCGTAATATCGTGAATGTTATTAAGTCGGGTTTATATCGTATATGTTGATTCGGGCTACATCACATTTTGTCTTTTGGGTCAAGAATTACCCATCTACATTTACCCAACGACCATACCCGTTTAACCCATTTGCCCTACCCGGAACATGTAACCACCATTTACCCTAAACCTAATCTAAGAGCCGCTCTCCCTCTCCCCTCTTTTCATTTTATCATTCATAAAACCATTTCTAAACCTAGGAAAGGGAGAGGAAGAAGAATTGTCGAGCCTTTCATTTGATTGAAGATTTCTCATCGATTCCAACCTAATTCGATTTCCCTGTTTGTAAGTCGATTTCATTCCATTGTTTATACTGTTTTAAATTGTCCGTCTTAAACAAGTTTGAAAAGAGAGTCCTGCTTATTTGATGTCTAGTTTATGCATACAAAATCTCGTAGTCAAATTCTTTATGGTTTGTCCTAGGTGATTTATTTATGAACATGTCGCTGAAACGTCCGCGAATCTGATTTGGTTGTGGAAAATGATTTGAAACCCTAATTTTTATGTCGATTAAGTTATGAGGCTTCTTCATACATCATCTTTGTATAGTCTAGATGATAATTGGATTTGGAATTACTGCAAAATAATGTTTTAAACTCGTTTTATGAATCAATACTTTTTATGCGACGGTTTCTGTCAGTTTTTGGAAATCAGTCTGAAAACTCTTGATAAGTTTCGAATTTGAGAAAAACACGTTAGCTATAATTTGTAGCTAAGACTCATGGGGTTCCAATCCAATTGGCCTTGTATCAATTTGATTTTTCTGGAATTAGTTATGTATTTTATTCCGAGTCTGTCATGTCTTTGGAAAATCGGAAACATCGTGTTTGTTCTTTAAGTTGATATTCCTATTAAGTTATGATGAGTCTAGGTTATGTGGATGATTATTTGATTGAGTAGGTGGTAATTATACATAATTATGTTATGTAGGTGATGGATATGTGAAGGATCATAATTGATTGCTTGTGTGCTTGGATTGCGAAAAGGTAGGGAAATACACTTGACTTATTATCGTTGTTGTTGAATTGTGTTGACTTGTTTGTGTTTCATATGACCAAACTGTGAACGTTGACGTGATTAGTGGTTGTTGATTCATGTTATGATTCATATCCTGGAATGTGCTTGACTGAATTGATCGTATTGAGTATATTATCACAACATTGAGAACAAGGCATGATTCTATGATTTACCAGTTCAATGATATACATATTGTGTTGCATTAATTTCTTGAGCATTCATATGCATTGGAGATGGAGGATGTTGTGGTGATGTGGTGTGGTGATGATGATGTTGTGATAAGGCCCAGGCGGGTTCTGCAGGACTTGCCCTGGTGTCCTCAACGAGGAAGCGAGATCGGCTACGGTCGATATATAGTCTCTGGGATCGGTATGGGTGGGCGTTCGGGTTATGAGATATGAGTTGAGATGGAGGTGGAGGTGACGGAGGAGCATGCATATCATATTTTGTTGTTTCATTGTATTCCCTACTCAACCTCGTGGTTGACCCTGTGTATTCGTGAACACCTGTGACGATCCAAATATTGGGGAGCAGACTTGACAGGTTTATGAGATAGGATGGGAGCTTGATGGGCGTGAGACACTTGATCCGAAGACTTAGTAGCTAGATCATCATTTAGAAGACTTTCACTTTTATTTATGTTAGTTCTTTGTAATTTGATGTAAATGAGGTTTTGTAAAAAAGTTAAGTTAAAGGAATTATGTAATTTGCCTTGGAGTTTAATTTGTTATTCACTACCTCGGGAAACCGAGATGGTAACAATCTGTTTTATTAGGGAATGTCTTGCTAGAGGCTCCTTTATAAATCGGGGTGTTACAAAGTGGTATCAGAGCGAACGATCCTCAGGCCTAAACCAATGAACCCACTGAACGTAGGATGTGTCTAAATAAAATGAACCCCTGGGAATAAACTGTTAGGAGCTCACAGTGCGGTTAAGAAGGCGTCCTTAATGCGTGCTCTTTTGCCCTCTCAGTTTTGAACCAGGTAACCCGAGATAATTTGAGTGAATGGGGTAGTTAGAAAGAAAACCTTGGATATAATCGAGTCGATGTATACCTTGAGACCCATATATTCTAACCATTCTGCAGGACAACGTTACGGTAAGTATTTTGTATGAATGATGACGTGATCATATGATGTTGTGGAGATGAGAAATAAATTTTCGTGTTCAGGTTGATAATCAATGAAGTGTTGGATTGTGGTAATCGTGAGCGTGAAAATAATTGCGAATTGATGATATTTATTTGGATGGATGTTGAATGACGTGTTGATAGTGCTATTATGTCTAGCGATATGCGGTTATGTGATCCCGAAGCCATGCTAGTATAGTATTGTGATAGTTATCAGAAACACTATTGAATTGCATGTTTCTAGTCATAGCAATCGTGATTTAGATGTAAGGAGTAGATCGGGATGCGAAGGGATTCTATGGGATAGATTTTTACGTAAGTACAAAGTGTGAGATTTAAGTTGGGATGGGTTAGTTAACATAGTATGCTCAAAAGAGCTTGTAACATAGTAAAGAATGACCTAGTGCTGAAACTCGTTTTGTTTGATTTTACTCTTTACTTGACCTTACTGCCATTTCTTTTCTGTTTATTGCCTATGGATGAAAATTTTATGAGAGATAGCCTCGTGAGTTAGTGTTCATTTGGCGTTGGTTTCATGCTTATAGGATATACGGATTAGGAGTAATAAATATTTTAGTGGGCTGTGGTCAGGAAGTTTCTGTGCAGTTATGTTTTGACCAATGATTTTGTAAAAATCCTCATTTAAATTGTATTAATAATTTTTGCATAATTCTAACTCCATCGATCAGAATATTCGCATACGTTTTCAAATTGATAAGCCACGAAAATTCTTGATGTCTCTATATTAAATGGTAAGTTTTGCAAACTGACCCAAGTTTCGGACCAATTGCTGTCACATACTTGTTTGGACCAACTGAGTTGTAAAATCCTTTAAAAATTTAATTCTTGAGCTTTGGACCTCATTATTTTTCTCACGAATTATTAACTCTCTGTATGTTATAAAAAGTAATATAACTCAAGTTTTCGTTGAACGGTTATTTATTCGTGATTTTTGGAAGTTACAACGTGAATCATAACTTTTAAAATGTGAATTCTATGTTGAGTTTTCATACAGTTGTTCGATTATTTCATGAGCCTTATTAATGTGAAATTATAGTGTCCTTATATGATGATAGTAGCACACATATTCATTGGTTATGTATCTTAACAAGTGATAAAAAAATTAAAGTTTAGTTTATAACATTGTTGGCATGATAGTATGAGTGAAATTGAATAGCTTAATCTGATCCTTAATCGAGGGTGAAATATTTTATACGAGTCCAGTTGTTGCATATTTTATATATGTTTGGCATGTTGTAATATCTCTGGTGTGTTCATCATATTTGTATAGTGGTCGGATATATATAAATATAAAACTATATTGTCATATCTTGGTAAAGTTGGTGGCGTTAAATGTTAACTTGATTGTTCTAATATACTCGCGTGAATATTTATAATAATTATGTTTAAATGTTTACACATGGATGGTAGTAATGAGTATGTCTAAATGTTCACACATGTAGGATGTCATCTGAGTTCTCATGTCTTTTATGTGAGTCTGTGTGCCTATAGTTATACTTATTACTTTCATTGCATTAATTTATTTCAGTTGAACCTAAACTTATGATATGATAATAAAATAGTGTTGTTGTTCCTTATTGGATATGTTCATAGTTGTATTGTCATGAAATGCTAAGGTGATTGTTGCAATTGTCACGATATTTGAAATATAGTTGATATAGTTACGATATAGTTACGATATTTTAAATATATTCTCGAACCGTCGAATTATAATGAGATAACCCTTTGATGATTCACATGTCATGCGTATGTTTAAATGATAGTCGTTATAGTTACGTTTAATTGAGCCGCGAGTTGCCTATTTGTTCAAACCGTGCAAACCAGAGAACTTGTTCACCTTACTAATCTTTTGTCATAGATAATGTTTTACAAGTTATATGATGGTATATGTACATGTTTAAGTTGTTTATGCGATATCTTTTATTTTTTTTTTTGCTGAAAATGAATTATACTGAGTTGATGGATACAATTGAATGGTATGGTTGCTAAAATGTTAAACATATGTGTGATATGGAAGTAATTTTGTTGTTATTGTGAATCATATAACTATTAATACTCAATTGTAATTTCAGTTGTTTGACTTCTACATTATTAAGTTAATTACTCATGACGCACAGTCGATGGTTCCGTAAGGAGTCTAACTAGGAATTTTATAGTGTGCCTCCGATCTAAACTAATAATCTTCTTATATTGACTATATGGTTAGACTCTTGTCTAGTTCTTATGACGTGATAAATCGTTTTAAAATTTAACATGTAATTGAGTTGGTACTTATACTTTGTGTGACCATGCAACCTGTGATAAATAGATCTATAATAAAGAGGTAAAAATTTGATTGAACACAGTTACTTGCTTTACTTTATGGTACGAATCGTATGCTTTGATGAGACGTCACCAGGGAATGTGTACTATCTAAAAGGTCTCCGATTAAATGTTGTAGTCGTGTTAGCCGTGAATATAATCGAGTACGAAGTGCAACTAAAATCCCGATGTTGAGGTAATAGTCGTTCATTAGTAAAGATAGGACTGAAATGAATAAGATGAACCTGTAAATTATGAAATATGAGTCGACACCTAAGCTTGTATTGTTTGAAGGAATTGAATTAAGTTTATCTGATTTTGAGTTTCGTAGTAAGCTGTAAATGGATTCTATGGACGGCTCTGTTATAAGATTTATGTTAAAAAAGTTATTCACCGTCCAGTATGAAAGTAAAAGTTTTGAAAATGAAGTTAAATTTTGTCGTGTGAGTATAAATTCGGAATGAGATTTCAGCCGGTGTCCGGTTGTATGGTTTCATGATATTTGCTAGTCGGAGGAATGAAGCTAGAACGGAGTCACAAATTAGTGGGTTAATTTGGTCATGTTGTTCGTTCATGTAGTGAATTGGTGGGTTGTGGTTAGTTACGAATGTCAAAACGGGAAATGTAATGTGGTGATTTAAGTGAGTTATGTGTTAACATGGTATGTTGAAATTGGTGTACTTAAATACATTTAATCTTTTATGTCATTGTGTTGGGTGCAATTTAAATATATTTAACACCTAGAACGAAATTTTATGTATGATAGTCTTGTATGTTAACTTTCCTATATCGCTGTTTACTCGCTTGATTGACTCGACCAATAAGTTTGTAAAATTTGCCAATCAATGTGCGTTCGTCATTCGTGAATAAATCCCAAACCCTTTGTTATGAGGATTAAAAATATTTCTAGGATGATAAGTCTTTGCATAAACTGGTTGTCTTCATTTTATGGGAGATTCTGTGTCTTGACCTAAATCTGTACAGTTATGTAAAGGAAAGTCAGACTGGACCTATTAGGTTACAAATTTTCATAAATCGATTTATTAAGTTTTGACCCTAATTCTTTTCTTATGTTTATTGACTCTCTATGATTCTAAGGTATGAGATTACAATGATTAGTGAAATGAATAATTACTAATGATTTTTACTGGTAACCTTGTAAAGCATTGTTCCATTCATAATTTGATTATTCACATGAATAAATGTTACCAATATTTCTTGGAAATATGCTGCCACGAGAATACGCCGGATAGGATTATCGTGGTATGTTACGTTAGTGATCTTGCTTAGTAAACTTGATGAAACGATGTTATTTGACATGAACCATATGTGAGCACCCAGGCATCTTCATCTTTGTAACCCGAGTAGTAATGTATAAATTAGATTGACAAGCAGATCCTGTGAATGTTATTGCATGTATTGATTGATATGAAGAGTGTCTAGATTAATACTGAAATGTCTTAAGTTATTCAACGTGGCTTTTGCTCCGATCCGTGGCGATGTGCTGTATCAGCAGTAACTGTAGCTTTCTTGAGAGAGCTTGTATATTGATTGTCTTTAGTAGGGATTAGTAACTTGAGCGTGAGTTGTGAATCTTTTATCCTCTTTCGATTGTTAGCGAGTAGTTTGAGAACTTTTGTTATAATAATGAAGGTTACGGGGACGTAACCATGTTTAAGGAGGGTAGGATTGTAAAATCTTTATACTTTCATGTGTGATTTCTCAGTTTGGCTATATTGGTTATGCGTTGTGTGGGTTATGTTGGAGTGTCACATGATGTGTTTCTGTTATGGTTAAACTTCGGGGACGAAGTTTATTTTAAGGAGGGTGGAATGTAATACTGCGTTTAATATTCAATTTGGTGGGTGCCTTACATACTTTTGTATATGCGTTTCATAATTCGTTTGCGTTGGTTGGTAGAGAGGGTAAACTTCGGGACGAAGTTTCTTTTAAGGAGGGTAGACTGTAATACCCCGTATTTTATATAATCGATTAAACGGATATTATTATATATTAGTATTATACATTTTATATTGGTTGCATCGTAATATCGTGAATGTTATTAAGTCGGGTTTATATCGTATATGTTGAGTCGGGCTACATCACATTTTGTCTTTTGGGTCAAGAATTACCCATCTACATTTACCCAACGACCATACCCGTTTAACCCATTTGCCCTACCCGGAACATGTAACCACCATTTACCCTAAACCTAATCTAAGAGCCGCTCTCCCTCTCCCCTCTTTTTATTTTATCATTCATAAAACCATTTCTAAACCTAGGAAAGGGAGAGGAAGAAGAATTGTCGAGCCTTTCATTTGATTGAAGATTTCTCATCGATTCCAACCTAATTCGATTTCCCTGTTTGTAAGTCGATTTCATTCTATTATTTATACTGTTTTAAATTGTTCGTCTTCAAAACGTTTGAAAAGAGAGTCCTGCTTATTTGATGTCTAGTTTATGCATATAAAATCTCGTAGTCAAATTCTTTATGGTTTGTCCTAGGTGATTTATTTATGAACATGTCGCTGAAAAGTCCGCGAATCTGATATGGTTGTGGAAAATGATTTGAAACCCTAATTTTTATGTCGATTCAGTTATGAGGCTTCTTCATACATCATCTTTGTATAGTCTAGATGATAATTGGATTTGGAATTACTGCAAAATAATGTTTTAAACTCATTTTATGAATCAATACTTTTTATGCGACGGTTTCTGTCAGTTTTTGGAAATCAGTCTGAAAACTCTTGATAAGTTTGGAATTTGAGAAAAACACGTTAGATATAATTTGTAGCTAAGACTCATGGGGTTTCAATCCAATTGGCCTTGTATAAATTTGATTTTTCTGGAATTAGTTATGTATTTTATTCCGAGTCTGTCATGTGCTGGAAAATCAGGAAACATCGTGTTTGTTCTTTAAGTTGATATTCCTATTAAGTTATGATGAGTCTAGGTTATGTGCATGATTATTTGATTGAGTAGGTGGTAATTATACATAATTATTTTATGTAGGTGATGGATATGTGAAGGATCATAATTGATTGCTTGTGTGCTTGGATTGCGAAAAGGTAGGGAAATACACTTGACTTATTATCGTTGTTGTTGAATTGTGTTGACTTGTTTGTGTTTCATATGACCAAACTGTGAACGTTGACGTGATTCGTGGTTGTTGATTCATGTTATGATTCATATCCTGGAATGTGCTTGACTGAATTGATCGTATTGAGTATATTATCACAACATTCGGTAACCGGCATGATTCTATGATTTACCAGTTCAATGATATACATATTGTGTTGCATTAATTTCTTGAGCATTCATATGCATTGGAGATGGAGGATGTTGTGGTGACGTGGTGTGGTGATGATGATGTTGTGATAAGGCCCAGGCGGGTTCTGCAGGACTTGCCCTGGTGTCCTCAGCTGCGAGTGGCGGATCGGCTACGGTCGATATATAGTCTAGGGGATCGGTATGGTGGGCGTTCGGGTTATGAGATATGAGTTGAGATGGAGGTGGAGGTGACGGAGGAGCATGCATATCATATTTTGTTGTTTCATTGTATTCCCTACTCAACCTCGTGGTTGACCCTGTGTATTCGTGAACACCTGTGACGATCCAAATATTGGGGAGCGGACTTTGACGGGTTTATGAGATAGGATGGGAGCTTGATGGGCGTGAGACACCTGGATCGAAGACTTAGTAGCTAGATCATCATTTAGAAGACTTTCACTTTTATTTATGTTAGTTCTTTGTAATTTGATGTAAATGAGGTTTTGTAAAAAAGTTAAGTTAAAGGAATTATGTAATTTGCCTTGGAGTTTAATTTGTTATTCACTACCTCGGGAAACCGAGATGGTAACAGTCTGTTTTATTAGGGAATGTCTTGCTAGAGGCTCCTTTATAAATCGGGGTGTTACAACGGTCGATTAACTCGATAAAATGATAATGCATGTTTTAGTTATGGCGATTTAGCGATGCATGCGACATATAAATAAAATGCAAAGCATAAATTAAATCCTAATATGGCCTTCCTAAAATAGAAAATCTAATTAACTATTACATATTCGGAAACCAACTCCATTGGTCCCTTGAACTTCGGTTGTGGCACGCATCTCGAGGTAACACCGTCTTTATGTATCGCCATCTTGAAGAAATCCGTCTTTGGGAACTCCGAAATGAATAAAATTACATAATAAATTACATAATTTCCTATTATACATTTGTAACTATAATAAAATAAATCTATTAAATTACAAGACGGTGATACGAGATCACAATAAAATTACAACCGAATCGATATTCCCATACATTTCGGGCAATACCAATAAAAACTAAGGCCATACTAAGTAAAAATTACATAAAATAAAATTACATAAAATAAAATTATGACAATCATAAATAAAATGCAGCATTAAAATATGTATGAACATGCCCAATTTTATGCTAAATCGCCTTTAATTAGCCAATATCGTATATTACTTGGTTTTTACGGATTTGCGTGATTCAACATTTTATAATCACAAAAATTACATAAATTCATATTTATGCACAAGTTAATTACCCTAACTTCTTAGGACTCAAAATTAGTCTCCACTAACTATTTGACCATAATTAACTGATATTTCTTAATATTGTTCATAAAAGGACTCAAAATTACAATAAAATGCTATAAACTTCAAATAAATCACAAAAATTTCACCCTAACTTCTTAGGACATAAAAATTAGGGTTTCAAATCATTTTCCACAACCATATCAGATTCGCGGACTTTTCAGCGACATGTTCATAAATAAATCACCTAGGACAAACCATAAAGAATTTGACTACGAGATTTTATATGCATAAACTAGACATCAAATAAGCAGGACTCTCTTTTCAAACGTCGATTCAGTTATGAGGCTTCTTCATACATCATCTTTGTATAGTCTAGATGATAATTGGATTTGGAATTACTGCAAAATAATGTTTTAAACTCATTTTATGAATCAATACTTTTTATGCGACGGTTTCTGTCAGTTTTTGGAAATCAGTCTGAAAACTCTTGATAAGTTTGGAATTTGAGAAAAACACGTTAGATATAATTTGTAGCTAAGACTCATGGGGTTTCAATCCAATTGGCCTTGTATAAATTTGATTTTTCTGGAATTAGTTATGTATTTTATTCCGAGTCTGTCATGTGCTGGAAAATCAGGAAACATCGTGTTTGTTCTTTAAGTTGATATTCCTATTAAGTTATGATGAGTCTAGGTTATGTGCATGATTATTTGATTGAGTAGGTGGTAATTATACATAATTATGTTATGTAGGTGATGGATATGTGAAGGATCATAATTGATTGCTTGTGTGCTTGGATTGCGAAAAGGTAGGGAAATACACTTGACTTATTATCGTTGTTGTTGAATTGTGTTGACTTGTTTGTGTTTCATATGACCAAACTGTGAACGTTGACGTGATTCGTGGTTGTTGATTCATGTTATGATTCATATCCTGGAATGTGCTTGACTGAATTGATCGTATTGAGTATATTATCACAACATTGTGAACCGGCATGATTCTATGATTTACCAGTTCAATGATATACATATTGTGTTGCATTAATTTCTTGAGCATTCATATGCATTGGAGATGGAGGATGTTGTGGTGACGTGGTGTGGTGATGATGATGTTGTGATAAGGCCCGGGCGGGTTCTCGCAGACTTGCCCTGGTGTCCTCAGTGCGAGGTAGCGGATCGGCTACGGTCGATATATAGTCTCTGGGGATCGGTATGGTGGGCGTTCGGGTTATGAGATATGAGTTGAGATGGAGGTGGAGGTGACGGAGGAGCATGCATATCATATTTTGTTGTTTCATTGTATTCCCTACTCAACCTCGTGGTTGACCCTGTGTATTCGTGAACACCTGTGACGATCCAAATATTGGGGAGCAGACTTGACAGGTTTATGAGATAGGATGGGAGCTTGATGGGCGTGAGACACTGGATCAGAAGACTTAGTAGCTAGATCATCATTTAGAAGACTTTCACTTTTATTTATGTTAGTTCTTTGTAATTTGATGTAAATGAGGTTTTGTAAAAAAGTTAAGTTAATGGAATTATGTAATTTGCCTTGGAGTTTAATTTGTTATTCACTACCTCGGGAAACCGAGATGGTAACAGTCTGTTTTATTAGGGAATGTCTTGCTAGAGGCTCCTTTATAAATCGGGGTGTTACAACGGTCGATTAACTCGATAAAATGATAATGCATGTTTTAGTTATGGCGATTTAGCGATGCATGCGACATATAAATAAAATGCAAAGCATAAATTAAATCCTAATATGGCCTTCCTAAAATAGAAAATCTAATTAACTATTACATATTCGGAAACCAACTCCATTGGTCCCTTGAACTTCGGTTGTGGCACGCATCTCGAGGTAACACCGTCTTTATGTATCGCCATCTTGAAGAAATCCGTCTTTGGGAACTCCGAAATGAATAAAATTACATAATAAATTATATAATTTCCTATTATACATTTGTAACTATAATAAAATAAATCTATTAAATTACAAGACGGTGATACGAGATCACAATAAAATTACAACCGAATCGATATTCCCATACATTTCGGGCAATACCAATAAAAACTAAGGCCATACTAAGTAAAAATTACATAAAATAAAATTACATAAAATAAAATTATGACAATCATAAATAAAATGCAGCATTAAAATATGTATGAACATGCCCAATTTTATGCTAAATCGCCTTTAATTAGCCAATATCGTATATTACTTGGTTTTTTACGGATTTGCGTGATTTCAACATTTTATAATCACAAAAATTACATAAATTCATATTTATGCACAAGTTAATTACCCTAACTTCTTAGGACTCAAAATTAGTCTCCACTAACTATTTGACCATAATTAACTGATATTTCTTAATATTGTTCATAAAAGGACTCAAAATTACAATAAAATGCTATAAACTTCAAATAAATCACAAAAATTTCACCCTAACTTCTTAGGACATAAAAATTAGGGTTTCAAATCATTTTCCACAACCATATCAGATTCGCGGACTTTTCAAATGACATGTTCATAAATAAATCACCTAGGACAAACCATAAAGAATTTGACTACGAGATTTTATATGCATAAACTAGACATCAAATAAGCAGGACTCTCTTTTCAAACGTCGATTCAGTTATGAGGCTTCTTCATACATCATCTTTGTATAGTCTAGATGATAATTGGATTTGGAATTACTGCAAAATAATGTTTTAAACTCATTTTATGAATCAATACTTTTTATGCGACGGTTTCTGTCAGTTTTTGGAAATCAGTCTGAAAACTCTTGATAAGTTTGGAATTTGAGAAAAACACGTTAGATATAATTTGTAGCTAAGACTCATGGGGTTTCAATCCAATTGGCCTTGTATAAATTTGATTTTTCTGGAATTAGTTATGTATTTTATTCCGAGTCTGTCATGTGCTGGAAAATCAGGAAACATCGTGTTTGTTCTTTAAGTTGATATTCCTATTAAGTTATGATGAGTCTAGGTTATGTGCATGATTATTTGATTGAGTAGGTGGTAATTATACATAATTATGTTATGTAGGTGATGGATATGTGAAGGATCATAATTGATTGCTTGTGTGCTTGGATTGCGAAAAGGTAGGGAAATACACTTGACTTATTATCGTTGTTGTTGAATTGTGTTGACTTGTTTGTGTTTCATATGACCAAACGTTGAACGTTGACGTGATTCGTGGTTGTTGATTCATGTTATGATTCATATCCTGGAATGTGCTTGACTGAATTGATCGTATTGAGTATATTATCACAACATTCGGTAACCGGCATGATTCTATGATTTACCAGTTCAATGATATACATATTGTGTTGCATTAATTTCTTGAGCATTCATATGCATTGGAGATGGAGGATGTTGTGGTGACGTGGTGTGGTGATGATGATGTTGTGATAAGGCCCAGGCGGGTTCTGCGGGACTTGCCTGGTGTCCTCACAAGGAGTGGCGGATCGGCTACGGTCGATATATAGTCTACAAGGGGATCGGTATGGTGGGCGTTCGGGTTATGAGATATGAGTTGAGATGGAGGTGGAGGTGACGGAGGAGCATGCATATCATATTTTGTTGTTTCATTGTATTCCCTACTCAACCTCGTGGTTGACCCTGTGTATTCGTGAACACCTGTGACGATCCAAATATTGGGAGCGAGACTTGTGAGGTTTATGAGATAGGATGGGAGCTTGATGGGCGTGAGACACTGGATCAGAAGACTTAGTAGCTAGATCATCATTTAGAAGACTTTCACTTTTATTTATGTTAGTTCTTTGTAATTTGATGTAAATGAGGTTTTGTAAAAAAGTTAAGTTAAAGGAATTACGTAATTTGCCTTGGAGTTTAATTTGTTATTCACTACCTCGGGAAACCGAGATGGTAACAGTCTGTTTTATTAGGGAATGTCTTGCTAGAGGCTCCTTTATAAATCGGGGTGTTACAACGGTCGATTAACTCGATAAAATGATAATGCATGTTTTAGTTATGGCAATTTAGTGATGCATGCGACATATAAATAAAATGCAAAGCATAAATTAAATCCTAATATGGCCTTCCTAAAATAGAAAATCTAATTAACTATTACATATTCGGAAACCAACTCCATTTGTCCCTTGAACTTCGGTTGTGGCACGCATCTCGAGGTAACACCGTCTTTATGTATCGCCATCTTGAAGAAATCCGTCTTTGGGAACTCCGAAATGAATAAAATTACATAATAAATTATATAATTTCCTATTATACATTTGTAACTATAATAAAATAAATCTATTAAATTACAAGACGGTGATACGAGATCACAATAAAATTACAACCGAATCGATATTCCCATACATTTCGGGCAATACCAATAAAAACTAAGGCCATACTAAGTAAAAATTACATAAAATAAAATTACATAAAATAAAATTATGACAATCATAAATAAAATGCAGCATTAAAATATGTATGAACATGCCCAATTTTATGCTAAATCGCCTTTAATTAGCCAATATCGTATATTACTTGGTTTTTACGGATTTGCGTGATTCAACATTTTATAATCACAAAAATTACATAAATTCATATTTATGCACAAGTTAATTACCCTAACTTCTTAGGACTCAAAATTAGTCTCCACTAACTATTTGACCATAATTAACTGATATTTCTTAATATTGTTCATAAAAGGACTCAAAATTACAATAAAATGCTATAAACTTCAAATAAATCACAAAAATTTCAAATAAATTCAAATTTTGAAATTTAAACTCATGAACATTCTGGAAAAAATTACCATGACACTTATAATGTTCAAAAACTTAGGTTAAAAATTTCGAAAGTTATCGGGAAAAACAATGTTGCGGTTTATCGGATTTAACAATAAAAATCATAAAAACATGAGAAAAATTATATTCATCAACTTTTCAATTTTAGATCTTAAAAAGATAATAAAATGAAACATGTGACGTTTTTCCTTAATCATGAAGTATGTTTTAGCAATTATTCACTAATTAAGTCACTATTTATGCTATTTTTCATCAAAAATCCATAAATCATGCATGAAGACTTCATTATAGCCTATTATTTTACACACATCTTGTAAAATTGCATGTGACAACATACTAAATTTCTATGACCAGATTCGAAATATTTCTCATATTAACCTATTTTTCATCTAAATCCGATTTTTATCATGAAAAATCCATTTTTCGAGCATAAAAACTCATAAAATTATGAAAATTTCCAGATCATCTAAAAATAATATATGTGAAAACATATCCAAAAACCACTGGAAAATTCAAAGTTTATCTAATTTTTGTCCAAAAATGACATTTTTATCATAAAAATCACATTTTAATGCCAATATTATATAAAATGAACAATAAAATCCATAAATTAACCAAAATATCCTAAATAAATTTTAGGATCAGAAACTTTAACATGCAAAAAATTAATTTTGTGATATATCATAATAACACAAATTATACAAGTTTTATATGTTAATCTTTATAACTCGGAAAAACTTTTAACCGATTTGCATGCAAACAACCATGGCTCTTGATACCGATTGAAAAAAAAGTAGATCTATATACTCAAAATATTCATATATGTTTTATTTTAATTTATCATAAAATTAAATGGTGGATCTTATGCATGCAAACATCAATAGTTAAGAGAAGAAATCGGTTCCTTACATTGCATGTTTCGGATATTTGGGCACTAGTAAGGTCACCTACCATACTAGTTCTTGAGCTCTCCAAATGGAAGAACAAGGATTCAAATATAGAATCCCTCCCAAAAGCATATACCTAAGGAATCTCTTAATAACTTATATATTTATGAACTAGTAAAATATAAGTTTAAATTAAAATATGACACAAAAATAATTTTGTTCTCTTGAAAATTTCAGTTAAGAGAGGAGATTATGTGTGTTTTTATTTCTCTAGATTTCACAAGATGTAGAGAAAGATACATTTCTTACACTAGAAAAATGTTATGTGTAAAATGATGAATGAATGAATTGAAAAGAAAAACTCTTTTCTTTTCTCTTAAAGTGGCCGAAAAATTGGCCTTGGGTAGCATGCCCAATGCCTTTTATTTGTGCTCTTCTCAAAAGCTAGGTGTGCATGGCTACTACTTAGATATGGTAATTGTGTTTTCCACTCAAGATAAAAACACAATATATATCTTACACTCCCTCCATTATTTCGGTACATTCAATATAAAATGGATGGTCCATTTTATTTTGTCATTTGTCAATTTGTCACATGTAACATGTTACATGACATGTCACAATGTAATGTATTTTTAACTTATTAAAAATCAACATACTCATAAAATATGTCATTTACAAAATCGACTAGTAATTCGTAATTACTCATACCAAAAAAAATGTTTCCAAATTATAAATTACAACATTCTGTATTTATAATAATTTATTCATTCCGATTCAATTGTTTCTGTAAACAATGATTTCATCTAAGTAATAAAACAATTCGATTACTTAGACCGTGTCTCATTTAATCATATTTACAATAAGATACGTAAATTATACTCACAAAATCATCCGTCAATTTTAAGCAATTTAATTAACTCGTATCGGTATACGATTAATTAAATAATCAATTAAGAGTATTTCCCTATAGGTATGACCTAAGGGGATCAACTGATCACCACCATCGCACGACAGTAATGTCAAACTCTAGTCAGCCAATCATTACCGATATGTGTGGACCAGTTGACTGTAAAATATTACATCCCACATGTATTCTTAAAATGAGATTTAATAATGATATTTAAATCATGTGATCGCACTATTGTTGAGGACACATTTCCCAACAAAACCATATGGTGATTTCCGCCCATATTGGGAGCAGTGTCGACAGGTGTGCATGTTTGAGTAGCGGGCTTGGGAGCGGTCTACCTCGTTGTCGCCACTTGTTCTTATTTAGTTTTGACATTTAAACTCCTTTTGATTTGGTTGTACTATTGGGATGATTTTCATAACCCTTAACTTGTGGCCACTTAACTTTACAGCTTAACTATTTATGTTATCTAAAGTACTTCTTTACTTGTTGTTCGCACTACACTCTTAGGAAACCAAGGCTTGTGACACCTCCATATGATGGGAATTATTGGAGAATTGACAACTCTTCATCAATCAATCAAGTTTTATTCTATTATTCTTTGCTTTATTATTTGGATCATCTTAAGTTTGGTATAATCTCTTTACTCTTTATTGTTTATTTCCTAATTCCATTATCATGTTTATACTTGTTGTGATGATTGACACCATTAATGACATGTTCCCCATGATAATGAGTGAGTAGTTACTTAGCTAGGATTAATGAGGAATTAGGGGAAACAAACATGGGAAATCATTCATGCTTAATCTAATGTCTTCATAATTAAATTGCTTGCTTGTTATGATTTCAACTTATGCACATGTTATGTTTGATGAAATGCGAGCCTATGAATCCTTGCATTTTCTACCCATCACCTATATTTTCAATGAGACTTGTAAACTTATACACCAACTCGAGTCTCATTAGACCATGCATATAGTTGAATAGGAAGGACTAAGTCGACTTGTAGGTGTTGTACAATATAATCGATTCGGCCCCGGGACCCAAACCTTCTTAGAGATTGTAAGCTTATACACCAACTCGATCCCATCACAATAATAAGAGCTTGCATATAATTGAGAACATGTTTGTATGATCAACTCCCATGAATCCCCTAAGAACCCATGATATCCTAGCATCTTTTAGTCATTTGTTTACATCCTTCCTTTTATTGCTTGTTTTACTTCATTGCTTGCATTAGTTTGGACTCACCAACTACAAACCCAAATCAATTGTGACACTAGCTTAAATTGAGATAGATAGACGTAGAACCCAAAGCACACCGTCCCATGGATCGACCTCGACTTAACCACTAACTAGTTGTTTGTTGAGAATATAAATGTGTTTGATGGAGTGAACAACGACTCGCTTCTACCATCATAATGGCGTCGTTGCCGGGGATGGTGTTATGTGATTAAGTTCTTACTTGTTTGCCTATTTCAATTTTGCTTTAACCTTGAGGAACCTGTTCCTCAAGGATCATTCTTACCATTTTTGTGTAGTTTTCATGCTTGTAGTTGTTTCTTTTTCTTAGCTATGATGGCTCAAGACTTGACATATGGAGTATCTGGTGGATCTTTTAAGTATGACTACAATGGGTATGGGGAGTTTAAGGAGCAAGTCAACACAAACCTACCTTACTAGTCATAAAATGAAAATCCTAACTACTACCCCAATTTCTCCCACCAAAATCACCACATCCAATATCCACAACAACCACCCATCCAACGCCCACCTTACAATAAATTCTAAATACCACAATACAACCACTTTCACACCCACCCACAACAAAACGATGAGTCCAACTTTGACATTCAAGTTATGATTCTCCAATTAATGGGAGATCAACAAAAGTTCTTCAAACAAGTGCTAAAGGAGAGCCAAAGTAGAGACAATGTTCTTCAAAATATTATTACCCATGGTGAGGAGTTGGCAAATCAAATTGCCCAAATGAAGGAAACCCAAATAGCCACTCCCCACCAATCCTTTAACATTGTCCATGAATGCGAGTTTGAAGGGGTAACCTTTGATATAGAAGATGAGTTGGAAGAGCCAATCCCTTTGAGCTCTTGTGAGTACGAAAATGTTGTGTTCAATGAAGAAGACACGAGGTTGAGTAAGCCAAGTACTCTTCGCCTTTGTGAGTATGCGGGTGTGTCCTTTGATCTGAATATTGAGATGATGGAGAAAGAGTTATTGAAGAAAATTGAAGCCCTCATCTATGATTCTTATGAAGATAGCCATGATGACAAAATCGTGAAAGAAGCTTATGTGTTTTACAAGGACTTTTGGAATAAGGAAGAAGAAACTTGTGAAATCACTTTACTTGAGGAGCCTATCCTTGAGAAATTTGAGATACCCTACCATGAAGAGAATGAATGACTCTTTCCTATTGACCATGAAGACCATTTCGCACCCACCATGGAACCTATGATTATTGGAGATGATATGGTCGAGCTTCTCCAAAAAGTCAAATCATTATATAAAGGATACTTAGTGGAAAAGCTCAAGAACAAACTTGCAAATGAAGTCACTTGTGGAAATTTGGCATCCACAATTTCAACTTCTAAGGAACCCGATCATCAATGTTGTGAAGATTCTCCTTCTACTTTGGTAGGATTGAGTAATCAAAATGCTATCATCATCACCAAAATGAAAGGAGAAGATGGCAAATGGAAGTCTCCGGACGAATGTGAGCCATACTTCATCCCTAGCATTGACAAGAATCATGGGCTTGCTGGTTTGAAGCATTGCAAATATTCAAGTTGATGTGACCAATATTTGAGCATATTTAGTCCTCGAATTAGCGTCGTTCCTATGCTTTATAGTGCATAATTGGGTCATTTACTATCTTTAGTCCTTTATTTTGCATATTCTTTGAGGTTTTGTTTCCTTGGTAGGAGAGGAGTGCAAACCTTGCATTTTAATGGCAAAATGGAGCTAAATTGATCGAATCTAATGACCAAGCATCAAAGTGAAGACAAGACTAGAAGGCCTTTGTAAATAATGGGAAATGATGAAGACGATCCTTGCATCTCCGACAAAATCCTTGAGGATTTTTGGAAGAAGAAAAGAAGAAAAAGCTTGATCAACTAGAATCTGGCCGTCGCAGTATCGGGACGCTCGTCCAACCTCCACAATCCGTGCGTCCCTCCAGCCAATCTGCTCGTCCAACATCTCCACAATCCGAGCGTCCAACCCTCCAGTCCGCTCGTCCAACTCTCAAAATCCGCTCGTCCCGACACTTTTGCCGCTCGGATTGTCATCCAGTACAGCACGCCTTCTCCTTGTTCTACTCGGGATGCGCATATTTCTGAAAGACTAGCAAAAAGTAGACTCGCATCTTTCTTCGAGAGGAGCATTTCCTCAACTTTTCTTAAGGGTCTTAATCGTCCTTTAAGCCCTTAGTAATCCTAATTTATGTACCTAATCCCCACTATAAATACCCCATTGTACTAATTAGATTATCATCAATCCTTAGTATAATTTATGTTCTTCTAATCTCTCTTTAATCTTGTAATCAACTTTTAATTAAGCATTAATACAAATCTCATTTCCTTAATTTATCTATTGTTCATCATTTATTTTGGGTAATTGAAGACTATTTGGGGTTTATTTGGAGGATTGACAACCTTCCAATCATTCATCAAGTACTTCTATTATTCTTTGCTTATTATTTTGGAATAATCATTTGGTATAATTCTCTTAATCCATTTTTAATTATTGTTAATCATCTTCATTTATTCATTATGTTTTGCTTTGTTAATATGATTGACAACCTTGTTAGCATGTTAAACTTGATAATGAGTGAGTAGTTTCCTTAGTTAGGGTTAATGGGGAATTAGGGGAAACCAACATGGGGGATGATTCATGCTTAATCTAATATGTTCACATAATTTATTTGCTTGCTTGTTGTGATCTCAACTTATGCACATGTTATGTTTGATGAACTGCGAGCCTATGAATCCTTGCATTTTTTACCCATCACTTACCTTTTCAATGAGACTTGTAAGACATAAACCAACTCGAGTCTTATTAGACCATGCATATAGTTGAGTAGTGAGGATTAAGTCGACTTGTAGGTGTTGTACAATCTAATCGATTCGGCTCCGGGACCCAAACCTTCCTAGGATTGTAAGATATAAACCAACTCGATCCTATCACAACAATAATTGCTTGCTTATAATTTGAGAATATGTTTGTATGATCAATTCCCATGAATCCCCTGTGAACCCATGACACTCTAGTGCTTTTAATCAATTGTTTACATCTTATCTTAATCATCTTGCTTGTTTATTTACATTGTTAGTTAGTTTAGTGTTCTTCTTATCTCAACCCAAATTGTGACACCCTTAGACACCACTACATGCAATCAAAAATCCTACATCAATACCCGTCCCTTGGGATCCGACCTTTACTTACCTCTTTACTAATAGTTGAGTAGTTTGTGAAGTTATAAATATTGTTTTGGTCTAGGTGCTCCTAACGACAAGTAACCGAAAAATATAGTCCGACCAAAAATGGCGCCGTTGCCGGGGACGGTGTTAACTTTATTTGATTTTCCTTGATTGTTATTGAAGGAATTGTAAATCTATACACTTTAACATACTCATATATGTCAAATTAATTTGTCATAAATTAAAACGGATTTTATGCATGCAAACATTAATAAAAGAGAAGAGAAATAATGTCCATACATACAATATTTCGGCTATATTGGGCACAAGAGAGATAACCTTTCTCTTCTTGTTCTTGAGCTATTCCAATGGATGAACAAGATCTAAGAATAAGATCTCTCCCTAAGCTTTATACCCAAGGCTTTCACTTAATCTAATTAATATTATAATTACTAGTATAATATTAATCTTGTGAAAATTGAACCAAAATAGTTGGTATATAATCTCCTAAAACCGGGTAGAGGAGAAGAGTTTTGGAGTATTTTATCTCTCTAATTTTACACTCAAATGTTGAGAGAATATTATCTTTCTAACACTAGCAAAAATAATGTCAATGAATGAATGAATAATTAGAGAGGAAAACTCTCTAATTACCTCTCCTAAAACCGGTGGAGAGGAGCCCTTTTTGGGAGCCAATGCATGCCCATAGTGGTCTTCACAAGGTGAGTAGACTTGCATGGCTAGATTAGCTTTTTCATCATTATGTTTCTTATTAAAATATCAACATAATTTAAGCCTAATCCTCCTCCATTATTTCGGCCATTATACCTAATATGGAGTCCATATTATTTTTGTCAATTGTCAATATGTCACATGTCATATGTAACATAAAATTGTTATGTATTTTTAACATATTAAAAATCAACGTATTAATAAAAATACGTCACATACAAAATCGACTTAGTAATTTCATAATTACTTGTGCCAAAATATTTTACCATTTATAAATCACAACAAATTGTATTTATAACAATTCATTCAAATTTAATTGTTACATTAACAATTTATTTCATCCGAGTAATTATACAATTTAATTACTCAGACCGTATCTCATTTAATCACATTTCAATTTGATACGTAAATTTTACTTCCAAAATCGTCCGTCAATTTTCAAGTAATTTAATTAACTCGCAACGTTATACGATTAATTAAATAATCAATTAAGAGTATTGCCCTTTAGGTATGACCTAGGGGGTCAATTGATCACCACCGTCACACGACGATGAATGTCAAACTCTAGTCACCAATCATTACCGATATATGTTGACCAGTTGTGATAACAATATTACTTCCCAATTGTATTCTTAAAATGAGATTTAGTAATGATATTTAAATCATGTGATCGCACTATTGTTGAGGACACATTTCCCAACAATCTCCCACTTGTCCTCGACAAGTGTGCGTCACCAATTCTCTTGTCCTATTACTATCTCCCACTCAATGCAAGGTGTCTTTCAGGTCGTACTTGCAAGTGATCATATCGAGAGTGGTTTCCTCGATCTGGAGAATAACTGATTGACCGGATTTATCCACACTGGATACCTTCCGAGCGTGGCCACGCATTTCGATTCATTACTCCTCGAGTGGCCCCGAGATATTGTTTTAACCCTGACAAGGGGATGGACAATTCTTATCGCACTCATTCCCTCGACTAGCCACAGCCATCATAACCCAAAATATGCCCATTTGACCCCATTTACGAAGGTCGTAGTAACACAAATCAAAGTTAATCTGAAACTGTGCCATCTTAGGCGAATAGTCTTTAGTCAAAAGAATCGACTCATTAGAATACTATAGCAGCTCTTGCCACGACCAGGCTATATAAATTTGCCAGAACTCTATAAGCGGTCATTAGGCCCGACAAGGTGTTCCTAACATCTGCCTATGTGATCGACTAGTCATCTCACATGACTGTATGGCACTTGAACTTGCCATCAATCGCATCACACTCTAGTCACTTCGAGACGTCACCTCATACAAGTGACTATGGGCGAATACAATGTTAATCCGTGTTCACTTTAACGGGGTTCAATTGTCTCTACAACCCGTTTGGATGTAACAAAGTATAATAAAAGAGTTTTTAAAGTAAAACTCGAACGACAAATGCGATTATCACATATGAATAGTCAATGCCTGATTACTATTTCATATTCTATAATCTAATTTGATCTTGCATGTAGTTGTCCATTTCAATTCAATTGAAATGACATGACTCATCATGTTTAGCCTTTGAGAAGGCTTTGGTTAGTAGGTTTTATCAATTTCTTGTACCTTACTCAACCTCACTACATACTTGTTTTCCTTTGTAATGTATACATTTTCATCACAAAACTTTCTGAGTACGTGTCGAGATCCAATCAAGACATATGCCCTCTTAGCCTAAGAATAGCTCCCACTGTTTTCACAGTGTGCGGGACTCATCTTTCTTGCACATCTCATGATCGCAAGTGTACTCAATTTCCGTTATAAATATCTCTCATTGTTCTTTATTGCCTAGAACGATTCTAGAAAATCTACTTCTTAATTAACATTGCCACAATGGTATCTTTAACCATCCTAATGTGTTTTGATTATGGTTTTGTCGGAAACCATGCGCAATCTCAATTGTCAATTGTCACTTGTGTAACACCCTTACACAATATTGCATCATAAACACTTTGCATCATAGCCTTAATGCTTCTGCAAGCACTTAAGGGTAATCTTTATGGCTACTTTGCATCATAGCCTTAATGCTTCTGCAAGCACTTAAGGGTAATCTTTATGGCTTACTTGGTAAAGATTACTTAAATTCGATTTTGAAAACAGTTCATCATACTCAAAGCATATGAAGTGTTATACATCATTTCTTTTTAATTGATTCGGCAGCGGAAGCAAATGGAATCAATCAAATATGTTCAATTTAATTGAACTAGTCATGAATCTTATCAACATAAGACTTCTTACTGACGCTAATATCATGTGGATTTATCTTCATAAATCCGGATATTCAAGATGTATTATAATACTCCAAAAGTCTTAAATCATTCTCAATGATCAATATGTCATCCACATATCGGACTAATTAAAATTTCCGTAACTCCCACTAAACTCCATGTATAAACACAACTTCTTGACTTATCGAGAAATGTTTTATCACATGATCAAAATGTTGATTCTAACTCATTGATGTCCTACTTAAGACCCTCTCTTAAGTTTCACATTATCTTAGGATTGCAAGAATCTACAAAACTCATGACATGTATTGAATACATTCCTTCTTTTAAAGAAGCGGGTTTTGGATTCACTTGCTACGTATTTCATAACCTCATAATGAAACACAATCCTTAAGAAGATCCAAATAGACTTAAGCATTTCAATTAGTGCAAAACCCTTTGCAACCAATCTTGCTTTGAAATATCTCTTTATTAGTGCAAAACCCTTTGTCACTAATCAAGCCTTTTATTTCGGATTCTCATGACTCTAAGCCTTGTATTGAGTTGTGACTTAAACACTCTTATGTAAGTCATTCGTTCATTACTTTCTAGAAGTAATTAACTTAAATCAAACAATTTCTTTTGTAAGTTATAAGCTCTTTACTTTCTTAAAAGTAGCATGAATTCATCATTTTTAGCAAGTGACGAATTTAACCTCCTAGGTTTTTGAAGAAACAATGTCTTACACAAAACGTCTCATGTAGCCAAGAAAGACCAGTTTCTTGCGACATAACATTCTCTGTGGCATTCTATGTGGCTCTTTCTCATGTAGCCAAGAAAGACCAGTTTCTTGCGACATAACATTCTCTGTGGCATTCTATGTGGCTCTTGAATAATTTCTCCCACTCTGTCTACTAAAAATAAACTTGTATTTTAGAAAGACAGCTTCACGAGCCACAAACCTGTCGTACTCGTGATAATTGAAAAGGAAAAATGAGCATTTGTTTCTTGTGAAAACTTACAAATATGGTACCCTTACCATTTCATATCTCATATGATTCGATTTAGTGGAAAAATAATTTAGACAAAAATGATAAAATCCCCAAAAGGATCAAGTAACTCAAAGTAACTTGATCGAAGTCCAAACCTTATCGAATAGCGTTTGAATTTTTATCCAACCATACATTATCCCATAATGCGTGTTAAGAGAGATTAACTTGTGATACTTTATCACATTTCCTTTGGCTTATATCAAAGTCTTCACTTTGATAATCCCATCACGTCACGACTATATCGTGATTCCTTGAACTCTTGAACTTCTTCAAAGATTTCTCTATTTACCTTATTAAGTGATCATACTAGTGTCAACTTAAATCGTTGGTAAAAGAAAATGATCAACCTATTTTGGATCAATGATTTACAATCTCGATCTCCCTTTTTAAACAAAAGGCACGAGACATCTTGCTTTGAATACAAGATACGCATATACCATTAACGATCTAATGGTTTCAAGAGTACTCGATAACTCTTTGCGTTTATCATTCCAAAATTTAAGGTTTAATCTTGGGTTACCAATTTGAATCTTACATCATCTACATGATATATCATTCTAGTTTGGTTTAGAATATAATCACCTTGATAATGGGCTTGCCATACATCAAATCGTGGTGTATAGGGTCACAAAAGTGAAACCTCTTTTGTCTCTTAACAATTTTATATTCTTATTTAGAGTTTATGCACTTAATAGTCATAACTAAGTACCACTTTAAATCCAAAAACTAGATTGAGTACACAATTACTCTATCTCTCGACATTATTATTGCTAGTCGTCATATTCTAATCATTCTATGTATCAAGTACAACGATGTAAACCACCACCGGTTTCAAATATTGACGAAGTGGTACTAGCAAAATTTATGTCAATCATATAAACATTTAAAGAAGAAGATCCTATTAGATGTCCCACAACTAATTTGTTGATTCTTCAATAATTTGGGGTAGTTTCCTTTCTTGTGTCCAACATTTAAGACAATGGAAACTATATCGGTCGGGATTGATAGGTTTAGTATTGTCATTCTCAACAACTTTACCTTTAACATTACCTAGTATCAATTCCATTATTATCTTTACTTCTTGAACCTCGTTCTCATCTTAACGGTTTAAGAGAATGCTCCCACTCATTTCAATGAGTCTTTGCTTTGAGAAGCAAAATTGAATTCATGAAGAACACTCTTCATTTGTTCGTTTTAGTCTTAAAAACTTTCATTGAAGTGGTTGCGTTATTTTGGTCAATTACGAGTTTTTGACAAAACTAATTACCAAAACAATTTTATCGCTTCGATGTACTTAATGCATTTAAGTACATGAAAAATAATCCATTGTAAGTAGATGTGTTAGTCAAGAGTCAAAAACCTGTTTGATAATGAATAACTTTAATCTATACTCTTAACAAGAGATCCTTAGCAATGGTTCGTTTGAGGTTTTAGAAGCAAATTCAAATTTTGTCTTTAGTTACGATGTTTTAATGGAGATTTGAGTCAAAATCGAAATGATATCGTATATGAATTGTGGTAAGGAAACAGAACAATATAATAACAGAATAGTGGAAAACTTAACATTTATCGTTTTATTAATACTTGTAAACAAGTATAGCATTTACATAGTGACCTCTACCCAACTATGATAAATGATTCCAAGATCCAAATTCATATTAACTTGGGCACGGGGTAGCCGATGAAACCCTTATCAATATAACTCGGTGGATTAACTCTTTAATCGATTCTACTTTTAGAACTCTCGGTCGATAAAATTACTCTAATATTTATCTATAGCCCAAAACACATCAACAAGGGCACGGGGTAGCCGATGAAACCCTTATCAATTACTTTTGTTGAGTTCAATCCAAATTTCGAATAAATGTGTCCATTATCCAAACCCACATTAACTTAGGCACGGGGTAGTCGATGAAACCCTCATCAACATGAATTCGGTGGATTAACATTTATCACCCACTTCCCCTACGTAACAAGGTTTGTACCCCGGGGTAGCCGAGTGCACTCCCTCGCGAAATAGGTTTTCATGGTTTCTACTATTTGGTAAGGCTATGTCTCAATTGTTTATTATAGCGAGAGGTCATGTCAATTTATTATCTATCACGTTTTAAGTGAACTAAAGCGGTGAACTACGATAATTATAATTGACACGGTCGATAAACTCGATAAAATGATAATGCATGTTTAGTTATGGCGATTTAGCAATGCATGTGACATAAAATAAAATGCAAGCATAAAAGATAAATAAATCCTAGTATGGCCTTTCCTAAAATAGAAAAACTATTAATCTATTACATATTCGGAAACCAACTCCATTGGTCCCTTGATTTTCGGTTGTGGCACGCATCTCGAGGTAACACCGTCTTTATGTATCGCCATTCTTGAAGAAATCCGTCTTTGGGTACTCCGGAATGAATAAAATTACATAACAAATTACATAATTTCCTATTATACATTTGTAACTAAAATAAAATAAAATAAATCTATTAAATTACAAAACGGTGATACGAGATCACAATAAAAATACAACCGAATCGATATTCCCATACATTTCGGGAAATACCAATTAAAATCTAAGGCCATACTAAGTAAAATTACATAATTCAAAATTACATAAATTAAAATTATGACAATCATAAAGGAAAAATGCAGCATTATAATATGTATGAACATGCTCAATTTTATGCTAAATCGCCTTTAATTAGCCAATATCGTATATTACTCGGTTTTTACGGATTTACGTGATTTCAACATTTTATAATCACAAAAATACATAAACTCATATTTATGCATAAGTTAATTACCCTAACCTCTTAGGACTCAAAATATAGTCTTCACTAATAATTTGACCATAATTAACCTTTATTTACAAAATTTTTCATAAATGGACCAAAATTACAAAAATAAGCTAATAAACTTCAAATAAATCCAAAAATTTCAAATAAATTCAAAATTTGAAATTTAAATTCATGAACATTCTGGAAAAATTCCATGACACTCATAATGTTCAAAATCTTAGGTTAAAAAATTTCGAAATTTTTCCGGAAAAACAATGTTGCGATTTATCGATATTTAATAAAATAATCATAAAAACATGGAAAAATTATTTTCATTAACTTTTCAATTTTAGATCTGAAAAATATAATAAAATGCAACATTAGACGTTTTTCCTTAGTCATAGGTTATGTTTTATTAATTTTCAACTAATAATGTCACTATTTATGCCATTTTTCTTCAAAAATTCATAAATCATGCTAAAAGACTTCTTTATAGCCAATTATTTTACACACATCTTGTAAAATTGCATGTGACAACATATTAATTTTCTATGACCAGATTCGAAATTTAACTCATATTAACCTATTTTTCTCTTAAATCCGAATTTAATGATGAAAAATTCATTTTTCGAGCATAACAAGTCCAAAAATTATGAAAATTTACAGGTTATCTCAAAATAATATATGTAACAACATATCCAAAAACCAAGTGAAAATTCGAAGTATAGCTAATTTTAGACCAAAAATGACATTTTTACTCATAAAATCACATTTAAATGTCATTATTATTGAATATGAACAATAAAAATCCGAAAAATTAACCAAAAAATCCTAAAACACTTTAGGACCAGAAATATTAACATGCATGTAATTATTTCGTGATATCTCATAATAACACAAATTTTACAAGTTTTATTTTGTTATTCATATAACTCGGAAAAACTTTTAACCAATTTGCATGCAAACAACCGTGGCTCAAGATACCGATTGAAGGAATTGTAAATCTATACACTTTAACATACTCATATATGTCAAATTAATTTGTCATAAATTAAAACGGATTTTATGCATGCAAACATTAATAAAAGAGAAGAGAAATAATGTCCATACATACAATATTTCGGCTATATTGGGCACAAGAGAGATCACCTTTCTCTTCTTGTTCTTGAGCTATTCCAATGGATGAACAAGATCTAAGAATAAGATCTCTCCCTAAGCTTTATACCCAAGGCTTTCACTTAATCTAATTAATATTATAATTACTAGTATAATATTAATCTTGTGAAAATTGAACCAAAATAGTTGGTATATAATCTCCTAAAACCGGGTAGAGGAGAAGAGTTTTGGAGTATTTTATCTCTCTAATTTTACACTCAAATGTTGAGAGAATATTATCTTTCTAACACTAGCAAAAATAATGTCAATGAATGAATGAATAATTAGAGAGGAAAACTCTCTAATTACCTCTCCTAAAACCGGTGGAGAGGAGCCCTTTTTGGGAGCCAATGCATGCCCATAGTGGTCTTCACAAGGTGAGTAGACTTGCATGGCTAGATTAGCTTTTTCATCATTATGTTTCTTATTAAAATATCAACATAATTTAAGCCTAATCCTCCTCCATTATTTCGGCCATTATACCTAATATGGAGTCCATATTATTTTTGTCAATTGTCAATATGTCACATGTCATATGTAACATAAAATTGTTATGTATTTTTAACATATTAAAAATCAACGTATTAATAAAAATACGTCACATACAAAATCGACTTAGTAATTTCATAATTACTTGTGCCAAAATATTTTACCATTTATAAATCACAACAGATTGTATTTATAACAATTCATTCAAATTTAATTGTTACATTAACAATTTATTTCATCCGAGTAATTATACAATTTAATTACTCAGACCGTATCTCATTTAATCACATTTCAATTTGATACGTAAATTTTACTTCCAAAATCGTCCGTCAATTTTCAAGTAATTTAATTAACTCGCAACGTTATACGATTAATTAAATAATCAATTAAGAGTATTGCCCTTTAGGTATGACCTAGGGGGTCAACTGATCACCACCGTCACACGACAGTAATGTCAAACTCTAGTCAGCCAATCATTACCGATATATGTTGACCAGTTGACAGTAACAATATTACTTCCCAATTGTATTCTTAAAATGAGATTTAGTAATGATATTTAAATCATGTGATCGCACTATTGTTGAGGACACATTTCCCAACAGTTATTAGTTGTGTATTTCTTTCCCTTGGGGAAGTAAAACTCCTCAAGGTTTGTTCTAATTGTTTTCGAGTTGTTTGATATTTTTCATGTCTAGAAGATCACAAGGTAACTTGTTACCCATTGATCACGAAATTGAGAGAACACTGACAACCAATAGAAGACTTGCTAGAAATACTTTGAGAGGTATTGGCGAGGTTGTAGATATTCAACCAAATACTATTGAGTTCATCAACCCTTTTGCAAGAGAAGGTGAGGAGAACCCAACACAAAATCAACCACACAATCAACCCACAATGCCTAAATTTTCATCACATTCCGTACCAACCGAGGAGAACCTACCCAATGGTAATCCCACACCACAACACTTGACCGGAAATTTTATTGCAAAATACGCATTTATCCAATTAGTCGAAAGAAGCCAATTTGGGGGGATGCCTAGTGAAGACCCCCACTCTCACATGGAGACTTTTTGTGACTATTGTGATGCGATTTCACAAACCGGAGTGACTCAAGACCAAATTCGATGGGTCTTATTTCCTTTTTCTCTAATTGGTACCGCGAAACAATGGTTAAAAAGCCTTAATAAGGCTACTCTTGGAAGAAGTTGGCTCTTGCTTTCTACAAAAAGTTCTACCCTCCGGAAAAGACTAACATGCTAAGAGCTCAAATCACGGGTTTTAAGCAAAGGGACTAAGAATCTTTGTATGAAGCTTGGGAGCGCTTCAAAGGAACTTGTCACTCATGTCCTCATCATGGACTTAGCGAGTGGTTCTTGGTACAACAATTTTGGAATGGTATTTATGAAGACTCCCGAAACATTCTCAACATGGGATCAAATGGTATGTTCACCGAAGTTGACGATAATCAAACTTGGAACAAGATTGAGGAAATGGCGGTCCATAACTCACAATATAGTAGACCTCGCAAGGCTACTAGAGGAGGAAAGCATGAAGTGGACTCTATTACTCAATTGGGTGCTCAACTTAGTGCCCATATTGATACCATCAACTTGAAGTTTGAGAAGGCTATGGCTAAACTTGAAGAAGCCTCAAAATCACCAAAGTAACATGTTAATGCCATGGTGGCATCTTCATCAATTCCAAGTGAAATATGTGAGAATTGTGGAACTTTGGGACTTGAACAAAGTGAATGTAGGGGAATAAGTGAGCAAATGAATGCTTTTCAAGCATACAAGAGTGGTACCCCTTATTCCAACTATTACAATGAAAACACCAAATTCCATCCAAATCTCTCATACAAAAGCCAAAATGTTCAAAACCGTCAAGCAACATACACCCCACCTCCAATGAGAAACCAAAATCAAAGACCCTTTTACAACCAAAACCAAGGTTAGCAAAATCAAACTCCATACAATCAACAAAATGACCAAGGTTTTGATGTTCAAAAAGCGGTCCTCCAAATGCAAAAGAACCAACAAGAGTTTTTCACTCAAATGCAAAAGGATAGCCAAGAAAAAGACATCACCATTAACAACATCCTAGCCCACACAAAGATGTTGGAGACCCAAATGTCTGAATTAGCATCTTCAAGTTCACAAAGACAAAATAGGCAATTACCACCCCAAGGTAATCCCCCAAGACAAGAATCGGTGAGTGCCATCCATTTAAGGAGTGGTACAAGGTATGAAGGGCCAAAGAAACCCGTTGATAAAGATGTTGTGAATTCTAGTGACAAGGGAAGAGTTGTTGAAAACTCTAGGGAAGAAGAACCCAACAATCAAGAAGCTTCAAAGAAGAATGAAGAAAAGGCCAAAGAGAAGGAACCCATTGTGATTAGACTTCCTTTTCCTAGTCGTCAAGCTAAGCCTAAGTTTGATGACTAACTTGGAAAATTCATGGAGATTGTGAAGAATTTAGAGGTCTCGATTCCATTCACGGAATTAATCAATCACGTTCCGGCCTATGCAAAGTATATGAAGGATATTCTTACAAAGAAGAAATCAATCCGGAAGCTTGAGACTCTTTCTTTCACTAAAGTAAGTAGTGCTATTCTTCAAGGGAGTTCACCTCCAATGCTCAAGGATCCAGGAAGTTTCTCCATTCAATGCACTATTGGTGACACTACAATCAACAAAGCTTTATGTGACTTTGGGGCAAGCGTTAGTGTCATGCCATATTCGGTTAGCAAGAGGCTAGGAATGGGAGAACTCAAATGCACTAACATCACGCTTCAAATGGCGAATAGATCAACAAAGACACCTTTAGGGGTATGGGAAGATGTTGCCGTGAGAATTGGAAAATTCTTCATCCCGGTGGATTTCGTTATTGTTGACATGGAAGAAAACTCCAACATTCCTATTATCTTAGGAAGACCATTCTTGCACACCGCGGGAGTGGTGATCGATGTAAAACATGGAGAGCTCACCCTTGAAGTGGGAGATGAAACCATCACCTTCAATCTTGACAAGACTATGAGAGCTCCCCGATTACATGAGCCGTGTTTTATGGTTGATCACTATAGCCGGAAAGATGATAGGAAGAAGTTGGAATTTCAATGGAAAAAGAAAGTGGATGATGCTCCATCAAAAGAGCAAGGAAATTGCAACAATGAGAGCTTAAAAAGCTCATCCATGACAAGTGAAGAAGAAGGCCTCATTGGCCAAGACAAGAAAGAAGGAGAGTTGTCTTCATCAACTCAAGACATTTTTAGTGACCAAGTAGACGAAGTATGCGGTCTTTGGGATGATGAGTACGAAGGGATATTCAATCCCTATATTGGTAATGCTATGACCCAAGACAATCATGGAGAACAACAAGTGCAAATGTCTATTGAGGATCTTTATCATGATAATGAGAAAGCTTTCGGCTACTTCTTCAAGGTGTTGAGTAACATCAACAACACCTTGAACATGCCCCCTTGACATCTCACATTGGATGAGTGTTTGGTGTAGTCCTCCCTAAACCACCATTTGTAAATATTCTAACTCCCTAACTTGCATTTCAATTATTTATTGCATTTTTGGCATCTTTGGATTTACATTTTTATGCCTTGATCAAGATTTTCATCATTTTGAGATAAGTGAGGGAGGGACTTATGAGTTTATTGATGTGTAGTGCTTTGCCTTAGTGTGAGGATAGCATTTGCCTAGGCTAGTCATGCCTTTGTAGTGCCCCTACAATCAAGAACACGAGAATTGAAGAATGAATTGACACGGGTTACGAAGCACCCACGGATGGACCTGAATCTGTGTGGTCAAGGAAGAATCCGAGTGGCCCGAGGGACAATCTGCTCGTCCTGAAAGAACCTGAGCGTCCAAGTCACAAGAAGCTCGTCTTGTAAAGCTGCAGAAAACATATTTTGGGTCTGACTGAGAATCCGAGCGTCCAAGCCAGGAATCCGCTCGTCTCAGTCAAGACGGTCGTCCAACAGGGAAACACTCGTCTTTTTACTGCTAAAATTTGGGATTTTTCACTGGAAAGGAATCCGAGCGTCCTGAGCCAAAGACGCTCGTCTCAGCCAAGGAATCCGCTCGTCTTTCCTGCAATCCGCTCGTCCCATGGCGTCTTTACCTGAACCCAATTTTTCAAGAATCCGAGCATCCCGATATTAGGTCCACTCGTCTCCCTCTGCATTTCAAAACCAACGGTTCTTTTTAAACCCTCCTTTCCCATTTATTTTCATTCTTTCAAAACACAAACACTACCCAAAACCCCAAAACCCTCATCCTCTCCATCAACAAAAACCAAATTCCTCAACCAAAATCAACCAAATCAAATCCAAACTTCCTCAAAACAAAAATTAATCACTCCTTTACCATCAACAAGTGATTCAAACACAAAAATCTTCAAGTTTTGAGTCGATTTTTGGGATACAAGGCAACTTTCATTCATCCTAAATCGATTTGGGCATTACTAGAAATTGAAGATTTCAATCTTTCATTGGTTTAATTAAGCAAAGGACTATGGCAAGAACAAAAGGTGGAAACAAGGCACCCCAAAAGAAGACCCTTTCTAAGAGGCAACAAGCCCTTCTTGATAAGCAAACATCAAAGGCATTGGTAGTCCATGAGGCAAGGTTGGAGATTCAAGAAAAAAATCCTCCTATGGAAGCTACTACTTCTACCACTCTGGTCATTGAACAATTAGTCGAGTATCCGGAGGTAATCTTAACTTTCGACTCCCATAGGAAGAAATTTATTTCCTTTGCTAAGAAAACTATCATGCCTACTAAGTTCATATGTGAAAATGCATTGTCAAAATTGGGTGTCCTTGAGCAAACTAAGACTTTTTTTGAATCTATGGGGTTGAGTAAATTGTTTACAATGCAAGAATTGACATACTCTTCCCTCACCTTAGAGTTTTTGAGCTCTTTGAAAGTCACAAATGTGGAGACCCGAACCATTATTGAGTTTCGTCTTGAAAATGTTGATAGATGCTTATCTTATGACGAATTGGGTAAGATATTTGGCCACAGTGATAGTGCGAAATTTAAAAAGATGCCTACCAAGTATGACCCCGCTCCTCTTTGGATGGCAATTTCCGGAAGGAAATTCACACGTTTTCATGATTGTCGTGCTCTCTTAGTCCACCATCCGGGCATTAGAGTATGACATAAGGTAATTGGGAATACTTTGATAGCTAGAAATGGCACAAACCATCTTACCAAACTTGATTTTATCCTTCTTGAGTCGGCTTTGAACATTGGGTGAGAATGTACCAAGCCATACAATGCTTTACGACTTTTGGTTGATCGATGGCTTAATGTTGATTGTGGCAAAGAAGGCACGACCTTTATTGCCAATGGAGGATTAGTTACCTATTTGGCTAAGCGTTTTAACCGGGATTTCAACAAGAACAACACTTATGCACCGGTAAAAGGAGGCCATCTTATTGATTTTCCCACCATGATTCTAAAGTTCAAATGGGTCAAGAACGATACTCTTGACAACAAATTTGGGTGGTTGAAAAATGAAACTAGATCCTTCACTTTGCCTAGCAAAATTTGCCGATTGAATGTTCATTAACCGAACTACCTTCTCCCACTCTCCGAAGAGACCGAGTACATCATTCAACACCAAGGGGAAGAAGTTTCCGAGCCCTCCTCCTCCATTAGCACCCCACCTTATCCATTTGAATACCACGAGTTCAATCCCGAAAATGCCAAGGCGGGAAATGATTACTTGACTCTACTAATGAAGGAAATGCATAAAAAAGCTTTTAATGATAGAGTTGATTCTTACAAGGCCCAATATCCGCCCCTCCTACATCTTGCTAGGCAAAGACTTCTCGATCCATATTGTCCTTTGCCTAGTTGGGCGGATAGGGAGGTATTCTTTCCTAGCACTTCTAGTGGTGGTAGACCGGGTGGAGAGGAGATTGTTGTTGATGAGAGTGGTGACCAAGAAGGTGAAGATGAAGAAGTTCAAGAAGAAGAAGAGGAAAGTGAGGAAGAACAAGAAAGTGAAAGTGAGAGTGGACATGACTCCACATCCATGGAGGTTGATGATGCCTCAAGTGAAGATGATGATGATGATGACACGATGGGTGAGGACTACCAAACTTTTGGAGGATCCTACATTCTTAAACCTCCTTTATGGTTTGTCTCCTTCTCTTGTTTTTATTTTATCTTGATCATTTTGTGGAGTCCTAGCAACATTAGAGGACTAACACCTTGGCTTCATTAAGGTGTTATTTTTTATTGTTCCCAACTTTCAAAATCCAAAATGACAAATTTTAGTTTTATGCATTGCATTTTATGTGCATGAGCTCCCCCAAAATTTTTGACATTATGTAGATACCTCATTTCTGCACCTCCCGCAAACCACCCGGTGATGATTGGGCCGCATGTTTGATACGCGGAACGATTTATGACAATTCGTAAGATTATCGTCAAGTGATTGCTCAAATATTAATGTCTACCTCTTAGTTGTCATCTACATCCCGATACGGTCGTTTTGACAGTAATTAGAGTTCATTCGGAGTCCGGGCCTAAAACCGTCTCCATTTTCTGATAACCGGTAAATCCTGAGTCAGAATGTTCTGGAATATTCCGGATATTTCTATTCCATATTTCATAAATTTTATCTTTTAGTAAGCAATTTCCCGTAATATTCACATAAGATATTAAGGAAAACCGAATTATTTCCGTCCTACCATAACTCAAGCACGGAAATCTTTCTTCTGCAGGAGGAAACCACTTGGGAACAGACGCAGCAGGTGCTGCGCCTCTTCCAAGAGACGCAGTGGCTGCTGCGCCTCTTCCCAGGCCCTTTTCTGCATGTTTCTCGTATCTTTTTCATATCTTTCCGAGATTCACTTCCAAAGAGTCTCCGAAACCCTAATTCCTTCACGTGATTAGTATAAATAGGAGCCTTCGCTCCTCATATTTCGCACGCGAGTGTCCGCCCTTCTCTTCTCCCTTTGCATTCTAGACTTTGTTCTTACTTTTTGGCGTCTACGTGCTTGAACATTCGACCACGTAAGCTCGGATCTTTCTGAGTACCAGCCTCCCCGTTTGCATGACTGACCAATTTGACCAACTCCACATCAATCAACTTAATTAACTTAATCGTTTTCCTCTTACGAGGGCACTTTCTTTGCATTCGCGTCGAGCATCACTAATCGATATCTTAGTCCTTCTCGTTTCGTCAACATGTAAGTCTGAGGGTGTATAATCTCTTTTATTTATTGTATTTATTTATTGTATAATCAAATGTAAGGTTTATGTCGAAAATACCATTAAAACCGATTTCTAAAACCATGCTTTAAAACCTCTTTTTACGGATTTCCAGTAGATAACCGTCGAGAAAGGACGCAGCAACTGCTGCGCCTCTTCGAAGGAGCAGAGTTCCTGCTGCGCCTCTTCGTGAGGCTGCCGCAGTTCCTGCTTCCTTTCTTCTTCGTTCGTCCTCTGTTGTTCGTCAAAGTTTCTTTCTTTTGTTTCGTTCGTTTGTTTATTCTTCATCATGATAGCATATAATTCACATGTATATTTATTATTCATCATTAACATGCTTTTAATCATCACAAATCCGACTTAAATCCCTTATAATCTCATATTTGCGGGTTTTCGTCATTAAATTCAATTCCGGGTTATAGAGAATCAATTCATCAATATTGAGTTTCTGGAATTTGTCTTTGATATAGTTTTCATCTGTCTTTTGTCATATCTATCATATATTCGTCATTAATCCATCGTATCTAACCTAGTTAATTGATTTAATTTGTTTAGTTTGTTAATATTTTTCACTCCTGTAATTAATCCATCTTATGTTAATCCGCTTAATTCCGTCTCATCCATGTTTTACTGTTTTCGTGACCCATTCATATGTTAAATAACATGCTAATCACTTTCATTCGAGTAAATACCAATTGATCATTAAATTCACCAATTAACATTAACGACTTGCGATTACGGCTTCACAGCCAGAACTAAGCCAAGGAACAGACGCAGCGTCTGCTGCGCCTATTCCAAAGGACGCAGCTCTGCTGCGCCTGTTCCGGGCTGAGTTCTATCCCTGAACTCCGTTTCTGCCTTACCTAGTTTAATTAGCTTACGTATAATTAACTATTATTCGTATTATCGCCTACTGACTTGTTCGTAATTTATTCTTTTATTCTTTTTCTCAAATTATCCGTTTTAAAGGTATTTTCGACATAAATCGCCTATTCCAATGTAATTATTGTAATTTTCATTATTGTAATTCATATTTATTGCATTTGTTTTATTGCTTGTATGTTTTCACATGTAATCAGCATTAAATCCCTACTTCGACATTAATTGTATGCTAATTACGTGTCAACCGACTTAGTATTGATTCTCACATGCTAGGATTAAAACTTGGATGTTGCATTGCATGCATATAGCCGACGATATATCAAGTACGAATAACTTCCCTAATCATTAGTAGAGGCCGCTATCGAGGCGGGCGGGATTAGGTGTTCGATCAAAAGAGCTTCCTAATACGTACCCTCACCCCTTACTCGAGATATCTGTGAACACCCGTGTTCATTGGCATCCACGAGAGTCATTCTAGACATAGAATGCTAAGGGTAACGATTTCTTAGTGTTCATGTCTCTACTTTGTGTCTTGACATGACACGAGGTATTCCAACGGTTCCAATTTCCCATAAAAATTGGTGGCGACTCCATACAAAAATGCAAACGCTTGTTTCTCTTTTCCTACCCAAGCGCCCCCGTGGGCAGCCCGCTGTCCACAGTTTGGCGACTCCGCTGGGGATAATACACTTACGTGTAGCAAGGGTGAAACTTGAACAAGGTTAGGGAATAGTTTGTACAAGACAATTGTCGGTTTTCATAACTCGGTCTTCCTAGACCGTTTTATTCGGCCTTCCTAGGCCCAACCCAACCCATTCGACCAATCGTCCCGTCTAAACGGTCCTAATTCTTATTTGGGCCTAAGGATGGATAGCGATTGACGTCATCCATACCATGGTGCTTACTCTTGTTTGTATCAAGGGCTTTCACTACTTGAGGAAATGGACTAGGAATCGGCCTTACTCTTGTTTGGTACGAGCCTCTCCACAGACTTCGGGTTTGATGGTTCGGTATGGCAACCCACCCTCTAAACCAAAACCCTTTTAAATGCACTCAGCATCCCGTTATAATGCTTGTATACATGTGTATACCTTACGTGATCACCATTTCTAAACAAAACCATGACGATTTTTCAAAAATCAAAACCCGTTTTCAAACAAAAATTTCGAAAAAGGCTTTTAATTAGCGCAAAATCCGGTCAAAACTCTGTCCGTTTGTCGTGTCAAAATTCGGGCCACAAGCCCATTTCAAAACCTCACTTCGAGTCCACTCCTACAACGACACTATAGTTGACTAGGACACACATTTTCAAAGACCTTGTCTTTCTTCAAAACTCACTCAACACAAGTGGCACACACCCACTTCACGAGTCAAAACATTTCTTCTCTTAGCAAGTGTGTTAGAATGGTCGATCGTGTTTTGATTCGTCGCCGATCTCTTATCCAGTTTTCAAGATGCCCGGATCAAGTGATGAAACGAACTTCAACCAACTTCAAAATGGTAATGATCGAATCCTAGCCGCGTTAGCCCAAATGCAAGCTACCCAAGAACAAACCTATGACCGCCTTGAGCTCATCGAAGGCCGTATCTATGCCGTAGAGGGAAGGTTGCCTCCTCTTGAAGATGAAGTACTACGTAACTCCGATGATGAATCTAGGGATGAGAATCCTCCCATAGGGATGACTGTAGCTGAGAAAAGACTCCAATACCTAGAGGAGCAATTGATGTACCTTAAGGGGGATGACATTTATAGGGAGAATAATCGCAAGTATGAGGCCGTCAATTCAAAATTGGCAATTAACTTTAGTATGACGGATATCCCTAATTTCAAGGGACACGAGAACCCTTTGAACCACATCCGCGCCTTCAAGGATTACATGTCTATCAAAGGCATCAAGCCCGAGATGTTCTTAAGGATCCTTCCTTCATCTCTTGATACCATCCCGAGGCAATGGTTCTACTCTTTAGATCACAAGAAGGTCGCTACTTGGGAAGATGCCGCAATCGAGTTCTCTAAGCAATATGCGGATAATGCCGAGATCCAAGTCAACATGCGTACTCTAGAGGTTCTTACCCAAAATGACAAAGAAGGATTCACCGACTTCCTAAGTAGATGGAGGAAGACTAGCACTCAACTAGTTGAACGCCCGGATGAGGCTACTCTTATGGAGAAGTTTGTGGATAATCGCAAGCCCATATATGCCAATCATTTGAGATACCAAAACATCAAGACTTTCAAAGACTTGACCGTACTAGGGACAAGGATTGAAGATGACATCCGTAAAGGACTCTTGTCCAAAACGGTAGGTCGAGGGTATCAAGGGTCCACAAGTCGTTCATACGGCTCTACTAGCAAGACCGATGAAGTTAACCTTCTCGAGCCATCCAAAAAAACTACCCCACCAAGGAAGTTCACAAACCTTGGGGACACTTACTCCAACGCTCTAAAGAGGTTAATGAAGCAAGGTAAACTCCAACCCATTGGACCTACTCCCGAACCCGAAAGGAAGTCCAAGTTTTGGGACGAGAATTAAATCTTGTGAATACCATAGGGGCAAGGGGCACGACACAGAAAAATGCTACAAGTTGAAAAACGTGCTTCAAGACATGATTGAAGATGGTCGATTGCCAATACCACCGGGAGGTAAGCCCAACAACACTAAGAATCCTCTTGGGGTTCTAGTGATCACAAGTGATGAATCTACCTTAGATTGCTCAAGCCTCATTTCTCCCATCGAAAATGAAATTCATGCAATCGAGAATGAAGGGTTCTACTCCACTATCTCCCCTACCATTTCCGACTTCATCACATGGGCAAGGAGTGTAGATAGGCAAGTTTGGGAACTAGAAAACGTGGTGACAACTCTACGAGATCCCAACGCAATACCCGAAGAACATGTGCCACTAATCTTCTCTCAAAATTCCACTATGCAAGAAATAATCACCGTGGTTGATAAACTAGTCGATCAAATCATACGACTAGAAGATGACATCATGAGAATGAGGGAACTAGCTGCAATCAATGGGGTTTGGGCCGATGATGATGAGGACGAGTATCTCATTGAAAACTGCCTAGTCAAAGAAATAATCCAAAAGGGTGAAGACCAAGATGTGGATCACCTAACTCGTTCGGGACGCCCATATCAAAGCACTACTCAAAATGGTCCAACCAACGTCATCACACCAAATGACAACGAAGATGACTCCACTGATCATTTGCTCAAGCAATTACAGAAAACAAAAGTTGATCTTTCAGTCTGGCAATTAATAGCAAGCTCATTCCCACATCGCCACGCTTTACTGCAAGCTCTGGCCAAACTAAATGTAGCACATAACTCCACTCCTGAAGATGTAGTCAACTTGGTCTTCCAAGAATCACCAAAGCTAAGTAATCCTATTACTTTCTCGGACGAAGATTTGCCACCCTTTGGCGCTAGTCACAACCTTGCTCTATACATCACTGTCATTTGTCTAAAGAAGAATGTGCCAATGACCTTGGTGGATGATGGCTCCGCGGTCAACGTCATACCCCTCAAAACGGCATACAAGCTAGGCATGAAAGAGTCGGATTGGACCCCTACCAATCAAGGTGTGCGTGCATATGACGGTACACGACGAAAAGTAGTAGGACTTGCTAACCTAACCATAGCCACATGGCCAATTGAACGAAAGGTTAACTTCCAAATAGTGGACATTGAAGCTTCATTCAACATACTTCTGGGGAGGCCATGGATTCACGCTTCCAAAGCGGTAACATCCACCCTTCATCAAAAGATCAAGATCCCACTAAATGGCAAAGTAGTGACGATCACTTCGTCACCCATCAAGGCAATAATCGAAAAACAATCGAACAATCAAGTCCTTGCAGATCCTATATACGAACTTGGGGCTTCCAAAGTGTAAGTGTCATAGAAAGTGAGTTGGCACCCTTATACTACAATCCCTACTCTAACTTGGTGGTCAACCACATACTTAAAACCCAGGGATACTTCCCCGGAATGCCTTTGAACCCTATTCGGAAGAATACCATCGCACCATATAAGGAAGGCAACTCAACAAGGATACCACTTGGACTAGGGTACAAACCCACAAAAGAGGAGGTTCTCGAAATGCTCGCCCAAGTCCAAAACCGCAAGCACGTAGAAGTCCAAATGAGGCCCTATCTCCCTACTTTAAATGGGTACTTTATTCAAGAAGGAAGTCTAGAACTCTTTCACGGATTTCCTGAGCCTTGGAATTATCTCGAGAGGAAGTTAGCCGGAATCGAGATCTTTCACGATTGCTACTTCATCCCTCCAGAAACGGTTCCTACCGTCAAAACCCGTCAAGCACCTTGCTTAGACGAACAAGCCGTTAGCCTATTGTTTGGAGAGGATCGATTTTTTAGGGCCGCGCAGGATGAGATCATTACTATGATACTTCAAGACGATCGCTTCAACCCCACCGCGTTGATTACAGAAACCGACGCGAAACAACAGAAAGGATGGAGAAAATCTATCAAGTTGGCCAACAATCAAGGAAGACTCTTCAAGCTCACCACTGGAGAAGGAGAGATGTTCAAAGGAGAACCAGAAGACGATGAGTTCGAGTCGGAGTCGGAGTCAGAGTCGGAGTCTAGAGACGTCATTAGAGAGTCTACTCCTGTCGTCATCCCCACTCCCTTCGTTTCTCCTAGCTTAGCCTCGAGTAGTCACAGTAGTTCGGGAAATGCCCCAACCACTGTCCCTTTGCCGCCATCGACCATGGATCGGTTGGCTTCTTTGTTCCAACTTTACTCAAATTTTAATATGAATAAATCGGGTTCTGCTTACTCTTTGTGTTATCTTGAGTGCAATTCTGTTTACGATGATACCGAGGATGACCAAGACCCGGACTCGATCGAAATACCCCCCTACGTAGCCAAAGAAATACTACAGGAAGGGGAAGGGGGACCAGTAATAGAAGATACCGAACCCATCAATGTAGGAACCGAACTAGAACCCCAATAACTTAGGATAGGGACTACCTTGAGCTCTACCGAAAGGGCCGATTTCATAGACCTCCTAAATGAATTCAAAGACGTTTTTGCTTGGTCCTACAAAGATATGCCAGGAATCGACAGGGATATCGCTAAACATAGGATTCCGATTAAGCCGGGTTTCAAACCTGTGAAACAGAAGCTTCGACGAATGAGAACGGAGTGGGCTCTAAAGATTAAGGAAGAAGCGGACAAGCAATTCAAAGCCGGGTTCATCAAAGTTTCCAAGTACTCTGACTGGGTAGCCAACATAGTGCCCGTACCCAAAAAGGATGGGAAAATTCGCGTTTGTGTTGACTTTAGGGACTTAAACAAGGCAAGTCCAAAAGACGACTTCCCTCTACCTCACATCGACATATTGGTGGACAATACCGCAGACCACGCATTACTATCCGTCATGGATGGGTATGCGGGTTATAACCAGATCAAAATGGCCATGGAAGATATGCATAAGACCGCATTTGTCACCCAATGGGGAACCTACTGCTATACGGTAATGCCGTTCGGATTAATCAACGCCGGAGCTACATATCAACGCACCGCAACTACACTCTTACATGACATGATGCACAAAGAAGTTGAGGTATATGTAGACGACATGATTGCCAAATCCAAGGAAAGAGAAGGGCATATTGCGAACCTTCACAAGTTCTTCGCAAGGCTACGAAAATACAACATGAGACTCAATCCTCAGAAATGCACATTCGGGGTAACATCTGGCAAACTCCTGGGATACGTCGTTAGTCAAAGAGGCATAGAAATAGATCCTTCCAAAATCAAAGCTCTGATCGAAATGCCACAACCTCAAACAGAAAAAGAAGTCAGAGGATTCCTAGGAAAGGTGCAATATATAAGTCGATTCATATCGAAACTTACGATGATTTGTGAGCCTATCTTCAAAAAGCTCAAGAAAACGGACCACACCATGTGGGATGACGATTGTCAAAAGGCATTCGATCGAATCAAGGAGATATTGGCTAAACCACCAGTGCTCATGCCACCACAGCGAGATCAACCTCTTGGTTTATATCTCACGAAGAATCGAAACGGCCATGGGTGCCATCTTTGGCTCAAATCGTAGGAAGTGAAGAAAGAGCTATCTACTACCTTAGTAAGAAGTTCTTGGAGTACGAGTGCAAATACTCACAACTCGAAAAGACATGCCTCGCTCTTGTGTGGGCAACGAAGAAGCTACGCCATTACATGCTTAGCTACTCCGTCAAAATATATTCTAAAATGGATCCAGTCAAATACCTCTTCGAGAAACCCGTCCTCAATGGACGTCTAGCAAGATGGACCCTGATGCTCTCAGAATTCGACCTCAAATACGTGCCACTGAAAGTTATAAAAGGTCGCGCCGTCGCCGAATTCTTCGCAGAAAATCCTATCAATGACGCACAAACAATAGATACTTGGTCATTTCCAGACGAGGATATACTCCAAACTGATGTAGACTCCTGGGACCTGTACTTTGATAGAGCATCGAACTTAAGAGGATTCGGAATAGGAGTGTTGCTCATTTCTCCTGAAGGCGAGCATACACCAATTGCTGTCAAATTCGACTTCGAGGTGACAAACAATGCCGCAGAATACGAAGCTTGTCTCATTGAACTACAAGCAGCAGTGAGTTTAGGCATCAAAAACCTCCGAGTACATGGGGATTCATCACTGATCATCAACCAAGTTACAGGATCTTGGAAAATCCGAAGCGAAAGCCTCGCACCTTATCGGGCTAGAATAGACCAAGTCGCTCAATTCTTTGATCACGTAACCTACCTACACCTACCTCGGGAAGAAAATCAATTTGCAGACGCTCTTGCGAAACTTGCATATTTGATTAATATGCCAGATCACATGGTGGAAATGTCTTTGTGCATCGAACGAAGGTCAGAGCCGGCTTATGTCCACCAAATCACCGATGAAGAGGAAATCGCACAGGAACCCTGGTTCCAAGCAATCCTGAATTTTAAGCTCAATGGTACATACCCACCAGATATGGATAAGAGGGGACAACGTGCTATACGCCTACTAGCTTCCCAATACATCCTCATGCAAGGAGAATTATACAAAAGAACGCCTCTTGGTGTAGTCCTACGTTACCTCGATCATTCACAGGCACAAAAGGTGATGGAAGAAGTCCACGACGGAGAATGCGGTCCTCATATGAGCGGGCCCATGATGGCAAAGAAAATCACACGTTTGGGATATTATTGGACCACAATTGAATCCGATTGTATCAAATACGTAAGACATTGCCACAATTACCAAATCTTCGGGAATGTGCAACATGTCCCTCCTTCATTGCTCTATACAATGACATATCCTTGGCCATTTTATGCATGGAGAATTGACATAATCGGGAAGATAACCCCAGCCGGTACAGGAGGTCACTGTTTCATTCTAGTAGCAATCGACTATTTTACCAAATGGGTAGAAGCGGCTTCCTACACTGGTCTTACAGCTAAAAATGTGGCAATGTTCATACAAAACAACATCATCTGTCGGTATGGATGCCCACATGAGATCATTAGCGATAATGGATCACACTTCCAGGCCGAGACCGAGCAATTGCTAGCCAAATACAAGATTAAGCATCACCACTCTTCGCCCTATAGACCACAGACTAACGGCGCGGTAGAGGCGGCAAACAAGAATGTTGTCACGATCCTCAAGAAAATGATTGACAACTATAGAGATTGGCCAAGCAAGATACCCTTTGCTTTATGGGGGTATCGTACATCTGTTAGGACGCCCACTGGGGCTACTCCTTTCTATTGACCTACGGCGTGGAAGCTGTACAACCAGTCGAGCTAGAAATACCATCCTTGGGTATTTTACTCGAAAGTCAAATCCCGGAAGCCGATTGGAAAAGGGATAGATATGAACAACTCATCCTCCCGGATGAACGTAGGCTGCGCGCCTTGCATAATGTCCAAACATATCAAGCACGTATCAAATGGGCCTTCAACAAAAGAGTTAGGCCAAGGAACATCAAAGAAGGAGACTTAGTGCTCAAATCGGTTAGAGCTCTTTTACCAGTTGACCCACGGGGAAAATTCAAACCTAACTGGGCCGGACCATTTCTAGTCAAATCCATACTCCCAGGGGGTGCGGTAAGAATCACAGACCTAGACGGGAATGAGTTTTCAAACCCAACAAACCTTGACCAACTGAAACGATACTATGCCTAGAATAGGAACAAAAAACGCGCCTCGCGTAACCCCACGTGTCGCTCTTGTGGCACTAAATAAACGGCCCCTGGCCAAGCTGAAATAAGCTAATGTCACTATGCTCTTGCATTTTGACAAATTTGTCATCCTCGCATCATCAAATAAACTAAATTCGCACCTTCAGAGTAAGCAAAGGCTCATGCTTCTTTTCTAAGTTCATTACAAGCTCTTGCTTAGAACAATTATTCTTTTACATTTGCTCAAACTACGCGCAAGGGTTTGATTTCGCTTTTTTAAGTGAATACGTAGGCAATCCTTCACGGGATTCAACCCATCATATCTAAAATGTAAATAGAAGGACATTTGCATTGCATTTGAAATTCGACAAGAATAATAAAAAAGAAAATCACAACGGTTTCATAACCATTTAACCTTTTTTTATTATTTCATTCATTTTCTAATAATAATAGTATGCTACATAATAAAAATAGAATAGGCTAGGATTCTAAAAACCCCACCTTTTTATTACAATAATAATAATAATAATAATAATCAAATAATAAATAAAGACTCGGGCTATTCCTCCATCTTCCCCTTGCCCTTGTCATTCTTGTCATACTTCTTATCACGACCTCGAGCCGGACGCTCTTGCGCCACTTCAGACCTAATCACCAACGGTCTTTCTCGAGGCCTAGCTTTTCCATTCTTGCCAATCACCATTTCCGCGACAGGAGTAGTCTTTGGTTTCTTCGAAGGATGAATGACTTGAAACCCGGCTTCTTCTTCTCCCTCTGTCAGATGCTTCTCCTTATCTTTCTCTCCCTCGCGCACCTTGTAGTCGATGGGCCCGCGCTTCCTCAATTTCTCGCGCTCTTCCGGAGTGGTAGCCTTTCTCCATCTCAGATAAGAATCCGACACCCATAAAGCATTGGCGGAGAAATTCAAGAACCACATGTTTCTTTGGGCCCATTTAATAGCCCATTCTCTTCGGCTTTCTATAGTAAGTGCCATAGCAGTCTGCGGGACGGTATCAAGCCTCGGGATAGTCTGTTTCAGCCCAACTTGCCTCATTAGCCTTTCCGGGAAGATGCCCACCATAAACTCCAATCCAGGAATGCGCACGGACCTAGTGGGATCCAAAGAAGACACTCCAGTGACGGACTTAAGGTGCCACCATGGCACGACCCACCTGATCAACGGGCCATCATCACTCTTCAGCTTGTTCTTCCAATAATCACAGACTCGGGTGAAGTCCACCATGTACAACCGCGTCCTCATCGCAATCGAACGAGCATGATAGGAAAGCGCATGAACTGGGGGCTCGATCAATCGGAGCCGTTCCATAAGCCAAACCTACCAAAAGCGGGTATTAGACATCGGAAAAAAAAAAAAAAAACGAAAAACAAAAAAAAAGATGTCTTTTACCTGCAGAATGACGGGACTCCCCAAGAATGGCAGATCACGGTTGGATTTCCTATTATCCAAGCCCAAAATAATCTCTCCTAAGCATAAGCAAGCTGGGCTCCTACGCAGTTCCATCTGCTCAACAAGGCCCAGAAGACGGGGATCACCTCTCAAGTCTTCATCAACATGCCCTTGAAAGACATATACATGCAACAAGCAAAAGCCAAATGCCCTCCGCCTAGCAACATGAGAAACGGTGGGGTCGGCCCTGTTGATGAATCGATCTATGAAGTCCAACATTCTCGCACCTTTTGAGGTAACTAGACGGTCCACTTCAAGCCTAGTATATCCGAGCAAATCCCTAAATTTGCTTTTGTACCCTTGAGAAGTAGAAGGAATAGCAGGCAAATGTTCGGGGTCCCATCCACCAATAGCAGCAATTTCTTCAGGAAAGGGACAAATATCACCCCCAGGGAACGCAAAAACATGGTAGTTCGGATCCCAGTAGTCAAGGCAAGCATCCAAGAACGGTTTCACAACCTTGATGAGTTTCAAACTCAACAACGATCCAAAATTATAAGAGCCCATATCATGCTTCTCCATATTTGAAAACTCGTTGGTCCATTCCTTCAAGCGGATCTCCAAAGTATTCATGATGAAAATTTTGTCTTGAGAATTTTATGTATTTAGACGAAGAAGAGACGGAAGATTTGTGTGAATAAAAGCTCTATCGACGTTTCTATTTATACTAATTGCTGTTTCCAAAAATCCGTCAGAACAGGACAGCATGGGAATAGGCGCAGCACCTGCTGCGCCTCTTCAAAGGGACGCAGCTCATGCTGCGCCTCTTCCTCAGTTTCACTTCTGTGATTTCCCGCGTTGGATCTTTCCTAATTCCATGACGAATAATTTCCTATTCCTACGGGTTATTATTTTTGTAAATACGGGAAGATTACCATGTTTCAAGTTTCCTAATTCCACGGGCACGCATTTCGAGACGACATCGACATTTCGCCATTTTACCACATGTGCACATTTTCGTTTTTTAGGAAATACATTTCATTTTCATTTTTTTATAAATTCCATTTTCGTTTTTAGGAAATAATTTTCATTTTAATTCGTTTATTTTAACGAATCTCAACATGTATATATTAATTTCTTAATTTCTAACTTATAAATTTCCTTTTTTTCTTTTTTTTAGGGGGTAACCCTCCCTACCGTCCGGTCATTTCCGGCAAAATTTTTGCATTTTTGCATCCTCTCGAGTCTCTCATTTTGCGCTAATTAAGGCCATATGTATATACAAATGTATGTTTTGCATGTTTTCTATGTAATTTTCGGCAGCATGACGGCGTAAACCGTCATCTAACAAACCTGTTCAAAACTAACCTGCAGATACAAGCAACACAATCCAGCAGCAAAGGCGCTCAGTCCATCGTATATATACCAAATGAAGAAAATGTACAACAAACTGGGGGCTCGAGCTGAAGGAAATGTAGATTCATATACATACTAACATACTCATATATGTTAAAATTAATTTGTCATAAAATTAAATACGGATTTTATGCATGCAAACAATATAATAAAATAGAGAAGAAATCATATTCTTACAATGGATGATTCGGTTTTATGGGCACAAAAGAGATCTCCTTCTCTTTTGTTCTTGAGCTTTCCAAATGGATGAACAAGATCTAAGTATAAGATCTCTCCCTAAGCTTTATACCCAAGGCTTAACACATAATCTAATTAATATTATGAATACTAGTATAATATTAATCTAGTAGAAAAATGACCCAAAATTATTATATACACTTAATAATTTCGGCATATGGGAGAGAAGAAGAAGAGAGAGTTTTGTCTCTCTAGAAATCTTATATTTTTGATGAGTAAAAAGAATGAATAAGCATCCACTACCTCTTAGTGAATATTAGGCAAAAATAAGAAAACAAACTCAAGTGTTTTTACTTCCCAAAACCGGTGGGAGTGGAGGAAGGAAAGAGCCAATGCATGAAATTGTTGTTCTTAACAATGTTCATAGGCTTGCATGGCTAGATAACTTTACAATCATTATGTTTTCTTATTTAAAATATAAACACAATATTAAGTCCATTCCCCTCTTATTTTCGGCACTTTACATAACATGGTGTCCATATTATTTTTGTCAATTGTCTATATGTTACATGTCACATGTCACATATATTTGTTATGTAATTTTTAACATATTAAAAATCAACGTATTATCAAAAATACGTCACATACAAAAATTGACTTAGTAATTTCACAATTACTCGTACCAAAATATTTTACCACTTTATAAATCACAACAGTTTGTATTTATAATAATTCATTCAATTCAATTGTTACATTAAACAATTATTTCATCCGAGTAATGATACAATTCAATTACTTGGACCGTATCTCATTTAATCACATTTCAATTTGATACGTAAATTTTACTTCCAAAATCGCCCGTCAATTTTCAAGTAATTTAATCAACTCGTAACGTTATACGATTAATTAAATAATCAATTAAGTGTATTGCCCTTTAGGTATGACCTAGGGGGTCAACTGATCACCACCGTCACACGACAGTAATGTCAAACTCTAGTCAGCCAATCATTACCGATATATGTTGACCGGTTGATGATAACAATATTACTTCCCAATTGTATTCTTTAAAATGAGATTTGATAATGATATTTAAATCATGTAATCGCACTATTGTTGAGGACACATTTCCCAACAATCTCCCACTTGTCCTCGACAAGTGTGCGTCACCAATTCTCTTGTCCTATTACTATCTCCCACTCAATGCAAGGTGTCTTTCGGTCGTACTTGCAAGTGATCATATCGAGAGTGGTTTCCTCGATCTGGAGAATAACTGATTGACCGGATTTATCCACTCTGGATACCTTCCGAGCGTGGCCACGCATTTCCAGTTCATTACTCCTCGAGTGGCCCTGAGATATTGTTTTAACCCTGACAAGGGGATGGACAATTCCTATCGCACTCATTCCCTTCGACTAGCCACAGCCATCATAACCCAAAATATGCCCATTTGACCCCATTTACGAAGGTCGTAGTAACACAAATCAAAGTTAATCAAACTGAGCCATCTTAGGTGAATAGTCTTTAGTCAAAAGAATCGACTCATTAGAATACTATAGCAGCTCTCGCCACGACCAGGCTATATAAATTTGCCAGAACTCTATAAGCGGTCATAAGGCCCGACAAGGTATTCCTAACATCTGCCTATGTGATCGACTAGTCATCTCACATGACTGTATGGCACTTGAACTTGCCATCAATCGCATCACACTCTAGTCACTTCGAGACGTCACCTCATACAAGTGACTATGGGCGAATACTATGCTAATCCGTGTTCACTTTAACGGGGTTCAATTGTCTCTACAACCCGTTTGGATGTAACAAAGTATAATAAAAGAGTTTTAAAATAAAACTCGAACGACAAATGCGATTATCACACATGTATAGTCAATGCCTGATTACTATTTCATGTTCTATAATCTAATTTGATCTTGTACATAGTTGTTCATTTCAATTCAATTGAAATAACATGACTCATCATGTTATAGCCTTTGAGAAGGCTTTGGTTAGTAGGTTTTATCAACTTCTTGTACCTTACTCAACCTTACTACATACTCGTTTTCCTTTGTAATGTATACATTTGCATTACAAAACTTTCTGAGTACGTGTCGAGGTCCAATCAAGACATAGGTCCTCTAGCCTAAGAATAGCTCCCACTGTTTTCACAGTGTGCGGGACTCATCCTTCTTGCACATCTCATGATCGCAAGTGTACTCAATTTCCGTTATAAATATCTCTCATTGTTCTTTATTGCCTAGAACGATTCTAGAAAATCTATTTCTTAATTAACATTGCCACAATGGTATCTTAACCATCCTAATGTGTTTTGATTATGGTTTTGTCGGAAACCATGCGCAATCTCAATTGTCAATTGTCACTTGTGTAACACCCTTACACAATATTGCATCATAAACACTTTGCATCATAGCCTTAATGCTTCTGCAAGCACTTAAGGGTAATCTTTATAGCTCACTTGGTAAAGATTACTTAAATTCGATTTTGAAAAACAATTCATCATACTCAAAGCATATGAAGTGTTATACATCATTTCTTTTTAATTGATTCGGCAGCGGAAGCAAATGAAATCAATCAAATATGTTCAATTTAATTGAACTAGTCATGAATCTTATCAACATAAGACTTCTTACTGACTCTAATATCATGTGGATTTATCTTCATAAATCCGGATATTCAAGATGTATTATAATACTCCAAAAGTCTTAAATCATTCTCAATGATCAATATGTCATCCACATATCGGACTAATTAAAATTTCCGTAACTCCCACTAAACTTCATGTATAAACACAACTTCTCGACTTATCGAGAAATGTTTTATCACATGATCAAAATGTTGATTCTAACTCATTGATGTCCTACTTAAGACCCTCTCTTAAGTTTCACATTATCTTAGGATTGCAAGAATCTACTAAACTCAAGACATGTATTGAATACATTCCTTCTATTGAAGAAGTGGGTTTTAGATTCACTTGCTATGTATTTCATAACCTCATAATGAAACACAGTCCTTAAGAAGATCCAAACAGACTTAAGCATTTCAATTAGTGCAAAACCCTTTGCAACCAATCTTGCTTTGAAATATCTCTTTATTAGTGCAAAACCCTTTGTCACTAATCAAGCCTTTTTGTTTCGGATTTTGATGGCTCTAAGCCTTGTATTGAGTTGTGACTTAAACATTCTTATGTAAGTCATATGTTCATTACTTTCTAGAAGCAATCAACTTGAATCAAACAATTTCTTTTGTAAGTTATAAGCTCTTTACTTTCTTCAAAGTAGCATGAATTCATCATTTTTAACAAGTGACGAATTTTAACCTCCTAGGTTTTGAAGAAACAACGTCTTACACAAAACGTCTCATGTAGCCAAGAAAGACCAGTTTCTTGCTACATAACATTCTTTGTGGCTCTTTGAATAATTTCTCCCACTCTGTCTTCTAGAAATAAACTTGTATTTTAGAAAGACAGCTTCATGAGCCGCAAACCCGTCGTACTCGTGATAATTGAAAGGGAAAAAATGAGCATTTGTTTCCTGTGATAACTTACAAGCATGGTACCCTTACCATTTCATATCTCATATGTTTTGATTTAGTGGAAAAATAATTTAGACAAAAATGATAAAATCCCCAAAAGGATTCAAGTGACTCAAAGTAACTTGATCGAAGTTCAAACCATATTGAATAGCGTTTGAATTCTTATCCAATCACACATTATTCCATGATGCGTGCTAAGAGAGATTAACTTGTGATACTATATCACATTTCCTTTGGCTTATATCAAAGTCTTTACTTTGATAATCCCACCACGACTAAATCGTGCTTCTTTGAACTCTTCAAAGATTTCTCTATTTACCTTATTAAGTGAACATACTAGTGTCAACTTAAATCGTTGGTAAAATAAAATGATCAACCTATTTTGGATCAATGATTTACAACCTCGATCTCCTTTTCAACCAAAAGGCACGAGACATCTTGCTTTGAATACAAGATACGCATATACCATTAACAATCTAATGGTTTCAAGAGTACTCGATAACTCTTTGCGTTCATCATTCCAAAATTTAAGGTTTAATCTTGGGTTACCAATTTGAGTCTTACATCATCTTTATGATATATCATTCTAGTTTGGTTTAGAATATAATCACCTTGATGATGGGCTAGCCATACATCAAATCGTGGTGTAAAGGATCACAAAAGTGAAACCTCTTTTGTATCTTAACAAGTATGTATTCTTATTTAGAGTTGATGTACTTAATAGTCACAATTAAGTACAACTCCAAACCCGAAAACTAGATTGAGTACACAATGACTCTATCTCTCGACATCATTGATGCTAGTCGTCATATTCTAATCATTCTATGTATCAAGTACAACGATGTAAACCACCACCGGTTTCTAATATTGACGAAGTGGTACTAGCAAAATTTATGCCAATCATATAAACATTTAAAGAAGAAGATCCTATTAGATGTCCCACAACTAATTTGTTGATTCTTCAATAATTTGGGGTAGTTTCCTTTCTCGTGTCCAACATTTAAGACAATGGAAACTATATCGGTTGGGATTGATAGGTTTAGCATCGTCATTCTCAACAACTTTACCTTTTACATTACCTTGTATCAATTCCATTGTAATCTTTACTTCTTGAACCTCGTTCTCATCTTAACGGTTTAAGAGAATCCTCCCACTCATTTCAATGAGTCTTTGCTTTGAGAAGCAAAATTGAATTCATGAAGATTACTCTTCATTTGTTCGTTTTAGTCTTAAAACTTTCATTGAAGTGGTTGCGTTATTTTGGTCAATTACGAATTCTGACAAAACTAATTACCAAAATAATTTATCGCTTCAAGACACTTAATTTAATTAAGTATATGGAAAACAATCCATTGTAAGTAGATGTGTTAGTCTAGAATCAAAAACCTGTTTGATAATGAATAACTTTAATCTATACTCTTTGCAAGAGATCCTTAGCAATGGTTCATGTGAGGTTTTTAGAAGCAAATTCATATTTGTCTTTAGTTACGATGCTTTAATGGAGATTTGAATCAAAAACGAAAAGATATCGTATATGAATTGTGGTAAAGAAATAGAACAATATAATAACGGAATAGTGGAAAACTTAACATTTATCGTTTTATTAATACTTGTAAATAACAAGTAAAGCATTTACATAGTGACCTCTACCCAACTATGATAAATGATTCCAAGATCCAAATTCATATTAACTTGGGCACGGTGGGGCCGATACATCCCTTATCAATATAACTCGGTGGATTAACTCTTTAATCGATTCTACTTTTAGAACTCTTGGTCGATAAAATTACATTAACATTTATCTTTAGCCCAAAACACATCGACAAGGGCACGGTGGGGCCGATACATCCCTTATCAAATACTTTTGTTGAGTTCAATCCAAATTTCGAATAAATGTGTCCATGATCCAAACCCACATTAACTTGGGCACGGTGTGGCCGATACATCCCTTATCAACATGAATTCGGTGGATTAACATTCATCACCCACTTCCCCTACGTAACAAGGTTTGTACCCCGGTGTGGCCGAGTGCACTCCCTCACGAAATAGGTTTTCATGGTTTCTACTATTTGGTAAGGCTATGTCTCAATTGATTGTTTTAGCGAGAGGTCATGTCAATTTATTATCTATCACGTTTTAAGTGAACTAAAGCGGTGAACTACGATAATTCTAATTGACACGGTCGATAAACTCGATAAAATGACAATGCATGTTTAGTTATGGCGATTTAGCGATGCATGTGACATAAAATAAAATGCAAGCATAAAGATAAATAAATCCTAGTATGGCCTTTCCTAAAATAGAAAAACTCTTAATCTATTACATATTCGGAAACCAACTCCATTGGTCCCTTGAACTTCGGTTGTGACACGCATCTCGAGGTAACACCGTCTTTATGTATCGCCATTCTTGAAGTAATCCGTCTTTTGGAACTCCGGAATGAATAAAATTACATAACAAATTACATAATTTCCTATTATACATTTGTAACTAAAATAAAATAAATCTATTAAATTACAAAACGGTGATACGAGATCACAATAAAAAATACAACCGAATCGATATTCCCATACATTTCGGGAAATACCAATTAAAATCTAAAGCCATACTAAGTAAAATTACATAATTCAAAATTACATAAATTAAAATTATGACAATCATAAAGAAAAATGCAGCATTATAATATGTATGAACATGCTCAATTTTTATGCTAAATCGCCTTTAATTAGCCAATATCGTATATTACTCGGTTTTTACGGATTTGCGTGATTTCAACATTTTATAATCACAAAAATGCATAAACTCATATTTATGCATAAGTTAATTACCCTAACCTCTTAGGACTCAAAATATAGTCTTCACTAATAATTTGACCATAATTAACCTTTATTTACAAAATTGTTCATAAATGGACCAAAATTACAAAAATAAGCTATTAAACTTCAAATAAATCACAAAATTTCAAATAAATTCAAAATTTGAAATTTAAACTCATGAACATTCTGGAAAAAATCCATGACACTCATAATGTTCAAAATCTTAGGTTAAAAATTTGAAAATTTTAGGAAAAACAATGTTGCGGTTTATCGATATTTAATAAAATAATCATAAAAACATGGAAAAAATATTTTCATTAACTTTTCAATTTTAGATCTGAAAAATATAATAAAATGCAACATTAGACGTTTTTCCTAAGTCATAGATTATATTTTATTAATTTTCATTAATAATGTCACTATTTATGCCATTTTTCTTCAAAAATTCATAAATCATGCTAAAAGACTTCTTTATAGCCAATTATTTTACACACATCTTGTAAAATTGCATGTGACAACATATAAATTTTCTATGACCAGATTCGAAATTTAACTCATATTAACCTATTTTTCTCTTAAATCCGAATTTAATAATGAAAAATTCATTTTTCGAGCATAACTAGTCCAAAAATTATGAAACTTTACAGGTTATCTCAAAATAATATATGTGACAACATATCCAAAAACCAAGTGAAAATTCGAAGTATAGCTATTTTTAGACCAAAAATGACATTTTTACTCATAAAATCACATTTAAATGCCATTATTGTAAATTATGAACAATAAAAATCCGAAAAATTAACCAAAATATCCTAAAACACTTTAGGACCAGAAATATTAACATGCATGTAATTATTTCGTGATATATCATAATAACACAAATTTTACAAGTTTTATTTTGTTATTCATATAACTCGGAAAAACTTTTAACCAATTTGCATGCAAACAACCGTGGCTCTTGATACCGATTGAAGGAAATGTAGATTCATATACATACTAACATACTCATATATGTTAAAATTAATTTGTCATAAAATTAAATACGGATTTTATGCATGCAAACAATATAATAAAATAGAGAAGAAATCATATTCTTACAATGGATGATTCGGTTTTATGGGCACAAAAGAGATCTCCTTCTCTTTTGTTCTTGAGCTTTCCAAATGGATCAACAAGATCTAAGTATAAGATCTCTCCCTAAGCTTTATACCCAAGGCTTAACACATAATCTAATTAATATTATGAATACTAGTATAATATTAATCTAGTAGAAAAATGACCCAAAATTATTATATACACTTAATAATTTCGGCATATGGGAGAGAAGAAGAAGAGAGAGTTTTGTCTCTCTAGAAATCTTATATTTTTGATGAGTAAAAAGAATGAATAAGCATCCACTACCTCTTAGTGAATATTAGGCAAAAATAAGAAAACAAACTCAAGTGTTTTTACTTCCCAAAACCGGTGGGAGTGGAGGAAGGAAAGAGCCAATGCATGAAATTGTTGTTCTTAACAATGTTCATAGGCTTGCATGGCTAGATAACTTTACAATCATTATGTTTTCTTATTTAAAATATAAACACAATATTAAGTCCATTCCCCTCTTATTTTCGGCACTTTACATAACATGGTGTCCATATTATTTTTGTCAATTGTCTATATGTTACATGTCACATGTCACATATATTTGTTATGTAATTTTTAACATATTAAAAATCAACGTATTATCAAAAATACGTCACATACAAAAATTGACTTAGTAATTTCACAATTACTCGTACCAAAATATTTTACCACTTTATAAATCACAACAGTTTGTATTTATAATAATTCATTCAATTCAATTGTTACATTAAACAATTATTTCATCCGAGTAATGATACAATTCAATTACTTGGACCGTATCTCATTTAATCACATTTCAATTTGATACGTAAATTTTACTTCCAAAATCGCCCGTCAATTTTCAAGTAATTTAATCAACTCGTAACGTTATACGATTAATTAAATAATCAATTAAGTGTATTGCCCTTTAGGTATGACCTAGGGGGTCAACTGATCACCACCGTCACACGACAGTAATGTCAAACTCTAGTCAGCCAATCATTACCGATATATGTTGACCAGTTGACAGTAACAATATTACTTCCCAATTGTATTCTTTAAAATGAGATTTGATAATGATATTTAAATCATGTAATCGCACTATTGTTGAGGACACATTTCCCAACACGAGCCCCAAACAAAGTCCAAAAATGTTCAAAATCAATGTACAAAGGTGCAAAATACGACAAAAGCTACACAAAACTACTGTTGGGCGCCCTCCAACTCTGCAACTTTCGCCACAAGAACGGCGATCTCGGCGTCCCGAACCTCGAGCTCCCTCAACAAGCGAGCCGTCTCCTCCCGGGACTGGGCCAACTCTCGTTCCGACTCGCGGCCACCCTGTAAACAATAAATTGGCTCATGTCAATCGTTTCAAGCAAAATCAGAAAACAAAAAAAAATCAAAAATGAAATAGGCGTAAGGTTCATACCTGACGACCTCGACCGCCGACAAGTGCCTCGACGGCAGTAGCTCGCAGCCGGTTGGCCACCCTCCACAACGCCACGAACCGAGACGGCGCAACCTGCATTTTCAAAAAGAAGTTCTCAACAATTGAACAAACTCAATCAAATGTGTTCTTACACAAAGGTTATACAAGTTAGAGGCTCACCCTCCGAATCAGATGCTGCCAGTCGTCCAGGCCAGCATCCGTCACAGCTACGTCGAAGTCACGCAGCTCGGAGATCGTCGTCCTCCCAGTCGCGTCAGTGTACTCGAGGGTCACGGGGTACTCTGGGGGCTCGATGCCCGCCGCCTCGACCTGCTGCAAAGTCAAATGGTTCTCATCAATCGATGATCTTTCATCATGATTCTCAAAAATCAAATCAAAATAAAAGATACTCACCACTACTGGCCAGTACGCCAACCTCCCGTAAAGAAACGCCGAGTAGTCCTCGCCAAGGAGAAGAAGGTCGTCACCACTGGCACCAGCCAAGTCCGCCTCCCTCTCAGCCTCAGAAGGCTCCCTAAACATCGTCCCGGGAGGATCGACGGGAACCGTCAACACGTCCCGTGAGCACTGACGAGCCAAACGCTCGCCCAAGTACCACACAGGACCCATCGATGTCCTCAACAGTAGCCGGCTTGAGTTCCTAGGTCGAAGGACCTCAGCCACGAAAGGAGGCGCTCCGGCGTACTCCGCCCAAGGTCTGGGCACCCACTGTGACAAGATAAAACAAGGATCATTCCTATGATCAACTAAAAGCGAATATAAGAAGCACGAGCAAATATAAGTGAGATACTCACGCTACTGAGCTGAAGAGCGTTCACGTCCCGCCGGTAGACGTTGTGAGAAGAACGCTTGCTCTTCGTTCGGCACATCACCCAATCCCTTGTTGGAATATGTGTCCTCCGACAATAATGCGATCACAACTGTTGATCATGATGATCACATGTTTAAGTCTCATTAAAATGAATACAATTGGGAAGTAATATTGTTACTGTCAACTGGTCAACATATATCGGTAATGATTGGTCGACTAGAGTTTGACATTCGTCGTGTGACGGTGGTGATCGAGTTGACCCCTAGGTCATACCTAAAGGGCAACACTCTTAATTGATTATTTAATTAATCGTATAATGTTACGAGTTAATTAAATTACTTGAAAATTGACGGACGATTTTGGAAGTAAAATTTACGTATCATATTGAAATGTGATTAAATAAGATACGGTCTGAGTAATTGAATTGTATCATTACTCGGATGAAATAATTGTTTAATGTAACAATTAAATTGGATGAATTGTTATAAATACAATCAGTTGTAATTTATAAATGGTAAAATATTTTGGCACAAGTAATTATAAAATTACTAAGTCGATTTTTGTATGTGACGTATTTTTGATAATACGTTGATTTTTAATATGTTAAAAATACATAACAAATTTATGTCACATATGACATGTGACATATTGACAATTGACAAAAATAATATGGAATCCATATTATTGAATGGGCCGAAAATTAGAGGGATTTAAACTAATTATATGTTGTTTGTAATTAGTGGAAAACACAATGATTAAAAGCAAACCTAGCCATGCAAGCCTATTGTTCCTTGTGAAGAACAATTTCTCCATGCATTGGCTCCCCTAATGCCCTCCTCTTACACGGTTTTGAGAAGGCAAATGCCATCATTGTTTTTCCAAAATTTTTCCTAATAATATACTTAGTGAAGTGTATTATTCATTAATCCAATCCATCATCCAAAATAGAGTTCTAGTGAGAAGAAATATCCTCTCTTCTTCTCTCTATAAAACCGAAACATATAAGTGTTTTATAAAAGTTTTGGTTCAATTTTCTACCTTGATTAATATTATACTAGTATTTGTAATATTAATTAAATTAAGAGAAGCCTTGGGTATAAAGCTTGGGGAGAGATCTTATACTTAGATCTTGTTCATCCATAAATGAAAAGCTCAAGAACAAGAGAGAAAGGTGATCTCTCTTGTGCCCAATATAACCGAAATCTTCAATGTAAGGACATGATTTCTCCTCTATTATATTATTGTTTGCATGCATAAAATCCGTTTTAATTTTATGACAAATTAATTAGACATATATGAGTATGTTAGTATGTATATGAATCTACATTTCCTTCAATTGGTATTAGAGCCACGGTTGTTTGCATGCAAATTGGTTAAAAGTTTTTCCGAGTTATAAGAATAACAAATAAAACTTGTAAAATTTGTGTTATTATGATATATCACGAAATTATTACATGCATGTTAATATTTCTGGTCCTAAAATGTTTTAGGATATTTTGGTTAATTTTTCGGATTTTTATTGTTCATAATTACAATAATGGCATTTAAATGTGATTTTATGAGTAAAAATGTCATTTTTGGTCTAAAATTAGCTATACTTCGAATTTTCACTTGGTTTTTGGATATGTTGTCACATATATTATTTTGAGATAACCTGTAAATTTTCATAATTTTTGGACTTGTTATGCTCGAAAAATGGATTTTTCATTTTTAATTCGGATTTAAAGTGAAAAATAGGTTAATATGAGTTAAATTTCGAATCTGGTCATAGAAACTTTATATGTTGTCACATGCAATTTTACAAGATGTGTGTAAAATAATTGGCCATAAAGAAGTCCTTATGCATGATTTATGGATTTTTGAAGAAAAATAGCATAAATAGTGACATTATTAGTGAAAAATTAATAAAACATAATCTATGACTTAAGAAAAACGTCTAATATTGCATTTTATTATATTTTTCAGATCTAAAATTGAAAAGTTAATGAATATAATTTTTCTTCATGTTTTATGATTATTTTAGTTAAAAATCGATAAAACCGCAACATTGTTTTTCCGGGATAATTTCGAAATTTTTTAACCTAAAATTTTGAACATTATGAGTGTCATGGTATTTTTCCAGAATGTTCATGAGTTTAAATTTCAAATTTTGAATTTATTTGAAGTTTTGTGTTTTATTTGAAGTTTAATAGCTTATTTTTGTAATTTTTGGTCCATTTATGAACAATTTTATAAGATATGGGTTAATTATGGTCAAATTATTAGTGAAGACTATATTTTGAAGTCCTAAGTGTTTAGGGTAATTAACTAGTGCATAAATATGAATTTATGTATTTTTGTGATTATAAAATGTTGAAATCACGCAAATCCGTAAAAACCGAGTAATATACGATATTGGCAATTTAAAGGCGATTTAGCATAAAATTGAGCATGTTCATACATATTATAATGCTGCATTTTCTTTATGATTGTCATAATTTTTCATTTATGTAATTTTGAATTATGTAATTTTACTTAGTATGGCCTTCGATTTTAATTGATATTTCCCGAAATGTATGGGAATATCGATTCGGTTGTAATTTTTATTGTGATCTCGTATCACCGTTTTGTAATTTAATAGATTTATTTTATTTTAGTTACAAATGTATAATAGGAATTATGTAATTTATTATGTAATTTTATTCATTTAGGAGTTCCCAAAGACGGATTTCTTCAAGAATGGCGATACATAAAGACGGTGTTACCTCGAGATGCGTGCCTCAACCGAAGTTCAAGGGACCAATGGAGTTGGTTTCCGAATTTGTAATAGTTAAAGAGTTTTTCTATTTTAGGAAAGGCCATACTAGGATTTTTTTTTATGCTTGCATTGCATTTTATTTTATGTCACATGCATTGCTAAATCGCCATAACTAAAACATGCATTGTCTTTTTATCGAGTTTATCGACCGTGTCAATTAGAATTATTGTAGTTCACCGCTTTAGTTCACTTAAAACGTGATAGATAATAAATTGACATGACCTCTCGCTAAAACAATTAATTGAGACATAGCCTTACCAAATAGTAGAAACCATGAAAACCTATTTCGCGAGGGAGTGCACTCGGCCCTACCGGGGTACAAACCTTGTTACGTAGGGGAAGTGGGTGATGAGTGTTAATCCACCGAGTTCATGTTAATGAGGGTTTCATCGGCCATACCGTGCCCAAGTTGATGTGGATTTGGATCATGGACACATTTATTCGAAATTTGGATTGAGCTCAACGGAAGTATTCGCGACCGTAGTTGCATGTGTTCCGGGCTATAGATAAATATTAGAGTAATTTTATCGACCAAGAGTTCTAAAAGTAGAATCGATTAAAGAGTTAATCCACCGAGTTATATTGATGAGGGTTTCATCGGCCATACCGTGCCTAAGTCGATATGAATTTGGGTCTTGGAATCATTTATCTAGTTGGGTAGAGGTCACTAGAAAATGTATAAAACTTGTTTAATTCCTACATTTTACGAGTATTATTTAAACGACAATTGTTTTACTCCTTATATTTTGTTTTGTAGACCACTTCTTATTCATAACAAATGGCAACACCAACTCCTAATGCTACACCTCTCGCTAGTTCATCTTGGCTCCGATCCTTTATGGATCGATGTAAACTTGAAAAGAATGGGTCAAATTTCTCCGAATGGGATGCCCAACTCAAATTAGCCGCCGAAGGTGACGACAAGCTTCGTTACCTTACCGAGGCCTCTCCACCCGAGCCCTCCACTAGGTCCACCGCGGCCACTAGGGAAGCATATGAGGCTTACCAAAAGGAGTCCGCCGCAATGAAAAATGTCTTGATATTTGCGATGGAGGCGGACCTCCAAAGGAGAGCCTTCAAAATGGGCAATGCTAATGAGATTTACTCCAAACTTGTGACCATGTTTTCACAAACTCCGCGGATCGTCCAATATGAGGCGGCCGCGACATTCTTTGATCTCGACTTCAAAGAGGGCCAAAAGGTTAGCCCTCATGTGCTCAAACTCATGGAGCTTGTCGAGACCTTGAAAATTCAAAAGGTTGAAATCCCCAAAGAACTCATCGTAGATAGGATTCTACACTCCTTGTCTAAAGTCAAGGCATATGTGCAATTCCGGGTGAATTTCAACATGCAAGACAAGGATGTGTCTCTTGAGGAGTTGCACAAGTTACTTGTGCAAGCCGAGAGGGACATGGGGTTAAATGTGAACCCTCCCAAAGATGTGCTTAACATAAGCACTAAGAGTAAGGGGAAGTTCAAGAAGAATGGGAGAAAGGGCAAGAAGGAAGCTCCCACATTCACCAAAGCTAAGTCTTGTGAAGCTAGCACCTCCAAAGTCAAGAAGGGTCCTCTTGATAAGTGCCATTATTGTAATGGCATGGGACATTGGAAAAGAAATTGTTACAAATACCTAGGTGATATCAAAGCTGGAAAGATCACTCCAGTAGGTAAATGACTAACCTTCTTTTATGTTTCAAATTCAACTATGGTATTATGATGCAAAGTTGTGATAATGTATCTCCCTTTTTATTGTAAATAGGGCCTCCACCAAGCAAAGACAAAGGAAAGGAAAAGCAAGCATAAGAAACCATGGAGAAGCTAAGGATAGCTTTTATGGAGCTTTGTTTTTCCATTGTCTTGTTTTAAGTTATGTTTTGAATTTTAGAACTTTAAATTTCCGTGTTCGACATGGAAAGGTATTTTGGATAATGGTTTGTATTTTGGATGATGGTGACTTGGTTTGCAACCCAAGTCACCCGTTTTATCATTTATCCTTTTATGTTCTAAAATTCATCTTTAAATGCTTGCACATTGGAACATAAGATTATTTACTTAAAGTGATCTAATAGACTAATATAATGACGGGTTTCATTATATGTCCACATGCTTAAGGCTTGTGTATGATCATTTATAAAGTAAATTGAGTCTATCACCAAGTACACATACAAAATCTAAAACAATTAGTCAACCTATGAGGTAGTTCTACTTATACTTCAAAAATCATTATTTGTGTCTCATGTGCTATCTTTGAATCTCTAGCGTATTTATTCTAAAGATAGAGTGGGAGAAAATGAGGACACAACACACAAGGCGAGATTAAACTTGTGTACTTGTGTAAATGTCTACGCAAGAAAGAAGAATGATTTGAATAGTGGTATGTCTATTTAAATAGACATACCCAATAGATGTGATCTATGGTCTCAAGCAAGTTCTATATGACTAAAGAGACCACGTGAAGAATCGAAAGAAGATATTCTTGAGATTACTACGTAAGGACACCAAAAGAAAGTTTTGGAAGAAATGACTAATGTAAAGTCTTAATAAGAATTTTGACTAAGTTTAGACTACTTTGTGATAAGTTTTTGACCTATAGTTTCAACCGAGATTTACTTAAGAGCCTAAATGAATCAAAGTAACCTTCTAGTATATATATATATATATATATATATATATATATATATACGAGATTTATGACTAGAAATTGCGAGGATTGATATACCGATATCTTCAAAAGCTAAGTTAAGTACTAACCAAGCAAATGTCAATTATTAACCTCATTGTGAAAATCAAATGGTTAAACCTCCTTTCGAAAGGGTATTTCAAAGGATGTATTCCAAATATTATTTATATTTGAATAAAGACATTGCTACACATCATTATGATATGTGTGAGTTAGATTAAAATCTTTTAATAAGGTTAAGATGAGACCACTTCAAAATAGGTATTTTGAAGGGATATGATGGGAACATATATGGTTCTATCTTAATAACTTGGCAAATACAATTCTTCGATTTCAATTCATTAAAAGTTCCGATTGAGAAGTCAATGTCGAAACATGTGGAATTGAGTGGGAGTTAAGCAATTATCATGTGAAGACATGGAATTTAGTGGGAGCAATCATCTTGAAAAAGTTATAACTCATCACTCATTGAAGAATGACGAGCTAATACCTTCCTTCATAAAGGAAGATTTGAGTTTTCAATTCTGGATGAACATGGACTATGATGAATCCAATTACATCGAGGGATGTTGGATTATTATTAAGAGATACACATCACATCAACTTTCATATAGGTTATTCACATAAATGAAAATGGGATTACCATTAGCAGTCATGGTAGTTCATTGAACCTAAGAAAGGTTGATCTCATGATTATTAGTAACTAATGTTTCCGCCATTAGAATAATCATGTACGTGTCCAATTATGAATCATATGCGTAAGAGCATGATGATTGATTGGTGAGCTATAAAAGAAACGTCATGAATTCTCAAGAAGAATCCGATGAGCGATTTCGGTGTTTGACGGAATACTCTATTATGTGACAAGAGGTTGCACATATATATGAAATCCGAGCACATGTAAGGATTTATGAGAATCCTAAAACTTTCGAGCTAAAAAGAGAAATAAGAAGTTGTGGAAAGATGCTTAGTTGAACAAGAAGTTGCTTGAAACTAATCTTTCCAATAAGCTAGGACTTGTTAGAAGTGCTAGGCTAATAATCTTGTCAATTGTTGCAAGATACTACAAAACATATACCTAGTGCATTATGTGTGGATGGAATACTTGATCAGTACAAGTTATATTATTCATCACAAATTCGTTCGTTATGTGATAGTCGATAAGAAAGTTCTTTCAAGTTAAAGAACCGAAACCAAGGTCGTGAACCTTGATGTGTACTTGGTAAGATTTATGCTATGAGAGAGAACATGAATGTGAAGGAGATTGCAAGTGTAAGAAGTTTTGAACACATGGACACATGGCATGTTAAACTTCAATTGCAATCAATAAGTGGTTACACTTACGATATACATCACAAGGTTGTAATATGATATTGACAACCCGAGTGTGATGTCGACATTTATCGTTTGAGTTATTATTAACTCACCTTATACTTTGTTACATCCAAACGGGTTGTGAAGACAATTGCACCCCGTTAAAGTGAACGCGGATTAACATAGTATTTGCCCATAGTCACTTGTATGAGGTGACATCTCGAAGTGACTAGAGTGTGAGGCGATTGATGGCAAGTTCAAGTGCCATAGAGTCATGTGAGATGACTAGTCGATCACATAGGCAGATTGTTAGGAACATTTTGTCGGGCCTTATGACCGCTTATAGAGTTCTGGCAAATTTATATAGCCTGGTCGTGGCGAGAGCTACTATAGTATTCAAGTGAGTCGATTCTTTTGACTAAAGACTATTCACCTAAGATGGCACGGTTTCAGATTAACTTTGATTTGTGTTACTACGACCTTCGTAAATGGGGTCAAATGGGCACATTTTGGGTTATGATGGCTGTGGCTAGTCGAAGGGAATGAGTGCAATAGGAATTGTCCATCCCTAGTCAGGGTTATAACAATATCTCAGGGCCACTCGAGGAGTAATGAACTGGAAATGCGTGGCCACGCTCGGAAGGTATCCAGAGTGGATAAATCCGGTCAATCGGTTATTCTCGGATCGAGGAAACCACTCTCGATATGATCACTTGCAAGTACGACCTGAAAGACACCTTGCATTGAGTGGGAGATAGTAATAGGACAAGAGAATTGGTGACGCACACTTGTCGAGGACAAGTGGGAGATTGTTGGAATATGTGTCCTCCGACAATAATGCGATCACTGGCTGTTGATCATGATGATCACATGTTTAAGTCTCATTAAAATGAATACAATTGGGAAGTAATATTGTTACTGTCAACTGGTCAACATATATCGGTAATGATTGGCTGACTAGAGTTTGACATTACTGTCGTGTGACGGTGGTGATCAGTTGACCCCCTAGGTCATACCTAAAGGGCAACACTCTTAATTGATTATTTAATTAATCGTATAATGTTACGAGTTAATTAAATTACTTGAAAATTGACGGACGATTTTGGAAGTAAAATTTACGTATCATATTGAAATGTGATTAAATAAGATACGGTCTGAGTAATTGAATTGTATCATTACTCGGATGAAATAATTGTTTAATGTAACAATTAAATTGGATGAATTGTTATAAATACAATCAGTTGTAATTTATAAATGGTAAAATATTTTGGCACAAGTAATTATAAAATTACTAAGTCGATTTTTATATGTGACGTATTTTTGATAATACGTTGATTTTTAATATGTTAAAAATACATAACAAATTTATGTCACATATGACATGTGACATATTGACAATTGACAAAAATAATATGGAATCCATATTATTGAATGGGCCGAAAATTAGAGGGATTTAAACTAATTATATGTTGTTTGTAATTAGTGGAAAACACAATGATTAAAAGCAAACCTAGCCATGCAAGCCTATTGTTCCTTGTGAAGAACAATTTCTCCATGCATTGGCTCCCCTAATGCCCTCCTCTTACACGGTTTTGAGAAGGCAAATGCCATCATTGTTTTTCCAAAATTTTTCCTAATAATATACTTAGTGATGTGTATTATTCATTAATCCAATCCATCATCCAAAATAGATATCTAGTGAGAAGAAATATCCTCTCTTCTTCTCTCTATAAAACCGAAACATATAAGTGTTTTATAAAAGTTTTGGTTCAATTTTCTACCTTGATTAATATTATACTAGTATTTGTAATATTAATTAAATTAAGAGAAGCCTTGGGTATAAAGCTTGGGGAGAGATCTTATACTTAGATCTTGTTCATCCATAAAGGAAAAGCTCAAGAACAAGAGAGAAGGTGATCTCTCTTGTGCCCAATATAACCGAAATCTTCAATGTAAGGACATGATTTCTCCTCTATTATATTATTGTTTGCATGCATAAAATCCGTTTTAATTTTATGACAAATTAATTAGACATATATGAGTATGTTAGTATGTATATGAATCTACATTTCCTTCATCCCTCACCACGGGATAAGCCCTCTCCAGCGGCTCCGTCCTCTTGGGCGCGAGGCTCGGGAAGTAGGAGTACACCCACGCCTGTAAAACAAAATAATCAATGACGATCTTTCGTGGTTTGATAAAGAAAAAGGAATTTACTTTGGTCTAAAGGTAGGTTCCTACCTCCAGCAGTAGTCCAGGACCGACAGCACCAGGAGAAGTCCCCTTCTCCATCAACTCCGGACGAACCATGGCCCTCATGAAGCGGATGAGGACCGCAAAACCAGCAGTGACCCAGTCCCAACGCCCTAGGGAGCTCAGGTCGAATGGAAGGGGAGAAGCTTCGTCGTGACCTCTCGCCCTTGTCTCCGAGGTAAATCGAAGACGAAACCACCAAAGCCACGAGGACGAGCCCTCTCGCTCGGACATGCGGGGAGGAAGAGCCGTCTCCCTCCCGTCAATCGTCACCGGCCGCCGGGTCTTCCCGCAAAGTAGTCTCGAACGTAAGGCGGGTATCAAACCCAAGATCAGAATGTGACCTTCGGCGACAAGTTCCGGCCGATCAATCTCCTCGCCTCGGCCGAGTCCGCCCTCATGGCGTCTCTCGGCCAAACCACCTCCTCGGCCCCACACACGGACGAGAAATCATGCCGTAATCCTCCAAAGTGACTCCCACCTCACCAAAAGGCATGTGAAACGTGGAAGTCGTATCCCAGAATCGGTCCAAGAAAGCGCGGAGCAGGCTAAGGTTAGCCCGCAACTTCCTCTTCGCGATATCCCTCCAAACATGAACCAAAGGACCGAACGCTCCGCGCTCGATCATGGCCCTCTCCTCCGCCGACGGCCCGCTCGTCTTTCGCTCCATTTGTCGTGTAACCCGAGAACGACCAGATGTTTCCGGCCTCCTATTATGATTTAAAACAAAGCTATCTTTAGTTTTGAATGAAGTTTGAAAGAAATATGAATAAAAGAATGAAAGAGGATGGGTAATGAGTAGTGAATTCCTATTTACCAGACTCTTCACCGTCCTGTAGGACAAGTGACCCTCTGCAGCCCACACCAGGTGCCTGCTCTCCCAAGTCTCAGCCCACGCGGGAGCCCCTCTCAGCTGACGACCTCCTCGTCTGACGTTGGCCCGTCTCGGGGCCTCCTCCTCCTTAACGGCCTCCTCCTCGTGAAACGCGTCCCCAGCAGCCATCACCGCAGCGGTGAAGGCCTGCTCTAAAGCCTCCTCGACAGTGGCAGCGTCAATCTCCATGGGAGCTCTTCCAGAAGTAGAAGCCTCATCACCTGTAATATTAAAGCAAATTTAGGCCGCTTCACATGACGACAAGCCTTGGTTAAGGGGTCTTCGAGCCTTCAAAGCCCTGAAACCGCCCTTTTCTCGCCATCTTTGGCCATATCCCAACCTACCCGATCACTCATGTGGTAATTAGGGTCAAGTCAAGTCTAGTTTGAAGCCTAGTTCCGAGTTCGAGTCGAAATTTCGGCAGCATTTCGCTATAATGGCGATTATGCCCTAGAAAAGTGCCCTGAAAAAGCTGTCAAAAACCAAAATTCCGAAATGGTAGAAAGTTTACCCATCATTCAAGGATCCCAAATATCAAGTTTCATCGCAAATGGGCAAACCTAAGGCTATTTTCGAAGCAATTTACGGTTTAGCTGTAAAACCGTCTCAAAATTCACTCAAAGGCTCAAAACTTGATGAAAATTCGAAACAAATACGTGGTTATGTTCCTAATATTACCTACTATCCATTTCTAATGTCAATTTGACTAGGCGAATGTGTTTGGGGGAAAAGCCCCAAAATTTCGATCAAATGGGTCATAAACCCTAGATTTTTCGGCTCAAAATTGGACAAATGTAGACGATTAATGCAAGATTGAGACACATACCTCGATTAGTCATGATTAATGCAAGCTTTTGAATCAAACCTTGGCGGAAATGGTGAAGATTTGAGAGAGAAATGAGTGATTTATGTTTCGAGCAAATGAATACAAAGCCTCCTGATTTTCGCGTTTTTACGCAGGAAAATCAATTTGGGGAATAGACGCAGCAGGCGCTGCGCCTCTTCCAAAAGACACGCTCTCTTCTTTGCGCCTCTTCCTTTTGTTCCCTCCATACGGATTTTCAAAAATTCGTTATGAGTTCGTTATTTGTGGGCCCATCTTTGGTGCGCCTCTTCCCCGATGCTATTTTTATTCTTTTGGTCCGTTTGGCGATTTTCTTTCGTTCCGGCCCGCATTTCCAAGCTCGCAGCAGACTACCGCATATTATTTATCCCGTCCAAGACCTTTTGCTTGTCGCAACGAGCATTTGTTCCTTCACAGAATTTGACACACCTTCGTTATGTCTCTAGCGAGAGTAAGCGGATAAACTTTCCCTCTCACGACAGAAAAATAATTCCCAATCGTGTCTCTAGCGAGAGTAAGCGGACGTACTGTCTCTCTCAAGACACAAGGATTGACATCTACCTAAGCAGATTTCCCCTCAGGAGTTCCCGCCTGTGTCCTGCTACTCGCAATTATTTCCCGAAGACTACCCAAGCAGTTTTCTCTCAGCAGTTCCCGCCTGTGTCCTGCTACTCACAATATTTCTTGTTTCCCCGCAGAGCGCGACAAAGGTATCGTTCTCCAGAAGTTTCCAAACCAAAGCCTTCTTTCTTGGGTTCGTAAACCCGAAATTAGGATTTTTTTAACTATAGGATCCCAATCCTTTTAGGTGTCGTTCTCCAGAAGTTCCTAAACCAATAGAGTTCCTATACCCAAGCTTTAGTTACCCTTAAGTTGAACTTACTTTAGGCCTCCTTCCCGTCAATGCTTTCCTTTAGGGTCCCACACCCTAGTACCAATCCTTACTTATCTTTTAGGTCTTACCCTTAGCTCCTACGCACCTCCGGAAGCATCTCGAGAAGAAGTCTCAGGTATTGTCTCTTCTTATGGCTGGCGAGCCTCCTTACGTAGTCTAATGGACTTTAAACGGCCCTCCTCGATAGTCGACAGACTCTAAAATGTTCCCTACGACAGGTCCTTGGCTCAGACCCCTTGAGCCGCCTCGCGTCGCCATAGTCGTCAGGTTGTAATCTTCGATTGACCTGATGGCTATACTTTGACTTTTGCCTTGTCCAAGCCTCAGTCAAAGTGAGGGCTCTGTAGATAACTCATTTCTGCACCTCCCGCAAACCACCTGGTGATGATTGGGCCGCATGTTTGATACGCGGAACGATTTGTGACAATTCGTAAGATTATCGTCAAGTGATTGCTCAAATATTAATGTCTACCTCTTAGTTATCATCTACGTCCCGATACGGTCGTTTTGACAGTAATTAGAGTTCATTCGGAGTCCGGGCCTAAAACCGTCTCCATTTTCTGATAACCGGTAAATCCCGAGTCAGAATGTTCTGGAATATTCCGGATATTTCTATTCCATATTTCATAAATTTTATCTTTTAGTAAGCAATTTCCCGTAATATTCACATAAGATATTAAGGAAAACCGAATTATTTCCGTCCTACCATAACTCAAGCACGAAAATCTTTCTTCTGCAGGAGGAAACCACTTGGGAACAGACACAGCAGGTGCTGCGCCTCTTCCAAGAGACGCAGTGGCTGCTGCGCCTCTTCCCAGGCCCTTTTCTGCATGTTTCTCGTATCTTTTTCATATCTTTCCGAGATTCACTTCCAAAGAGTCTCCGAAACCCTAATTCCTTCACGTGATTAGTATAAATAGGAGCCTTTGCTCCTCATATTTCTCACGCGAGTGTCCGCCCTTCTCTTCTCCCTTTGCATTCTAGACTTTGTTCTTACTTTTTGGCGTCTAGGGGCTTGAACATTCGACCACGTAAGCTCAGATCTTTCTGAGTACCAGCCTCCCCGTTTGCATGACTGACCAATTTGACCAACTCCACATCAATCAACTTAATTAACTTAATCGTTTTCCTCTTACGAGGGCACTTTCTTTGCATTCGCGTCGAGCATCACTAATCGATATCTTAGTCCTTCTCGTTTCGTCAAGATGTAAGTCTGAGGGTGTATAATCTCTTTTATTTATTGTATTTATTTATTGTATAATCAAATGTAAGGTTTATGTCGAAAATACCATTAAAACCGATTTCTAAAACCATGCTTTAAAACCTCTTTTTACGGATTTCCAGTAGATAACCGTCGAGAAAGGACGCAAAGAATCGCTGCGCCTCTTGAAGGAGCGCAGCGATTCCTCGCGCCTCTTCGTGAGGCTGCCGCAGTTCCTGCTTCCTTTCTTCTTCGTTCGTCCTCTGTTGTTCGTCAAAGTTTCTTTCTTTTGTTTCGTTCGTTTGTTTATTCTTCATCATGATAGCATATAATTCACATGTATATTTATTATTCATCATTAACATGCTTTTAATCATCACAAATCCGACTTAAATCCCTTATAATCTCATATTTGCGGGTTTTCGTCATTAAATTCAATTCCGGGTTATAGAGATTCAATTCATCAATATTGAGTTTCTGGAATTCGTCTTTGATATAGTTTTCATCTGTCTTTTGTCATATCTATCATATATTCGTCATTAATCCATCGTTTCTAACCTAGTTAATTGATTTAAATTGTTTAGTTTGTTAATATTTTTCACTCCTGTAATTAATCCATCTTATGTTAATCCGCTTAATTCCGTCTCATCCATGTTTTACTGTTTTCATGACCCATTCATATGTTAAATAACATGCTAATCACTTTCATCCGAGTAAATACCAATTGATCATTAAATTCACCAATTAACATTAACGGCTTGCGATTACGGCTTCACAGCCAGAACTGGGCCAAGGAACAGACGCAGCGTCTGCTGCGCCTATTCCAAAGGACGCAGCTCTGCTGCGCCTGTTCCGGGCTGAGTTCTGTCCCTGAACTCCGTTTCTGCCTTGACCTAGTTTAATTAGCTTACATATAATTAACTATTATTCGTATTATCGCCTACTGACTTGTTCGTAATTTATTCTTTTATTCTTTTTCTCAAATTATCCGTTTTAAAGGTATTTTCGACATAAATCGCCTATTCCAATGTAATTATTGTAATTTTCATTATTGTAATTCATATTTATTGCATTTCTTTTATTGCTTGTATGTTTTCACATGTAATCAGCATTAAATCCCTACTTCGACATTAATTGTATGCTAATTACGTGTCAACCGACTTAGTATTGATTCTCACATATTAGGATTAAAACTTGGATGTTGCATTGCTTGCATATAGCCGACGATATATCAAGTACGAATAACTTCCCTAATCATTAGTAGAGGCCGCTATCGAGGCGGGCGGGATTAGGTGTTCGATCAAAAGAGCTTCCTAATACGTACCCTCACCCCTTACTCCAGATATTTGTGAACACCCGTGTTCATTGGCATCCACGAGAGTCATTCTAGACATAGAATGCTAAGGGTAACGATTGCTTAGTGTTCATGTCTCTACTTTGTGTCTTGACATGACACGAGGTATTCGAACGGTTCCAATTTCCCATAAAAATTGGTGGCGACTCCATACAAAAATACAAACGCTTGTTTCTCTTTTCCTACCCAAGCGCCCCCGTGGGCGGCCCGCTGTCCACACATTAGAAATATTGTCTATTTTGGTTTGGGGAAGTTTATGCATATGCATTGGGAGCTAATCTAAATTATGCTCTCCACCATAACAAAAACCATGCATCATATAGCATAGCTTAGTTTGCATTCACTCTTGTTTATATATCATTTGCATTTAGCTTAGAAATCATGCATATGCATATAAATTGCATAATTTCCTATCGTATTGGCCATTGAGGACAATGCCAATACTAGTGTGGTGATGGAAAATTCTAACTTGACCTTTTTTAAAACAAAAATGATAAAAATTAAAATTTTTGAAAAATACAAAAATATGTCCTTTAATTTCATTAAAACAAAATACAAAAAAATTGAAAAAGTGAAAAATCCAAAAACAAATTCATTTCCTTTATAGTGTAGTCTTGTATATATTGTATATATTGTGTTTGTTCATCCTTTTTCACATTGATTGACTACGCCACATCCGAGACATGAGGATAGAAGACCGCATGGTATGATCTTTCCAATCTCCTTTTTCCTCTTTATGTTAATGACTATGTGGCTTTATTTTGATTGATGCGGTAAAAACAATGTGAATTTAGGATTGCATTTAGATTATTTGGCATACTAGTTGGTAGAAGCATATGCATTAGGATGTATAAATGTTAGTTGCTGTTGGAAAATGTGTCATCAACAATAGTGCGATCACATGATTTAATATCATAATTAAATCTCATATTAAGAATATGTGAGGGATGATTTATTATATAATCAATTGTTCGTCATTAATCGATAATGATTGGCAGACTAGAGTTTGACGTTACTGTCGTGTGACGGTGGTGGTCAGTTGATCCCTTAAGGTCACACCTAAAGGACAATTCCCTTAATGGATAAATTGATTAATTGTATGACGATACAAGGTAATCAATTCCTTAAAAGTGAAAAATTTACTTGTGAGAGAGAATATTGATATCTTATTGTAATGGGATTAAATAAGATTTATTTTAGTAATAAAAATGCTTTATTACTAAAATTGCTTATTGTTTGAGAAACAATAGAGATAAGAATGAATGGTTAATTATAATTACAAGATGTTGTGAATTATAATTATATGACCCATTTTATTTATGTGAGCAAGTATCACCAGTCAATTTGTTGTATGTAATTTAATTAATTTATAAAATGATATTTATGTGCTAAATATGCATTAAATTAATTAATAACATGTAAAAGACTAGATGTGACATATTGTGTGACAAATGACAAATTGACAAAATAAAATGATAGTCCATTTTAAGAGTATGGACCGAATGGAGGGAGTAGTGTGGTGTGAGGATGGATTATTTTATGAAAAATAATTATAGGCTTTGCTTTTGTAGCCTTACACCTATCTTACAATGTCTTACACACCTAAACATTGTAAAGACAAAAAGAGAAAAGGCAAGATGCCCTTTTGGCTCCTACCCACCCCGGCCACACCTCTTCATATGAGGACCTTTGTCCTCATTTTTCCTATACCTAATTCATTCACATCTACATGCAATAGTTTGCTCATCCTTCTCTCTAGTTTTCTCAAACAGGATTTTGAGATTCACAAGCATTTGTTTATCCATTCTAATATAACAATAACATTACTAGTGTAGTAATAGTAATAATATTAGAATCATTTTAGGGTACTAGTATAATAATCTAGTTAATTAGTATACTAGTTTAAGGGTAAGTCTTGGGTGCAAACTAAGGAGGATTTCTATACTTGGGATCTTGGAGGATCATCCATAACATTAAAGCTCAAGAATAAGTAAAGGAAGGTGACCTTACTTGTGCCCAATATTTCGAACCAACCTACAATGTAAGGGACATTATTTTTCTTCTAAATCTTTCATTTTGTTATGCATGCACTAGATCTAAAGAACAAATAATTAAGAATTTAATTAGTTCACTATTAGAGGAGTCTAATAATAGGTTTATGAACCTTACAAGTGGTATCAGAGCATAAGGATGTTGCATGCATAATCTGTTATTGTTTTTCCGAGTTAAAAAGTTAACATATAAAACTAAATTTTTGTGATTTATAAGTATAAGCCTCGAAATCATCATGCATGTTATATAGTATGGTCCGAAAATGTTCTTAGGTCATTTTTATGATTTATGGAAATTTATTGCTCATTTTAAGGATTTTTGGTCATTTCATTACATTTTTATGACTAAAATGGGAATTAAAATGCTACTAAAATGGGAATTAAAATGCTAAAAATAGTTAAACTAAGTTTCTGACCTTGAAAATTTTATATGACCTCACATGCATATTTTACAAGTTGTGTGTAAAATCTCGTATTAATTGGATTAATATTGCATGATTTATGATTTTTATGACATAAAAATGGATTAAAAGAGGTTAAATGGTTTAAAATAGTTATGCTTCGAATTGGGCCATGGAATTTTAATATGTTGTCACATGAATAATTTACAGAGTGTATGTAAATTTAGAGATTACATTATCTCAGTTAACATGATTTATGACTTTTTAGAGTAAAAATGACATAAATAGTGACTATTTTAGCATAAATAGCTAAAACGATTTGCATGGCATGAGAAAATTATTTTAGGTTGCATAAATATCCCACTTATCAGATCTAAAGTTGTAAAATTAATGGGAATAATTTTTTGATACTTTAGATGTTTTATGAGATAAAATCGATAAATTGCAACTATATTTTCTCAAAATTAATTCGAAAATTTTAACCATGATTTTTGACATTATGAGTGTCATCGAATTATTCCAGAATGTTCAAAATTTAAAATTTAAAATTTAAAATTTTTATAATTTAATTTGGATTTATTTCATAAATAATATGATTTTAAGGTAAAAAATGAGCATAAAATTAAATCAAGTTGAATTATTGTCAAAAATTGAGTGATGACTAATTTTTGAGTCCTAAAAGGTGTTAGGATAATTAACTTGAGCTTAGATGTGATTTAAGTGTTAATTAGTGATTTTAAAAAGGTTATTATCACGCATTTCCATAAAACCGGGTTATATATACGACATAAGATAAATAGGGCGATTTGGCACATCATTTGGCATGATAGGTACATATTATAATGCTGCATATTTCAATTGTTGAATGTTTTTTATTTATATAATTTTGAATTATGTAATTTTATCTTAGTATGGCCTTAGTTTTAATCAATATTACCCGTAATGAAGGGGAATATTGATTCGGTTGTAATTTAATGTGATCTCGCATCACTTTTATTTTTATTAGTTTTTCCGTTTTACAAATGTATAATAGGAATAGCTTTGTATTTTTATTATTATTTGTAATTATGGAGTATCTTCAATGACGGTGCCATTCGGAAAGGTGATCCGACAAAGACGGAGTTCTTGGAAGGCGCGCCACTTGAAGATTCAAGGGACCAAAGGAGTTGGTTTCTGAATATGTAATAGATTATTATATTTTCTATTTTAGGAAGGCCATACTAGGAATTTTTATTTATTTTTTTGCATTTCTTTTAATATGTTACATGCTGCCAAATCGCCATAACTATACATGCATATCATATCGAGTCATCGACCGTGTCAATTATAATTATCGTAGTTCACAGCTTTAGTTCACTTAAAACGTGATAGATAATAAATTGACAAGACCTCTCACATATAATAATTGAGAAATAGCCTTACCAAATAGTAGAAACCATGAATCCCAATTTCATAAGAGAGTTGAGCCGGCTTTACCATAATACAAACCTTGTTATGTTGGGTAAGTGGGTAATAAAATGTTATTACATCGAAATTTGGATTGAGCTCAACGGAAGTATTCGTGACCGTAGTCGCATGTGTTCCGGGCTGAAGATGAGAATTAGAGTAATTTTTATCAACGGAGAGTTCTAAAAGTAGAATCGATTAAGAGGTTAATCCACCGAGTTATATTAATAAGGGATGACTCGGCTAACCGTACCCGTATTAATATGAATTTGGATCTCGGAATCATTTATGTTAGTTGGGTGGAGGACACTACATAGATGTTAAATACTTGTATTAAAATATACGAGTACTATAAAACGATAGATGTTAATTAATTCCTTCATTTCCTATTTTTTAGTCAAATTTGTTTTGTCAACCGCAATGGCAACTCCAATCACGTCCGCATCCACAAGTTCGACCACGATCACCAATGTGTCATGGCTCCGATCCTTCATGGATCGTTGTAAGTTAGAAAAGAATGGGTCCAATTTTGCCGATTGGGACGCGCAACTTCGCTTAGCCGCGGAGGGTGACGACAAGCTTCGTTACCTTACCGAGTCATCTCCCACTGAATCTAATGCTAGGTCCACCGCCGCCGCTAGGTAAGCCTATGAGGTTTACCAAAAGGAGTCGTCTGCGATCAAAAATGTGTTGATCTTTGCTATGGAGGCCGAACTCCAAAGAAGTGCTATAAAGATTAGCACCGCTCATGAGATCTACATGAAGCTTGTGAACATGTTTTCACGAGCTCCTAGGGTCATACAAAATGAGGTGGCCTCCGCATTCTTTGATCTCAACATTAAGGAGGGCCAAAAAGTTAGCCCTCATGGGCTGAAGTTGATGGAGCATGTTGAGACCTTGAAAATGCATAAGATGGAAATTCCCGATGAACTCGTAATTGATCGAATTCTTCATTCCCTCAACAAAATCAAAGCATATGTTCAATTCCGGGTGAATTTTAATATGCAAGATAAGAAAGTTTCCCTTGATGAGTTGCACAAAATGCTTGTGCAAGCCGAAAGGGACATGGGGCTAAGTTTTAGCACCACCAAAGATGTGCTCAATGTCAATCATAAGAGCAAGGGAACCTTCAAGAAAGGCGGGAAAAAGGAAAAGAATCGAACTCCCAACAGGAACAAAGCTAAGACTTATGAAGAAAGCTCCTCCAAGCCCAAGTACAGTGCCTCCTCTGGGGACAAGTGCCACTACTATTGTGGTGTTGGGCATTGGAAGAGAAACTGTTCCAAATATCTTGGCGACATCAAAGATGGAAAGGTTATTCCAGTAGGTATATGACTATCCCTATCTTTTATGTTTCAATCTCAACCTTGGTATGATGATACAAGTTGTGATGATTACCCTTTTTATCGTAAATTGGGGCTCCTAACAAAGACAAAGGCAAGGAGAAGCAAGCCTAGAGGATCATGTGGGAAGCTAGAGTAGCCAACCGTGGTGATGGATCATTGGAAGTTTGGCTTTAATTTGCTTTGTCTTTAATTTTATGATGTATTTGAAGTTTTTAGAACTATTTTGATTTCCTTGTGTGACTTGGAAATTGGTTTGTAATCCTTTAAACAATTCTTGTGCTTTGGATATTTGTGGTTTGGTTTTCAACCCAAATCACTTATTTTATTACTTGTTCTAAAATCATCATAATTAATTACTTGCGTAGAGAAACATTAGATAGACAACTCCAATTGAACAAATAGACGATTATGATGATTAGATCATTATATGTCCATAAGATATGAATTTGATTCTCCTTATGTCATTGTCACTAAATGTAACAACTTACTTATGTAAGTACAATTATAAAGTTGTGATGAGCTATTGAACTCATAAAGTAGGGAATTTACGATACCATACGGACACATCATTCTAAACAGATGGTCAACCATGAGATACCTAGAATAGAGAGTCTATTAAATAGATGACATGGATAAGACTCGCATATTACATGAATCAAACTACCATGATAAGGATGGCATTTTGAAAGCTAATGCATAGTCTAGATAAACTCCTAATACTCCAACATATATATGTTTGTAACTCACAAAGCTATCTCTCAAGAAGATAGATGTATTTCTGAGAGATAGAGTGGGAGTAGATTGGATCGTTACAAACATGTCTTATAGTGTTACTTTGTGAAAGCAATGAAACTATAGAGTGGGGGCATAGTTCAGTGGGAGTTTATCGCACATGTCTTATTGTTTAAAAATATTACTTTGTAAAAGTGATAGTATCATGACCTTGTTACATACGAGCCGAAGCATTACAATCCAAAAATGGTTGCTCATGAGTAGATTTACTTTAAAGTAAGGGTCTCTTTAAAGGTAAATAGAGCTTCAGAGTACACAAATGCATAATATTTACATGAAGATGTTGATCAAGATAAATTGTGTTAGGAATTCCTGCATTTCATTCTAATGAAGAATGGCAAATAAAATCCGCTTTTCTAAAATGGGAATTTAGAGAAGGAAGTGTTTGAAACACAAAACCTTAGATAAAGATTTAAGTGTCCTAACATCTTATGCGTAGCTTTCTTAAGTGAACCTAGGTTGGTCTTAAGCAAGCATTAAAGGATTATACTTTTCATGTGATAATAGTGAATGGTTTCATTCACATGATTGAAGAATCATGATTATACATGAATTTAAGTGGGAGCCAGAATCATGTCTCCATGTCTTATATATTGAAGACATATTACTTATTGAGAATAATGTACCAATGCTCTCTTCTGGCAAGAGTGATTGGGAGACTTGGAATGGGATGCAAAGTATTCTAGATTTTTGAATCTATGTGAGAGAATATTGGCATAGAGTAGAGAGTCTTATGACGATAAGATCTTTCATACCTGCTGTACATCAACAAGGTCAAGTAGGCTATTCATGTTGATAGAAGTGGAAATACTATGATGGAGTCTTAGTCATTCACTAAACCTATTAAGTTGTTGATTACATGAAATCAATTTCTAATGTTTCCGCCATTAGAATGATCATGTATGCGAACAGACACACATGCCATGATGTGATATATGCTAAGAACATGATAACTCAATAACAAGATAATTACCATGATATGGCTTGTGAAAGCCTTAAAGAACATCCTTGAGATTCTTGAGAAGAATTAAGGATTCGTTCATATGTTTGGATGATAAACTAAGTTATGTGATAAAGGGTTGCACAAACTTTAGTTTCTAAACCAAAAGGGATTTGTTGAAATCCTAGGGTGTCTTGTTGACTAAGGAGTAAGAGACTAGAAAATTATTTTAGTATCGCGTATTGCAAATTCTACAAAAGGAATCTAAGTAAATTGTGATAAAATAATCAACGTAGGGATTAAGGGTGAATCCCTCTACAATTGACTTTATCACAAGTTATGCGATAACAGTGGGAACGTCTTTCAAGTTAAAGAGTCCAAGTCTAGTAAGAAGTCTAGACATATACTTAGATAAATTCATGTCATTGGAGATGACATTGAATAGAAGGAAATAACAATTGAAAAAGTTGGAATACATGGATATCGGGTATATCCACTTGCCAAGCTTTTATTGCATTTTAACTAGTGTTAATAATACACTAATGATTATAAGACATGAAGTAGTAATAGTGTATTGATTATTCATATGTGATAATCGCATTTATCGTTTGAGTTTAATTAAAACTCACCCATTACCTTGTCGTATCCGAATGGGTTGTAGAGACAAATTGAACCCCATTAAAGTGAACTGGATTGACATGGTATTCGCCCCTAGTTACTTATATGAGGTGACGTCTCGAAGTGAAGAGAGTGTGATGTGATTGATGGCAAGTTCAAGTGCCATAGAGTCATATGGGATGACTAGTCGATCACATAGGCAAAATGTATGGGACACTCGGTCGGGCAGTGACCGCTTATACAGTTATGGTAATTCATAAAGCCTGGTCGTGGCAAGAGCAACTATAGTATTCTTATGAGTCAATTTTTTTTACTAGAGACTATTCGCCCAAGTTGGCACAACTTCTGATTAGCTTTGATTTATACTCTACGATTTCATAAATGAGGTCAAACTGAGTATATTTTGGGCTATGATGGACCGTGGCTGAACGAAGAGAATAGGGCGATAGGAATTTTCCACCCCTTGTCAGGGTTGTTTGAAATCTCAAGGCCACTCGAGGAATAGTTAACTGGAAATGCGTGGCCACGCTCGGAAGGTATCTATGGTAAATAATTACGGTCAGACTGTTACTCTCCTGATCGAGGAATCCACTCAAGATATGATCAAATGTAAGTACGACCTGCAAGACACATTGCATTGAGTGGGAGATTGTAATAGGATAAGATAATTAGTGACGCACACTTGTCTCGGACAAGTGGGAGATTGTTGGAAAATGTGTCCTCAATAATAGTGCGATCACATGATTTAATATCATAATTAAATCTCATATTAAGAATACGTGAGGGATGATTTATTATATAATCAACTGATCGTCATTAATCGGTAATGATTGGCTGACTAGAGTTTGACATTACTGTCGTGTGACGGTGGTGGTCAGTTGATCCCTTAAGGTCACACCTAAAGGACAATTCCCTTAATGGATAAATTGATTAATTGTATAACGATACAAGGTAATCAATTCCTTAAAAGTGAACAATTTACTTGTGAGAGAGAATATTGATATCTTATTGTAATGAGATTAAATGAGATTTATTTTAGTAATAAAAATGCTTTATTACTAAAATTGCTTATTGTTTGAGAAACAATAGAGATAAGAATGAATGGTTAATTATAATTACAAGATGTTGTGAATTATAATTATATGACCCATTTTATTTATGTGATCAAGTATCACTAGTCAATTTGTTGTATTTAATTTAATTAATTTATAAAATGATATTTATGTGATAAATATGCATTAAATTAATTAATAACATGTAAAAGACTAGATGTGACATATTGTGTGACAAATGACAAATTGACAAAATAAAATGGTAGTCCATTTTAAGAGTATGGACCGAATGGAGGGAGTAGTGTGGTGTGAGGATGAATTATTTTATGATAAATAATTATAGGCTTTGCTTTTTAAGCCTTACACCTATCTTACAATGTCTTACACACCTAAACATTGAAAAGACAACAAGAGAAAACCCAAGATGCTCTTTTGGCTCCTACCCACCCCGCCACACCTCTTCATATGAGGACTTTTGTCCTCATTTTTCCTACACCTAATTCATTCTCATCTACATGCAATAGTTTGCTCATCCTTCTCTCTAGTTTTATCAAACAAGATTTTGAGATTCACAAGCATTTGTTCATCCACTCTAATATAACAATAACATTACTAGTGTAGTAATAGTAATAATATTAGAATCATTTTAAGGGTACTAGTATAATAATCTAGTTAATTAGTATACTAGTTTAAGGATGTGCTTCGACCGCGTCTTTCACTTTCTGCTAACTGGCCTGGCACTCTAACTCATGCTTAGGCTCATGTTCTACCAATCAATCAGCCTGTCCGAAAAGGAATGTCTGCCTGCCCGAACACATGATTCCTCGCCTACTAGCCACGGTACTTGGACAAGGCTTCTATGCCGTATCTCAAAAGTGTTCACACTTTCTATATGTCTTAGTCCGTAATTAAAAAAAAGAACAAACTTGCGTTTTTTGCCTCGCATTCGCCCGGCTTAAAAAGCGATAAAGTTCGACGAAACCCGGTGTTTTTCGTGTCTTTCGCTATGAAATGCGCTTTTGAACCTGCCTTTTTGATCTCATGAAATCCAGGAACAAAATCCTCTTCCCATTCATGGTCTTGCCCTCCTTAGCCAATGTTATCAATTTCGTGGCTAAGGGATCTTTATCAAGCCCCTCCTTGACTCGACCGATTAGATTGCTAGCAACTCCACTGATGTTTGCTAGAGCAGCCTTACGACTTAATGCATCAGCAACTGTGTTGGTCTTGCTCAATTGATAGCTTGTACTCCATGATTTCTATACTTGGGATCTTGGAGGATCATCCATCACATTAAAGCTCAAGAACAAGTGAAGGAAGGTGACCTTACTTGTGCCCAATATTTCGAACCAACCTACAATGTAAGGGACATTGTTTTTCTTATAAATCTTTCGTTTTGTTATGCATGCACTAGATCTAAAGAACAAATAATTAAGAAGTTAATTAGTTCAATATTAGAGGAGTCTAACAATAGGTATATGAACCTTACAGTTGCATCATGGCATGTAGTTGCATTTAGAAAATTTTGTGAAAACGTCTATTTGGGAAACTTGACAATAGGTATATATGCCCTTGTAGATGCTTTTTCTTCTTAACACTTTGCTTGTTAGAATACTTGTAAAACACCCTAGAATGTGTCATGCTAGTATCCTTTGACCCATGGATTAAGGCCTAGTCAAGAGTACCTTGTGGTGTGATAACTCCTTGGCTACCGTTTATTCCAAGGTGACCCTTGAAACCATGCAACCACCATCCATGTTCTACCACATTTTTGTCAAAAAAGGGAATGGGCACAAAAATTGTTCAAAATTTGAGTTCAAGAAGTGAAAAGAAAAGAAAAAGTTTGCAATTGCATCAAAAAGAAAAGAGGAGTAATAAAAGTGAAAACTCCTATGCTATAAAAATAAGCACCCTCCTTACAAATGGGGTGACTTTGAAAATGTTCAAAAGAAAATGCAAAAAGTTGAAAGATTGTCAAGTATTGAAATGCCAGACATCAAAAGAAATGGCAAAAAGAAAGTGTTCTCAAATGTTATATGCCACAAGAAATAGGGGGAAAAACAACAACAAAAAGCAAACTCCCATATAAAACTCAAATTCTATTGATCCATTTTCCATCGTATCCACTCTTGTGCATGGTAAAGAGGGGACGACCCTTCTTCTTGTCTAGGCAAGAAGGGGAATTCCGCAATCCTCCATTGTTTCTAACACCATAGGGAGTCTACTCTTGACGAAAGCATTTAACGATTGAGGACAAAGGTACCCTAGCTTGACACAACATGGAGGTGATTTATTGGTATCCTTCTAGGCTTAGTAGTTTGAAGAAACCATATCTATAATGGAGTGTGTACCCTTAAATTGCTTCCCCTTTAGATAATTTCCGCCACTTAGATAAGGAAAGTGGCTATTCTTTTGTAGATGCATCCATTACTTGATTTTGTGTGCTTTAATGCTTGAATGTGTCGCCATTTTGGCAAGACCCACCTTGCCTTGCAAGAAGGCATCCTACCTCATGGTTGTCTTGTTGTGAGTTGAAGGGGCGGAGTGAGACCCGCTAATTGTCTCATATGGGTTATATTAGTAGGATATTTTAAATAAAGGTCCTAGTTTTTGTCACCTCTTTACTCGGGACGAGCAAAGGTTCGGTTTGGGGATATTTGATGTGACCAATATTTGAGCATATTTAGTCCCCAAATTATCCTCGTTCCCATGCTTTTTAGTGCATAATTGGGTCATTTACTATCTTTAGTCCTTTATTTTGCATATTCTTTGAGGTTTTGTTTCCTTGGTAAGAGAGGAGTGCAAACCTTGCATTTTAATGGCAAAATGGAGCTAAATTGATCGAATCTAATGACCAAGCATCAAAGTGAAGACAAGACTAGAAGGCCTTTGTAAATAATGGGCAATGATGAAGACGATCCTTGCATCTCCGACAAAATCCTTGAGGATTGTTGGAAGAAGAAAAGAAGAAAAGAAGAAAAAGCTTGCTAAACTAGAATCCGACCGTCGCAATATCAGGACGCTCGTCCTATCTCCACAATCCGAGCGTCCCTCCAGCCAATCCGCTCGTCCAACATCTCCACAATCCGAGCGTCCAACCCTCCAGTCCGCTCGTCCAACTCTCACAATCCGCTCGTCCCGACCCTTTGGCCGCTCGGATTGTCATCCAGTACAGCACGCCTTCTCCTTGTTCTACTCGGGATGCGCATATTTCTGAAAGACTAGCAAAAAGGAGACTCGCATCTTTCTTCGAGAGGAGCATTTCCTCAACTTTTCTTAAGGGTCTTAATCATCATTTAAGCCCTTAGTAACCCTAATTTATGTATCTAATCCCCACTATAAATACCCCATTGTACTAATTAGATTATCATCAATCCTTAGTATAATTTATGTTTTTCTAATCTCTCTTTAATCTTGTAATCAACTTTTAATTAAGCATTAATACAAATCTCATTTCCTTAATTTCTCTATTGTTCATCATTTATTTTGGGTAATTGAAGATTATTTGAGGTTTATTTGGAGGATTGACAACCTTCCAATCATTCATCAAGTTTTTCTATTATTCTTTGCTTATTATTTTGGAATCATCATTAGGTATAATTCTCTTAATCCCTTTTTAATTATTGTTAATCATCTTCATTTATTCATCATGTTTTGCTTTGTTAATATGATTGACAACCTTGTTAGCATGTTAAACTTGATAATGAGTGAGTAGTTTCCGTAGCTAGGGTTAATGAGGAATTTGGGGAAACCAACATGGGGGATGATTCATGCTTAATCTAATATGTTCACATAATTTATTTGCTTGCTTGTTGCGATCTCAACTTATGCACATGTTATGTTTGATGAAATGCGAGCCTATGAATCCTTGCATTTTTTACCCATCACTTACCTTTTCAATGAGACTTGTAAGACAGAAACCAATTCGAGTCTCATTAGACCATGCATATAGTTGAGTAGGGAGGATTAAGTCGACTTGTAGCTGTTGTACAATCTAATCGATTCGGCTCCGGGACCCAAACCTTCCTAGGATTGTAAGATATAAACCAACTCGATCCTATCACAACAATAATTGCTTGCTTATAATTTGAGAATATGTTTGTCTGATCAATTCCCTTGAATCCCCTATGAACCCATGACACCCTAGTGCTTTTAATAAATTGTTTACATCTCATCTTAATCATCTTGCTTGTTTATTTACATTGTTATTTAGTTTAGTGATCTTCTTATCTCAACCCAAATTGTGACACCCTTAGACGCCACTACTTGCAATCGAACATCCTACATCAATACCCGTCCCTTGGGATCCGACCTTTACTTACCTCTTTACTAATAGTAGAGTAGTTTATGATGTTATGAATATTCTTTTGGTCTAGGTTCTCCTATCGACAAGTAACCGAAAAATATAGTCCGACCACAAGTGCCAAGAGAAAGGTGAAAAAGAGAATGAATGACAAGTTTCCTTGGCCAAGCTTTATTTTGAACTTGAGCAAACCATATTTATGCTGAATTGGGGCTTGTTCATAAGCTTTTGATCTTCTTCTAAGAGCCTTGAGCTCAATGGACAAGGAATCTCGACAATTTGAACTAGCTTGGTGGAGTCCTATCTCAAACCACCATTTGTAAAATATTCCTTCCCATAATCTTTGCATTGTATAATATTGTATATATTTTCGCATTTCTTACATTTCCTTACATGAGAGTAGTGCGAGAGGGTTAATTACCCATTTCTTGAGAATATTTTCAGAAAGAGATAAGAAGGAATCAAAAAAGGGTGCAAGGGAAACAAATTCAAAAGAAAAGAACAAGGGATTGAGAAAGACGGCACGAAACACTGTCCCGAGGGCAAGATGCTCGTCCTGAGCCTTGCCATGAGCATAATTCAGCACTGACCTGCAATCCGCTCGCATTCCACATGAGATGCTCGTCTTAAAAAGAAGACGCTCGTATTGCACCTGGGATGCTCGTCTTGAGCATAGCCTTGGAAACAAAATCTGCACTGGATGAGAATCCGCTCGGATTCACAAGAATCCGCTTGACCCAGAAGAGACGCTTGTCTCTTCCACGATATGCTCGTCCCCAGCCGGTCTCAAAACTTCCAGGATCCCTGACTAAGAATCCGCGCGTCCTCTCAGCAAGACGCTCGGATTGCTCCACGAAGACGCTCGTCTCCAACACGGGACGCTAGGATCTGCTCTAATTTCTACTTAAACCTCATGGAATTCGTCCGAGCCCGGCCCTTATCCGCTCGACTTCCATCCCTTTTCCTTTATAAACACCCCCAACACCCCCAACATCCCTCATTTCCCTTATCTTATCTACTCAAAATCTCACATCATCATCTCTCAAAAATCCTCATCACAAAAATCAACCATCAAAACCCTAACTTTTCAATTGAAAATGATGAACCTAAAGGGAAAAGGCAAGAAATCATCTGAGGCCGCACCTAAGAAGCGCAATGGTACTTCTTCATCCACTCCGAGGGAGACAAGGGGCCATCGCAATGTGATGATAGGAGGTGTGGAACAACTCGAATTTTTCCCCGAGGTAATCTTCACTTACAATGAACACCGCCAAAAATTCGTTCATCTGCTAGGTAAGCATTACGAACCCACTCAGTTCATTGATACCACTGTTTTAGAGGTTCTAGGTATAAGGTATAAAACTGAAATGTTCTTCGATGGTTTGGGTCTCGGGAAGCTATTCTATGCCCATGAGGAGACCTATCTTAGCCATACCCTCGAGTATTTGTGTAGTCTCCGCATTGTCACAAATACTCGGAGAACTGTTTGTTTGGAGTTCTGACTATGCAATCAAGACCATAGGTTAACCCTTGACCAATTTGCAAATGTCTTTGGTCTTGATGTGCCGAACGAAAACACCTACAAGCCCTCTGACTTCATTGTTAACCACATTTGGAGAGCCATCTCCGGGAGGTACCTCTTTTACTTGAAACAATGCTATACCTTTGTAATTCAACATCCGGTTATTCGGATCACCTAGCGCTTCATAGCCAGCACTATCAATGGGAGATTTGAACAAGATAGATGCACTCTCCTTGACTTGACCATCTTAGAATCTTATTTGAATGTTCAAGGGACAAGGCCTTACAATTTTAACACGCCCCTTGAGATGCTTACAAGGTTCTTTGATTATGCTCAAGGGAACTCTAACATTAAGACCTTTGTGATGGGAGGCCTAGTCACAATGTTGGCAAATGACCTTTGCCCCGGGTTTAACCTTTATGGGGCCTATGAGAAGCTCGAAGGAAGCACTTTAATTGACGAAGATGCCATCTTCAACCACCACCGGTGGTGCACCTACACTCAAACTGGAAGTATGGAGTGGTTTACAAAAGGATGTTCTTCAATTGTCCTCACGGGGTGGAACATACCACCTACTGAGCCACAGTTGAGTCGGTACTCACCTACACCGAGCTACCTCCTCGATATTGAGATCCACCCCAACCCACCACAAAGAGAAGAAGCATCTCGTCAACCTCAACAACCTCGTGGGATGTCGGTAAGGGGTAATGCACCACCGTCCTATATACCCATCCCACCCTACCCCACTCAACATGTACCGTTCACTCCCCAAGTTCCCGATGCTCCGGACATGAATGACTTGATGAAGCTTATGCCACGGGTCGATCTTGGAGTGCACGATGGGAGGGTTGACATATATTTGGCCCTTTATCCTCAATATTACAATATGGCATAACAAGGGTATATCGACCCTAGAGTCCCTCGCCCATCTTGGGCTCAACTGCACCTTTTGTTTCCTAATCAAGGGAACCAAGACGGGAACTTTGGCGGCCAAGGTGGAGGATTCTATGGCCAAGGAGGAGGGTATGACCAAGGAGGTTCTAGCGGTAATAGATACCGTAATGATGATGATGATGACGAGTGAGATGGCAAGAGGTGTCTATCACACCACCTCCAATTGTAAGATATTATTTTCTCTTTCTTTCTCTCATGTATAGTTGCATTGCATTTTCAATTATCTTGCATTTGTATTATATCATTCACATTAGTTAGTTCATATAGTATAGTTCACATTAGTTAGTTCACGTAGTATAATTTGCATTGTAACACATTTCACATGATTCATATAGTTAGTTGCATATAGACTAAAATTCATGCATAATCACTAATGACCAAACCTATTCATTTCTACACTAGAAATAGTGTTTAAATCAGTTTGGGGAGGTTTGATCATAGGTGACTTAAGCATTAATCATGCATCATTTAGTGTAGTTTAGATTGCATTCATTTGTTATATATGTCCTATAGAATTGCATTTAGTTAAAGCATGCATTCATTCATTCATATCATATCATATCATATCATTGCATTTGTACTTCAATTTCCATAAATCTTTAAAAATCCAAAAACATGTACTTTGTTTTTCATTCCTACTCCTACATGTACATTGAGGACAATGTCTAAAATAAAGTGGGGGATGGGAATTTATATTCCAAAATACAAAAAAATTAAAAAATTTCGAAAAATCCCAAAAATATGTTCTTTAATTTCATAAAAACAAAATCCATAAAAATTTGAAAAATCCAAAAACTCAAAAACATGTTCATTTCCTTTATAGTGTGGTATTGTATATATTGTATATATTTGTTTTTTTGTTTGTTTAACCTTTTTCACATTGATCGACTACGCCACATCCGAGACATGAGTATCATGAAGACCGCATGGTATGATCTTTCCAATCTCCTTTTTCCTTTTTATGTTAATGACTATGTGGCTTTAATTTTATTGATGCGGTATGAAACAATGTGATTATAGGAGTTGCATTTAGCTTATATGGCATACTAGTTGGTAGAAGCATATGCAATAGGTTGTATATATGTTAGTTGCATCATGGCATATAGTTGCATTTAGGAAATTTTTTGTGAAAACATCTATTTGTGAAGCTTGACAAGTGTATATAAGGCCCTTGTAGATACTTTTTCTTCTTAAGACTTTTCTCATTAGAATACTTGTAAAACACCCTAGGATGTGTCATTCTAGTATACGTTGACCCACAGATTAAGGCCTAGTCAAGAGCACCTTGTGGTATGATAACTCATTCGCTACCGTTTATTCTAAGGTGACCCTTGAAACCATGCAACCATCATCCATGTTCTACCACATTTTGTCATCAAAAAGGGAATGGGCTAAAAAATTGTTCAAATTTGAGTTCAAGAGTTGAAATAAAAGTAAAAAAGTATGCAATTGCATCAAAAGAAAAGAGGAGTAACAAAAATAAAAACTCCTATGCTTCAAATATAAGCACCCTCACTACAAATGGTGTGACTTTGAAAATGTTCAAAAGAAAATGCAAAAAAATTGAAAGTTGTCAAGTATTGAAACGCCAAACATCAAAACAAATGGCAAAAAGAAAGTGTTATCCCACATGAAACTCAAATTCTATTTATCCCTTTTTCCATCGAATCCACTTTTGTGCATGGTAGAGAGGGGACGACCCTTCTTCTTTTCTAGGCAAGAAGGGGAATTTCGCGATCCTCTAGTGTTTCTAAGACCATAGGGAGTCTACTCTTGACGAAATCATTTAATAATTGAGGATAAAGTTACCCTAGTTTGACACAACTTGGAAGTGATTTATTAGTATCCTCCTAGGCTTAGTAACTCGAATAAATTGTATCTATAATGAAGTGTGTACCCTTGAATTGTTTCCTTTATAGTTAATTTCTGCCACTTAGATGAGGAAAGTGGCTATTTATTTTTGTAGATGCATCCACTACTTGTTCTTGTGTGCTTAATGCTTGGATGTATCGACATTCTGGCAAGACCCAACTTACCTTGCAAGAAGGCATCCTACCTCATGGTAGTCTTTTTGTGAGTTGAAGGGGTAGAGTGAGACCCACTAATTGTCTCACATCGGTTATGTTATTAGAACAGTTTCAATAAAGGTCTAGTTCTAATCACCTCTTTACAATTGCAAGTAGAGGTGTCTAGGGGTGTCACAATTTGGGTTGAGATAAGAAGATCACTAAACTAAATAACAATAAAAGTAAGCAAGCAAGATGATTAAAAAGAGGTATAAACAATTGATTAAAAGCACTAGGGTGTCATGGGTTCATAGGGGATTCATAGGAATTGATCATACAACTATATTCTCAAACTATAAGCAAGCAGATATTGTTGTGATAGGATCGAGTTGGTTTATATCTTACAATCCTAGGAAGGTTTGGGTCGCAGAGCCGAATCGATTAGATTGTACAACACCTACAAGTCAACTTAATCCTCCCTACTCAACTATATGCATGGTTTAATGAGACTCGAGTTGGTTTATGTCTTATAAGTCTCATTGAAAAGGTAAGTGATGGGTAAAAAATGCAAGGATTCATAGGCTCGCATTTCATCAAACATAACATGTGCATAAGTTGAGATCACAACAAGCAAGTAAATAAATTATGTGAACATATTAGATTAAGCATGAATCATCCCCCATGTTGGTTTCCCCAAATTCCCCATTAACCCTAGTTAACGGAACTACTCACTCATTATCAAGTTCAACATGCATGTTAACAAGGTTGTCAATCATATCAACAAAGCAAAACATGATGAATAAGTAAAGATGATTAACAATAATTATTAAGGGATTAAGAGAATTATACCTAATGATGAATCCAAAATAATAAGCAAAGAATAATATAAGTACTTGATGAATGATTGGAAGGTTGTCAATCCTCCAAATAAACCCAAATAATCTTCAATTACCCAAAATAAAGGATGAACAAAAGAGAAATTAAGGAAATGAGATTTGTATTAATACTTGATTAAAGGTTGATTAAAAGATTAAAGAGAGATTAGAATAATATAAACTACACTAAAGATTGATAAGAAGAACATGAACATCTCATTAGTATAATGGGGTATTTATAATGGGGATTAGGTGCACAAATTAGGGTTACTAAGGGCTTAAATGACGATTAAGTCCTTAAGAAAAGTTGAGGAAATGCTCCTCTCGAAGAGAGATGCGAGTCTCCTTTTTGCTAGTCTTTCGAAAATATGCGCATTCCGAGTAGAACAAGAAGAAGTCGGGCTGCACTGGAGAACAATCCGAGCGTCCAAAAGGTCGGGACGAGCGGATTGTGCAAGCGGTGGATGAGCGGTCAGCCAGGTGGGACGCTTGGATTGTGGAGCTCTTGGACAAGCGGCCAGGCAGGTGGGACGCTCAGATTGTGACTCTTGGACGAGCGT